>NW_027490125.1:322475-644950 GCF_050948175.1 Xylocopa sonorina | reverse complement strand
ATTAGAACTCTATTTCTTCGATACGTAGACATGTGCAAACGCTACTTCCTAGCAAGGAAGTGTCGCATTTACATTCTTTTGAAGTGAATACCAGGTATACATATAACTGCGCAATGAATATTGTATCTTATCATGAAACATAGAAATGAGACGCGATATAGGGATTTAAGAAGAATTAGAACTCTATTGCATCGATACGCAGACATCCTCAAACGCTATTTACTAGCAAGGAGGTGTGGCATTTACATTCATTTGAAGTGCAGACGAGATATACATAACACTGCAAAATGAATATTGTATCTTATCATGAAACACAGAAATGAGATGCGATATCGCGATTTAAGAAGCATTAGAACTCTACTGCTACGATACGTAGACATCTGTAAACGCTATTTCCTAGCATGGAAGTGCCGTATTTACATTCGTTTGAAGTGAAGACGAGATATACATGACACTTCGCAATGAATATTATATCTTATTATGAAACATAGAAATGAGATGCGATATCGCGTTTTAAGAAGCATTAGAACTCTATTGCTACGATACGTAGATATCTGCAAACGCTATTTCCAAGCATAGAAGTGTCGGATTTATATTCTTTTGAAGTGAATACGAGGTATACATGACACTTCGCAATGAATATTATATTTTATCATGAAACAACGAAATGAGATGCGATATCGCGTTTATGAAAAATTAGAACTATATTGCTACGATACATAGACATCTGCAAACGCTATATCCTAGCAAGGAAGTGACGCATTATCATTCTTTTGAAGTGAATACGAGGTATACATAACACTGCACAATGAATATTTTATCTTATCATGAAACATAGAAATGAGATGCGATATCGCGATTTAAGCAGCATTAGAACTCTATTTCTTCGATACGTAGACATGTGCAAACGCTACTTCCTTGCAAGGAAGTGTCGCATTTACATTCTTTTGAAGAGCATACGAACTATACATGACACTCCGCAATGAATATTATATCTTATCATGAAACACAGAAATGAGATGCGATATCGCGATTTAAGAAGCATTAGAACTCTACTGCTACGATACGTAGACATCTGCAAACGCTACTTCCTAGCATGGAAGTGCCGCATTTACATTCATTTGTAGTGTATGCGAGGTATACATGACAATTGGCAATGAATACTATATCTTATCATGAAACATAGATATGAGATGCGATATCGCGTTCTAAGTAGCATTAGAACTCTATTGCTACGATACGCAGACATCTGGAAACCCTACTTCCTAGCAGCGAATTGCCGCATTTTCATTCGTTTGAAGTGTGTGCGAGGTATACACTTCGGATCAAACTTCGCACTTATTATTATATCTTATTATGGAACATAGAAATGAGATGCGATATCGCGTTTTAAGAAGCATTAGAACACTATTGCTTCGATACGTAGACATCTGCAAACGCTACTTCCTAGCAAGGAAGTGTCGCATTTACATTCTTTTAGGTGAACACGAGGTATACATTACACTTCGCAATGAATATTATATCTTATCACGAAACATAGAAACGAGATGCGACTTCGCGTTTCAAGAAGCATTAGAACTCTATTGCTTCGATACGTAGACATCTGCAGACGCAATTTCCTAGCAAGGAAGTGTCGCATTTACTATCTCTTGAAGTGTATGCGAGGTATACATGACACTTCGCAATGAATATTGTATCTTATCATGAAACATAGAAATGAGATGCGATATCGCGTTTTAAGAAGAATTAGAACTCTATTGCTATGATACATAGACATCTGCAAACGCTATTTCCTAGCAAGGAAGTGACGCATTATCATTCTTTTGAAGTGAATACGAGGTATACATAACATTGCACAATGAACATTATATCTTATCGTGATACATATAAATGAGAAGCGATATCGCTATTTAAGCGGCATTAGAACACTATTGCTTCGATACCTAGATATCTGCAAACGCTGCTTCCTAGCAAGGAAGTGTCGCATCTACATTCCATTGAAGTGAATACGAGGTATACATGACACTCCGCAATGAATATTATATCTTATCATGAAACATAGAAATGAGATGCGATATCGCTATTTAAGAAGCAATAGATCTCTATTGCCTCAATACGTAGACATCTGCCAACGCTATTTCCTAGCAAGGAAGTGTCGCATTTACATTCTCCTGAAGTGAGTACGAGGTATACATAACACTGCACAATGAATATTATATCTTATCATGAAACATAGAAATGAGATGCCTAATCGCGATTTTAAAAGCATTAGAACCCTATTGCTATGATACATAGGCATCTGCAAACGCTATTTGCTAGCAAGGAAGTGACGCATTATCATTCTTTTGAAGTGAATACGAGGTATACATAACATTGCACAATGAATATTGTATCTTATCGTGATACATATAAATGAGATGCGATATCGCGATTTAAGCGGCATTAGAACACTATTGCTTCGATACCTAGATATCTGCAACCGCTGCTTCCTAGCAAGGAAGTGTCGCATCTACATTCCTTTGAAGTGAATACGAGGTATACATGACACTCCGCAATGAATATTATATCTTATCATGAAACGTAGAAATGAGATGCGATATCGCTATTTAAGAAGCAATAGATCTCTATTGCTTCAATCCGTAGACATCTGCCAACGCTATTTCCTAACAAGGAAGTGTCGCATTTACATTCTCCTGAAGTGAGTACGTGGTATACATAACACTGCACAATGAATATTATATCTTATCATGAAACATAGAAATGAGATGCCTAATCGCGATTTTAAAAGCATTAGAACTCTATTGCTATGATACATAGGCATCTGCAAACGCTATTTCCTAGCAAGGAAGTGACGCATTATCATTCTTTTGAAGTGAATACGAGGTATACATAACATTGCACAATGAATATTGTATCTTATCGTGATACATATAAATGAGATGCGATATCGCGATTTAAGCGGCATTAGAACACTATTGCTTCGATACCTAGATATCTGTAACCGCTGCTTCCTAGCAAGGAAGTGTCGCATCTACATTCCTTTGAAGTGAATACGAGGTATACATGACACTCCGCAAAGAATATTATATCTTATCATGAAACATAGAAATGAGATGCGATATCACTATTTAAGAAGCAATAGATCTCTATTGCTTCAATACGTAGACATCTGCCAACGCTATTTCCTAGCAAGGAAGTGTCGCATTTACATTCTCCTGAAGTGAGTACGAGGTATACATAACACTGCACAATGAATATTATATCTTATCATGAAACATAGAAATGAGATGCCTAATCGCGATTTTAAAAGCATTAGAACTCTATTGCTATGATACATAGGCATCTGCAAACGCTATTTCCTAGCAAGGAAGTGACGCATTATCATTCTTTTGAAGTGAATACAAGGTATACATAACACTGCACAATGAATATTTTATCTTATCATGAAACATAGAAATGAGATGCGATATCGCGATTTAAGCAGCATTAGAACTCTGTTTCTTCGATACGTAGACATGTGCAAACGCTACTTCCTAGCAAGGAAGTGTCGCATTTACATTCTTTTGAAGTGAATACCAGGTATACATATAACTGCGCAATGAATATTGTATCTTATCATGAAACATAGAAATGAGACGCGTTATAGGGATTTAAGAAGAATTAGAACTCTATTGCATCGATACGCAGACATCCTCAAACGCTATTTACTAGCAAGGAGGTGTGGCATTTACATTCATTTGAAGTGCAGACGAGATATACATAACACTGCAAAATGAATATTGTACCTTATCATGAAACACAGAAATGAGATGCGATATCGCGATTTAAGAAGCATTAGAACTCTACTGCTACGATACGTAGACATCTGCAAACGCTATTTCCTAGCATGGAAGTGCCGTATTTACATTCGTTTGAAGTGAAGACGAGGTATACATGACACTTCGCAATGAATATTATATCTTATTATGAAACATGGAAATGAGATGCGATATCGCGTTTTAAGAAGCATTAGAACTCTATTGCTACGATACGTAGATATCTGCAAACGCTATTTCCAAGCATAGAAGTGTCGGATTTATATTCTTTTGAAGTGAATACGAGGTATACATGACACTTCGCAATGAATATTATATTTTATCATGAAACAACGAAATGAGATGCGATATCGCGTTTATGAAAAATTAGAACTATATTGCTACGATACATAGACATCTGCAAACGCTATATGCTAGCAAGGAAGTGACGCATTATCATTCTTTTGAAGTGAACACGAGGTATACATAACACTCCACAATGAATATTATATCTTATCATGAAACATAGAAATGTGATGCGATATCTCGTTTTAAGAAGCATTAGTACTCTGTTGCTTCGATACGAAGACATCTGCAGACGCTAGTTCCTAGCAAGGAAGTGTCGCATTTACATTCTTTTGAAGTGAATACGAGGTATACACAACACTCCACAATGAATATTATATCTTATCATGAAGCATATAAATGAGAATCGGTTTCGCGTTTTAAGAAGCATTAGAACTCTATTGCTACGAAACGTCGACATCTGTTAACGCTAATTCCTAGGAAGGAAGTGTCGTATTTACATTCTTTTGATGTGAATACGAGGTATACATGACACTCCACAATGAATATTATATCTTAATATGAAACATAGAAATGAGATGCGATATCTCGTTTTAAGAAGCATTAGAACTCCTTTGCTTCGATACATAGACATCTGCCAACGCTATTTCCTAGCAAGGAAGAGTCGCATTTACATTCGTTTGAAGTGAATACGAGGTATACATAACACCGCACAATGAATATTATATCTTATAGTGAGATTTCGAAATGAGATGCTATATCGCGATTTGAGATGCATTAGAACCCCATTAATACGATACGTAGACATCTGCAATCGCTATTTCCTGGCAAGGAATTGTCGCATTTACGTTCTTTTGAAGTAAATACGAGGTATACATGACACTTCGCAATGAATATTATATCTCATCATGAAACATAGAAATGAGGTGCGACATCTCGTTTTAAGATGCATTAGAACTCTATTGTTTCCATACCTAGTCATCTTGAAACGCTATTTCCTAGCAAGGAAGTGTCGCATTTACATTCTTTTGAAGTGAATACCAGGTATACATGACACATCGCAATGAATATTATATCTTTACATGAAACATATAAATGAGATGCGCTATGGCGTTTTAAGAAGCATTGGAAATCTATTGCTACGATACGTAGGCAACTGCAAACGCTATTTCCTAGCAAGGAAGTGTTGCACTTACATTCTTTTGAGGTGAATACAAGGTTTAAATAACACTCCACAGTGAATATTACATCTTATCACGAAACAGATATGGGATGCGATTTCGCGATTTAAGAAGCATTAGAACTCAAATGCTTCGATACGCAGACATCTACAAACGCTATTTCCTAGCAAGGAAGTGACGCATTTACATTCACTTGAAGTGAATATGAAGTATACATGACACATCGCAGTGAATATTATGTCTTATCATGAGACATAGAAATGAGATACCATATCGCGTTTTGAGAGGCATTAGAACGCTATTGCGACGATACGTAGATATCTGGAAACGCTATTTCGTAGCAAGGATGTGTCGCAATTACATTCCTTTCAAGTGAATACGAGGTATACATGACACTTCGCAATGAATATTATATCTCTTCATTAAACATAGAAATGAGTTGCGATATCTTGTTTTAAGAAGCATCAGAACTCTGCTGCTTCGATACGTAGACATCTGGAAACGCTTCTTCCTAGCAGGGAAGTGTCGCACTTACATTCATTTGAAGTGAATATTAGGAGTATATAACAATTCGCAATGAATATTATATCTTATCATGAAACATAGAAATGAGATGCGATATCGCGCTTTAAGAAGCGTTAGAAATTTATTGCTACGATACGCAGACATCTGCAAACGCTATTTCCTAGCAAGGAAGTGTCGCATTTACATTCTTTTGATGTGAATACGAGATGTACATCACACACCACAATGAATATTATATCTTATCATGAAACATAGGATTGAGATGCGACATCGCGATTTAAAAAGCATTAGAACCCTACTGCTGCGAAACGTAGATATTTGGGAACGACAGTTAACAGAAAGCAAGTGTCGCATTTACATTCCTTTGAAGTGAATACGAGGTATACATAACACTCCACAATGAATATTACATCTTATCACAAAACAGAAATGGGATGCGATTTCGCGATTTAAGAAGCATTAGAACTCTATTGCTTCGATACGCAGACATCTGCAAACGCTATTTCCTAGCAAGGAACTGTCGCATTTACATTCTTTTGAAATGTTTGCGAGGTATGCATAACACTTCGCAATGAATATAATATCTTGCCATGAAACATAGAAATGAGATGCGATATCGCGATTTAAGAAGCATTAGAACTCTATTGCTCCGATACGTAGACATCTGGAAACGTAATTTCATAGAAAGGAGGTGTTGCATTTACATTCAATTGAAGTGTAGAGGAGGATTACATAACACTTCGCAATGAGTATTATATGTTGTCATGAGACATAGAAATGAGATGCGATATCGCGTTTTAAGAAGCATTTGAGCTCTATTGCTTCGATGCGTAGACATCTACAAACGCTATTTGCTGGCAAGGAAGTGTCGCATTTACATTCATTTGAAGTGAATACGAAGTATACATGACAACTCGCAATGAATATTATATCTTATCATGAAACATAGAGATGAGATGCGACATCTCGTTTTAAGATGCATTAGAACTCTATTGTTTCGATACCTAGACATCTGGAAACGCAACTTCCTAGCAAGGAAGAGTCGCATTCACACTCTGTTGAAGTGAATACGAGGTATACATGACACTTCGCAATGAATATTATATCTTATTATGAAATATAGATATGAGTTACGATATCTCGTTTCACGAAGCATTAGAACTCTAATGCTACGATACGTAGACATCTGCAAACGCTATTTCCTAGGAAGGATGTGTCGCATATACGTTCGTTTGAATTGAATACGAGGAACACAAGACAATTCGCAATGAATATTATATCCTATCATGGAACATAGAAATGAGATGCGATATCCCGTTTTAAGAAACATTAGAACTCTATTGCTCCGATACGTAGACATCTGCAAGTGCTATTTCCTAGTAAGGAAGTGTCGCATTTACATTCACCTGAAGTGTAGGCGAGGTATAAGTGGCATTTCGCAATGAATACTATTCCTTATCATGAAACATAGAAATGTGATGCGACATCTCGTTTTAAGAAGCATTAGAACTCTATTGTTTCGATTCGTAGACATCTGGAAGCGCTATTTCCTAGTAAGGAAGTTTCGCATTTACATCCTTTTGAAGTGAATGCGAGGTATATATAAAACACAACATTCAATATTATATCTTATCATGAAACATAGAAATGAGATGCGATATAGCGATTTAAAAGGCATCAGGAATCTATTGCTGGGATACGTAGACATCTGCAACCGCTACTTAATATCAAGGAAGTGTCGCATTTTCATTCTTTTGAAGTGAATACGAGGGATGCATAAATCTCCGCAACGAATATTATACCCTATCAGGATACATAGAAATGAAATGCGATATCGCGATTTAAGAAGCATTAGAACTCTATTGCTTCGATACGGAGACATCTGTAAACGCTATTTCCTAGCAAGGAAGTGTCGCATTTACATTCTTTTGAAGTGAATACAAGGTATACATGACACTTCGCAATTAATATTATATCCTTTTATGAAACATAGAAAAGAGATGCGATATCCCGTTTTAAGAAGCATTAGAACTGTATTGTTTCAATACGTAGACACCTGGAAACGCTACTTCCTAGCACTGAAGTGTCGCATTTACATTCTTTTGTAGTGAATACGATGTATTCATGACACTTCGCAATAAATATTATATCTTATCATGAAACATGGAAAGGAGGTGCGATATCTTGTTTTAAGAAGCTTTAGAACCCTATTGCTACGGTTTGTAGACATCTGCAGACGCTATTTCCTAGCAAGGAAGTATCGCATTTACATTCTTTTGAAGTGAATACGAGGTATACATGACACTCCGCAATGAATATTATATCTTATTATGAAATATAGAAATGAGTTACGATATCTCGTTTCAAGAAGCATTAGAACTCTAATGCTACGATACGTAGACATCTGCAAACGCTATTTCCTAGGAAGGATGTGTCGCATATACGTTCGTTTGAATTGAATACGAGGAACACAAGACAATTCGCAATGAATATTATATCCTATCATGGAACATAGAAATGAGATGCGATATCCTGTTTTAAGAAACACTAGAACTCTATTGCTCCGATACGTAGACATCTGCAAGTGCTATTTCCTAGTAAGGAAGTGTCGCATTTACATTCACCTGAAGTGTAGGCGAGGTATAAGTGGCATTTCGCAATGAATACTATACCTAATCATGAAACATAGAAATGTGATGCGACATCTCGTTTTAAGAAGCATTAGAACTCTATTGTTTCGATTCGTAGACATCTGGAAGCGCTATTTCCTAGTAAGGAAGATTCGGATTTACATCCTTTTGAAGTGAATGCGAGGTATATATAAAACACAACATTCGATATTATATCTTATCATGAAACATAGAAATGAGATGCGATATAGCGATTTAAAAGGCATCAGGAATCTATTGCTGGGATACGTAGACATCTGCAACCGCTACTTAATATCAAGGAAGTGTCGCATTTTCATTCTTTTGAAGTGAATACGAGGGATGCATAAATCTCCGCAACGAATATTATACCCTATCAGGATACATAGAAATGAAATGCGATATCGCGATTTAAGAAGCATTAGAACTCTATTGCTTCGATACGGAGACATCTGTAAACGCTATTTCCTAGCAAGGAAGTGTCGCATTTACATTCTTTTGAAGTGAATACAAGGTATACATGACACTTCGCAATTAATATTATATCCTTTTATGAAACATAGAAAAGAGATGCGATATCGCGATTTAAGAAGCATTAGACCTCTATTGCTACGATACGTAGATATCAGCGAACGCCATTTCCTAGGAATGAAGTGTCGCCTTTTAATTCGCTTGAAGAGTATGCGTGGTATACAAGACTCTTCGCAATGAATATTATATCTTATCATGAAACATAGAAATGAGATGCGATATCGCGTCTTGAGATGATTTAGAACTTTAATTTTACGATACGTAGTCATCTGCAAGCGCTACTTCCTAGCACGGCAGTGTCGCATTTACATTTATTTGTAGTGCATGCGAGGTATACATGACACTTCGCAATGAATATTATATCTTAACATGAAACATTGAATTGAAATGCGATATCGCGTTTTAAAAAGCACTAGAACTCTATTCCTTCGATACGTAGACATTTACAAACGCTATTTCCTAGCAAGGAAGTGACGCATTTACATTTATTTGAAGTGTATGCGAGGTATAAGTGACAATTCGCAATGAATATTTTATCTTATCATGAACATAGAAATGAAATGCGATATCGCGTTTTAAGAAGCATTAGAACTATATTGCTACGATACGTAGACATCTGCAAACGCTACTTCCTAGCAATGAAGTGTCGCATTTACATTCTTTTGAAGTGAATACGATGTATTCATGACACTTCGTAATAAATATTATATCTTATCATGAAACATAGAAATGAGATGCGATATCGCGATATAAGGGGCATTAGAACTCTATTGCTTCGGTACGTAGACATCTGGAAACGTAATTTCCTAGCAAGGAAGTGTCGCATTTACATTCTTTTGAAGTGAATACGAGGTATACATAACACTTCGCAACGAATATTATATCTTATCATCAAACGTAGAAATAAGTCGCGATATCGCGACAGAAGAAGCATTTAAACTCTATTGCTTCGATACGTAGACATCTGCAAACGCTATTTCCCAGCAAGGGAGTGTCGCATTTACATTCATTTGAAGTGAATACGAGGTACACATAACACTCCACAATGAATATTATATCTTATCATGAACCATAGAAATGAGATGCTATTTTGCGATTTAAGAAGCATCAGAACTCTATTGCTTCGATACGTAGACATCTGCAAACGCTACTTCCTAGCAAGGAAGTGTCGTATTTACATTCTTTTGATGTCAATTCAAGGAATACACGATACTTCGCAATGAATATTATATCATATCATAAAATATAGAAATTAGGAGCGATATCTCGTTTTAAGCAGCATTAGAACTCTATTGCTTCGACACGTAGACATCTGCCATCGCTATTCCCTAGGAAGGAACTGCCGCATTTATATTCTTTTGACGTGAATACGAGGTATACATAACACTGCACGATGAATATTATATCTTATCATGAAACACAGAAATGTGATGCGATATCGCGATTGAAAAGGCATTAGAACTCTATTGCTTCGATACGTAGACATCTGGAAACGACATTTCCTAGAATGGAAGTGTCGCATTTACATTCATTTGAAGTGTAGACGTGGAATACATAACACTTCGCAATGAACATAACATCTCATGATGAAACATAGAAATGAGATGCGAGATCGCGTTTTAAGAAGCGTTAAAGCTCTATTGCTACGATACGTAGACATCTGCAAACGCTACTTCCTAGCATGGAAGTGTCGCATTTACATTCTTTTGAAGTGAATACGAGGTATACATAGCACTAAACAATGAATATTATATCTTACCATGAAACATAGAAATGAGATGCGATATCGCGTTTTAAGAAGCGTTTGAACTCCATTGCTGCGATACGTAGACATCTGGTAACGCTATTTCCTAGGATGGAAGTGTCGCATTTACATTCTTTTGAAGTGAATACGAGGTATACATAACACTAAACAATGAATATTTTATCCTATCGTGCAACATAGAAATGAGATGCGTTATCGCGTTTTAAGAAGCACTTGAACTCTACTGCTACGATACGGTGACATCTGCAAACGCTATTTCCGAGCAAGGAAGTTTCGCATTTACATTCTTTTGAAGTGTAGACGAGGAATACATAACACTGTGCAATGAATATTATATCTTACCATGAAACATAAAAATGAGATGCGATATCGGGTTTAAAAAGCATAAGAACTCTATTTCATCGATACGTTGACATCTGCAAACGCTATTTCCTAGCAAGGAAGTGTCGCATTTACATTCATTTGATGTGTAGACGAGATAGACACAACACTGCACAATGAATATTATATCTTATCATAGAACATAGAAATGAGATTGCGATATCGCGTTTTAAGAAGCATAAGAACTCTATTGCTTCGATACGTAGACATCTGGTAACGCTATTTCCTAGCAAGGAAGTGTCGCATTTACATTCTTTTGAAGTGAATACGAGGTATACATAACACTAAACAATGAATATTTTATCCTATCGTGCAACATAGAAATGAGATGCGATATCGCGTTTTAAGAAGCACTTGAACTCTACTGCTACGATACTGTGACATCTGCAATCGCTATTTCCGAGCAAGGAAGTTTCGCATTTACATTCTTTTGAAGTGTAGACGAGGAATACATAACACTGCGCAATGAATATTATATCTTACCATGAAACTTAAAAATGAGATGCGATATCGGGATTTAAGAAGCATAAGAACTCTATTTCATCGATACGTTGACATCTGCAAACGCTATTTCCTAGCAAGGAAGTGTCGGATTTACATTCTTTTGAAGTGAATACGAGTTACACATAACACTCCACAATGAATATAATATCTTACCGTGAAACATAGAAATGAGGAGCGATATCTCGTTTTAAGAAGCATTAGGACCCTATTGCTTCGACACGTAGACAACTGCCATCGCTATTCCCTAGAAAGGAACTGTCGCATTTACATTCTTTTGATGCACGTGCGAGGTATACATGACACTTCGCAATGAATATTACATCTTATCATGAAACATAGAAATGCGATGCGACATCGCGATTTAAGAAGCATTACAACACTATTGCTTTGATACGTAGACATCTGGAAACGCTACTTCCTAGCAAGCAAGTGTCGCATTAACATTCTCTTGAAGCGTAGACGAGGTATACATAACACTTCGCAATGAATATTATATCTTATCATGAAACATAGAAATGAGATGCGATATCCCGTTTTAAGAGTTATTAGAACTCTATTGCTTCGATACATTGAGATCTGCAAACGCTATTTCCTGGCAAGGAAGTGTCTCATTTACATTCATTTGAAGTGCATGCGAGGTATAAGTGACACTTGGTAATGAATATTATATCTTATCATGAAAGATAGGAAGGGAATGCGATATCGCGATTTAAGAAGCATTAGAACTCTATTGCTACGATACGTAGACATCTGCAAACGCTTCCTCCTTGCTCGAAAGTGTCGCATTTATATTCTTTTGAAGTAAATACGAGGTATACATGACACTTCGCAATGAATATTATATCTTATCATGAAACAAAGAAATGAGATGCGATATCCCGTATTAAGAATTACTAGAACTCTATTGCTTCGATACGTAGACATCTGCAAACGTTATTTCCTAACAAGGAAGTGTCGCATTTACATTCTTTTGATGTGAATACGAGGTATACATGACACTTCGCTATAAATATTATACCTTATCATGAAACATAGAAATGAGATGCGATATCTCGTATTAAGAAGCATTAGAACTCTAATGCTACGATACGTAGACATCTGCAAACGCCATTTCCTAGCAATGAAATGTCCCATTTAAATTCTTTTGAAGTGAATGAGATGTATACATAACTTTGCACTATGAATATTATCTCTTATCATGAAACATAGAAATGAGATGCGATATCGCGATTTAAGACGCATTAGAATTCCATTGCTTCGATACGTAGACATCTGCAAACTCTACATCCTAGCAAGGAAGCGTCGCACTTACTTCATTTTGATGTGAATACGAGGTATACATAACACTCCACAATGAATATCATATGTTATCGTGAAACATAGAAATGAGATGCGGCATCGAGTTTTAAGAAGCACTAGAACACTTTTGCTACGATACGTAGACATCTGCGAACGCTATTTCCTAGCATGGAAGTGTCGCATTCACATACTTTTGACGTTAATGCGAGGTATACATGAGGTATTTCCTAGCATGGAAGTGTCGCGTTTACATTCTTTTGAAGTTAATACGATATATACATAACACTACACAATGAAAATTATATCTTATCATGAAACGTAGAATTGAGGTGCGATATCGCGATTTAAGAAGCATTGGAACACAATTGCTGCGATACGTAGACACCTGCAAACGCTATTTCCTAGCATGGAAGTGTCGCATTTACACTCTTTTGAAGTGAACACGAGGTTTACATGACAGTTCGCAATGAATATTATATCTTATCATGAAACATAGAAATGTGATGCGACATCTCGTTTTAAGAACCATTAGAACTCTACTGCTACGATACGTAGACATCTGCAAACGCTATTTCCCAGGAAGGAAGTGTCGCACTTACATTCTTTTGAGGTGCGTACGGAGTAGGCATAACATTTCACAATGAATATTATATCTTATCAAGAAACATAGGAATGAGATGCGATATCGCGATTTAAGATGCATTAGAACTCTAATGCTTCGATACGTAGGCATCTGCCAGCGCTATTTCCTAGTGTGACGTCAGTCGTAGCGCCTGCCACCCATTACATACGTCAGCATCCTCGTAACCTCCAGCATCGTCCCCTGGACACAGGCAACCTGCAATACTTGCCTGAAGTATCGGCAATCAGCAGATTCGCGCGCGCACGACCGCACGCACTCAGACGTACCTGCAAGGTCCGCTGTCTCGCTCGCATCTACGAGCAACCCTATCGCCCTCTCATCAGGAATTCCGCCCAACAGAGAGAAGAAGCCGCAGTCCGTCGCCGCAATAGGGACTTTTCCAGTTCAGGGAATCTGCGTTGCCTGAACCTAGGTACTATTTCTAGAATAAGTCTATAATACTCATAGATATAAGTACTCGACACGAATTGTAACACACCACAACACACATGTAATTCTAAGTCCTTATTCCTAAGATTAGACTCTAGATGCGCCCAGGCTATCGGCACGAGCCGCTAGCCCCACCACGCGCCGCGAGTCCCCACTCGCTGGACCGCGCGCACCCTACCACGAGCGCCTGCGACCGTAGCGCCTCGCGAACCGAGGAGGTCCCAGACGCGCCTCGAGAGACACATTCGAGTCCTCGGGCTTCTAGAGTTAACATCGATCTTCCATCTCAAGCCGCCTCAATGTGGGGTCTAGGCTACGCGTTGCTATTTCCATTTTACTAGTTCTAACTTAGAATAATTTCACTTTTGTACATTTTAACTTAGAATATATTTTACTTTAGTTACTAAATCCAATCTACAAGTTCTTTTACCAGTTCTACTAGTTCCTATTCCAGTAATTACTAAATCTAAAGTTAATATACTAGTTCTTACGTTAAAACATTATTCTTAATCTACAAATTCTACGACGTGTTCCTTCCAACAATTGGGTTGCGTTTGTTCACCTTGAAGGAGTATAGAGCTCAGCTTTGCGACGTTGCGATAGAGCGGACCGCCGCCTATCCTTCTGAACATTGCCTGAAAGTACAGAAAAACTGGGTGAATGAAACGTGGATCCGGTTCGCGAAGAACACGACGCGCGGGTCGTAAGAATTTTATTCGTTCACTTGCTCGAGAATACCTGGGAGATACACCCCGAGTCCTCGTACCGCAGCAACCTGTCGTCATCGTTCCGGTTCAGTCACAGTTTTCCGAAACGCTGATCAACGCCGATTCGCCTGCCTCTGCAGCCAACGTCTCTGCAATATCCACAGTCTCCGCTGAATCTACTCTGCATCCAGACCGCTGTTTCCCGTTATGCTGGAAGTTAATCAAAGTCACCGTCAACATCAACCGACAGATCGCTGTATCGATACCTACCAACGACCCCCGACGCACATTCTACCTGCGTATCGAGACTGAAGCCAGCGAAAGGTAAGGCTTCTCCATCATATCGCGAGTGTTTTTACCGCGTCGCGTAAGCCAAAAATATCGGACCCGGTCGTAACGCGTTCCCGCGGAGCGAAAACCGTCTAAATAGGCTCCTGTCGTGAAGCCTCCGGATAAACGAAAAATTCCTTCGCCGGACGCGACACTAGCAAGGAAGTGTCGCATTTACATTCTTTTGAAGTGAATTCGAGGTATACATAACACTTCACAATGAATATTATATCTTACCATGAATTATAGAAATGAGGAGCGATATCGCTTTTTAAGAAGCATTAGAACTCTATTGCTACGATACCTAGACATCTGCAAACGCTATTTCCTAGAAGGAAGAGTCGCATTTACATTCTTTTTAACTGCAGACGAGATATACATAACCAATCGCAAAGAATATTATATCATATCATGAAACATAGGAATGAGATGCGACATCTCGTTCTAAGAAGCATTAGAACTCTATTGCTTCGATGCGTAGACATCTGCCAACGCTATTTCTTAGCAAGAAAGTGTCGTATTTACATTCATTTGAAGTGTATGCGAGGTATACAAGACATTTCGCAATGAATATTACATCTTACCATGAAACATAGAAATGAGATGCAATATCGCGTTTTGAGAAGCATTAGTACTCTAATGCTACCATACGTAGATATCTGCAAACGCCATTTCCTAGCAAGGAAGTGTCGCATTTACATTCTTTTGAAGTAAATACGAGGTATACATAACACTGCACAATGAATATTATATCTTATCATGAAGCATAGAAATGAGATGCGATATCTCGATTTAAGAAGCATTAGAACACTGTTGCTTCGATTCGTAGACATCTGCAAACGCTACTTCCTAACAAGGGGAGTGTCGCATTTACATTCTTTTGAAGTGGAACAAGGTATACATAATACTCCACAATGAATATTATATCTTATCATGAAACGTAGGAATGAGGTGCGATATCGCGTTTTAAGAAGCATTAGAACTATATTGCTTCGATACGTAAACATCTGCAAACGCTAGTTCCTAGCAAGGAAGTGTCGCATTTTCATTCCTTTGATGTGAATACGAGGTGTACATGACACTTCGCAATGAATATGATATCTCATCATGAAACATAGAAATGAGATGCGAAATCTCGTTTTAAGAAGCATTAGAACCCTATTGTTTCTATACGTAGACATCTGGGAACGCTATTTTCTAGCAAGGAAGTGTCGCATTTACATTCTTTTGAAGTGAATAGGAGGTATGCATAACACTCCACAATGAATATTATATCTTATCATGAAACATAGAAATGAGATGCTATATCGCGTTTTAAGAAGAATTAGAACTCTATTTCTACGATACGTAGACATCTGCAAACGCTATTTCCTAGCAAGGAAGTGTCGCAATTACATTCTTTTGAAGTGAATACGAGGCATTCGTGACACTTCGCAATTAATATTATATCTTATCGCTTTATAACAAGCGTTAGAAAGCTCCTGCTACGATACGTAGACATCTGCAAACGCTATTTCCTAGAAAGGAAGCGTCGCATTCATATTCTTTTGAAGTGAATACGAGGTATACATAACACTCCACATCGAATATTATATCTTATCATGAAACATAGAAATGAGATGCGATGTTGCGATTTAAGAAGCAGTAGATCTCTACTGCTTCGATACGTAGACATCTGACAACGCTATTTCCTAGCAGGGAAGTGTCGCATTTACATTCATTTGAAGTGTATGCGACGTATACAAGACACTTCGCAATGAATATTATATCTTATCATGAGACATAGAAATGAGATGCGATATCGCGTTTTGAGAAGCATTAGAACTCTAATGCTACGATACGTAGACATCTGCAGACGCTACTTCCTAGCAAGGAAGTGTCGCATTTACATTCTTTTGAAGTGTAGACGAGATATACATATCACTGCACAATGAATATTATATCTTATCATGAAACATAGAAATGAGATGCGATATGGCGATTTAAGAAGCAGTAGATCTCGATTGCTTCGATACCTAGCCATCTGCCAACGCTATTTCCTAGCAAGGAAGTGTCGCATTTGCATTCATTTGAAGTGTATGCGAGGTATACAAGACACTTCGCAATGAATATTATATCTTATCATGAAACATAGGAATTAGATGCTATATGGCGATATAAGCAGCAGTAGATCTCTTTTGCATCGATACGTAGACATCTGCCAACGCTATTTCCTAGCAAGGAAGTGTCGCATTTATATTCATTTGAAGTGTATGCGAGGTATACAAGACACTTCGCAATGAATATTACATATTATCATGAAACATTGAAATGAGATGCGATATCGCGATTTTAGAAGTATAAGAAATCTATTGCTTCGATACGTAGACATCTGCAAACGCTAATTCCTAGCAAGGAAGTGTCGCATTTACATTCTTTTGAGGTGAGTACGAGGTATACATAACACGCCATAATGAATATCATATCATATCATGAGACATAGGAATGAGATGCGATATCGTGTTTTAAAATGAATTAGAACTCTATTGCTTCGATACGCAGACATCTGCAAACGCTACTTCCTAGCAAGGAAGTGTCGCATTTACATTCTTCTGAAGTGAATCCGAGGTATACAAGACAGTTCGCAATGAATATTATATCTTATCATGAAACATAGAAATGAGATGCGATATCGCGATTTAAGAGGCACTAGGACCCTATTGCTTCGATACGTAGACATATGCAAACGCTACTTCCTAGCAAGGAAGTGTCGCATTTACATTCATTCGAAAGTTTGAAGAGCAATGCATAACACTTTGCTATTAATATTATATCTTATCGTGAAACATAGAAATGAGATGCGACATCTCGTTTGAAGAAGCATTAGAACTCAATTGTTTCAATACGTAGACATCTGGAAACGCTATTTCCTAGCAAGTAAGTGCCGCAGTTACATTCTTTTGAAGTGAGTACGAGATATACACGACACTACGCAATGAATATTATATCTTATCACGAAACATAGAAATGAGATGCGATATCGAATTTTTACAAGCATTAGAACTATGTTGCTACGATACGTAGACATCTGCAAACGCTATTTCCTAGCAAGGAAGTGTCGTATTCGCATTGTTTTGAAGTGAATACCAGGTATACATATCACACCACAATGAATAGTAAATCTTATCATGAAACATAGAATTGTGATGCGTTATCTCTTTTTAAGAAGCATTAAAACTCTATTGCTTCGATATTTAGACATCTGCACACGCTATTTGCTAGCAGGGAAGTGTCGCATTTACATTCATTTGATGTGTAGACTAGATATACATAACGCTGCACAATGAATATTATATCTTATCACGAAACATAGAAATGATATGCGATATCCCGTTTTAAGAAGCATTAGAACTCTATTGCTTCGATACGTAGACATCTGCAAACGCTATTTTTTAGCAAGGAAGTGTCGCATTTACATTCTTCTGAAGTGAATAGGAGGTATGCATAACACTCCACAATGAATATTATATCTTATCATGAAACATAGAAATGAGATGCGATTTTGTGTTTTGAGAAGCAATAGAACTCTATTGCTTCGATAGGTAGACATCTGCGAACGCTACTTCCTATCAAGGAAGTGCCGCATTTACATTCTTTTGAAGTGATACGAGCTATACATGACACTTCGCAGTGGAAAATTATTTCTAATCATGAGACATATAAATGGGATGCGATATCCCGCTTTAAGAAGCTGTAGAACTCTATTGCTTCGATACGTAGACATCTGCAAACGCTATTTCCTTGCAAGGAAGTGTCGCATTTACATTTATTTGAAGTGAAAACGAGGTATACATAACATTTCACAATGAATACTATATATTATCTTGAAACATAGAAATGAGATGCGATATCGCGTTTTAAGAAGGGTTAGATCTCTATTGCTTCGATACGTAGACATCTGCAAACGCTATTTCCTAGCAAGAAAGTGTCGCATTTACATTCATTTGAAGTGAATACGAGGAATACGTAAAACTTCGCAATGAATATTATATCTTATCATGAAACGTAGAAATGCGATGTGATATCGCGTTTTAAGAAGCTTTAGAACTGCATTGCTACGATACATAGACATCTACAAACGCTATTTCATAGCAAGTACGTGTCGAATTTACATTCTTTTGAAGTGAATGCGAGGTATATATAACATTCCACAATGAATATTATAAATTAACATGAAACATAGAAATGAGATGCGATATCCCATTTCAAGAAGCATTAGAAATCTATTGCTTCGATACGTAGACATCTGCAACCGCTATTTCCTAGCAAGGAAGTGTCGCATTTAGATTCATTTGAAGTGTAGACGAGGAATACATAACACTTCGCATTGAATATTATTTCTTATCATGAAACATAGAAATGTGATGTTATATCGCGTTTTAAGAAGCATTAGAACTCTATTGCCTCGATACGTAGACATCTGCCAACGATATTTCCTAGGAAGGAAGTGTCGCATTTACATTCTTTTGAAGTGAATGCCAGGTATACATGACACTCCGCAATGAATATTATATCTTATCATGAAACATAGAAATGAAATGCGATATCCCGGTTTAAGAAGCATTAGAACTTTATTGCTTCGACACGTAGACATCCTGCCAGCACTATTTCCAAGCAATGAAGTGTCGCAATTACATTCATTTGAAGTGTATGCGAGGTATAAGTGATACTTCGCAATGAACATTATATCTTATCATGAAACATAGAAATGAGATGCGATATCGCGTTTTGAGATGCATTAGAGCTCTATTGCTACGATACGTAGACATGTGCAAACGCTATTTAATAGCAAGGAAGTGTCGCATATACATTCTTTTGAAGTGAATACAAGGTATACATGACACTTCGGAATGTATATTATTTCTTATCATAAAACATAGAAATGAGATACGATATCGCGTTTTAAGAAGCATTAGAACTACATTGGTACGATACGTAGACATCTGCAAACGCTAATTCCTAGGAAGGAAGTGTCGCATTTGCATTCTTTTGAAGTGAATATGAGGTATACATAACATTCCACAACCTATATTATACCTTATCACGAAACATAGAAATGAAATGCGATATCGCGATATTGGAGGAATTAAAACTCTATTGCTTCGGTACGGGGACATCTGCAAACGCTATTTCCTAGCAAGGAAGTGTCGCATTTACATTCTTCTGAAGCGAATATGAGGTATACATGACACTTCGCAATGAATATTATATCTTATCATGAAACAAAGAATGAGATGCGATATCGCATTTTAAAGAGCATTAGAACGATTGCTACGATACGTAGACATGTTCAAACGCTATTTAATAGCAAGGAAGTGTCGCATTTACATTCTTTTGAAGTGAATACGAGGTATACATAGCACTCCCCAATGGATATCAGATCTTATCACGAAACATATAAATGAGATGCGATATCTTGTTTTATGAAGCTTTAGAACTCTATTGCTACGATACGTAGAAATCTGCAAACACTATGTAATTTCAGGGAAGTGTCGCATTTACATTCTTCTGAAGTGAATACGTGGTATACGTGACACTTCGCAATTAATATTATATCTTATCACGAAACATAGAAATGGGATGCGATATCGCTTTATAACAAGCGTTAGAAAGCTCCTGTTACGATACGTAGACATCTGCAAACGCTATTTCCTAGAAAGGAAGCGTCGCATTCATATTCTTTTGAAGTGAATACGAGGTATACATAACACTCCACATCGAATATTATATCTTATCATGAATCATAGAAATGAGATGCGATATTGCGATTTAAGAAGCAGTAGATCTCTATTGCATCAATACGTAGACATCTGCCAACGCTATTTCCTTGCAAGGAAGTGTCGCATTTACATTCATTTGAAGTGTATGCGAGGTATACAAGACACTTCGCAATAAATATTATATATTATAATGAAACATAGAAATGAGATGCGATATCGCGATTTAAGCAGCATTAGGACTCTATTGCTTCGATACGTAGACATCTGCAAACGCTATTTCCTAGCAAGGAAGTGTTGCATTTACATTGTTTTGAAGTGATTACGAGGTATACATGACACTTCGCAATGAATATTGTATCTTATCATGAAACATAGAAATGAGATGCGATATCGCGTTTTATGTAGAATTAGAACCCTATTGCTACGATACATAGACATCTGCAAACGCTATTGCCTAGCAAGGAAGTGAGGCATTATCATTCTTTTGAAGTGAATACGAGGTATACATGACACTTGGCAATTAATATTGTATCTTATCATGAATCATAGAAATGAGATGCGATGTCGCGTTTTAAGAAGCATTAGAACTCTATTGCTACGATACGTAGACATCTGCAGACGCTATTTCCTAGCAAGGAAGTATCGCATTTACATTCATTTGAAGTGAAGACTAGGAATACATGTCTCTTCGCAATGCATATTATATCTTATCATGAAACATAGAAATGAGATGCGGTATCTCGTTTTAAGATGCAATAGAAATCTAATGCTACGATACGCAGAAACCTGCAAACGCTATTTCCTAGCAAGGAAGTGTCACATTTATATTCTTTTGAAGTTAATGCGAGGTATACTTAACACTTCGCAATGAATATTATATCTTATCATGAAACATAGAAGTGAGATGCGATATCACGTTTTATGAAGCATTAGAACCCTACTGCTTCGATCCGTAGGCATCTGCCAACGCTATTTCCTAGCAAGGAAGTGTCACATTTAGATTCATTTGAAGTGTAGACGAGGAATACATAACACTTCGCATTGAATATTATTTCTTATCATGAAACATAGAAATGTGATGTTATATCGCGTTTTAAGAAGCATTAGAACTCTATTGCCTCGATACGTAGACATCTGCCAACGATATTTCCTAGGAAGGAAGTGTCGCATTTACATTCTTTTGAAGTGAATGCCAGGTATACATGACACTCCGCAATGAATATTATATCTTATCATGAAACATAGAAATGAAATGCGATATCCCGGTTTAAGAAGCATTAGAACTTTATTGCTTCGACACGTAGACATCCTGCCAGCACTATTTCCAAGCAATGAAGTGTCGCAATTACATTCATTTGAAGTGTATGCGAGGTATAAGTGATACTTCGCAATGAACATTATATCTTATCATGAAACATAGAAATGAGATGCGATATCGCGTTTTGAGAAGCATTAGAGCTCTATTGCTACGATACGTAGACATGTGCAAACGCTATTTAATAGCAAGGAAGTGTCGCATATACATTCTTTTGAAGTGAATACAAGGTATACATGACACTTCGGAATGTATATTATTTCTTATCATAAAACATAGAAATGAGATACGATATCGCGTTTTAAGAAGCATTAGAACTACATTGGTACGATACGTAGACATCTGCAAACGCTAATTCCTAGGAAGGAAGTGTCGCATTTGCATTCTTTTGAAGTGAATATGAGGTATACATAACATTCCACAACCTATATTATACCTTATCACGAAACATAGAAATGAAATGCGATATCGCGATATTGGAGGAATTAAAACTCTATTGCTTCGGTACGGGGACATCTGCAAACGCTATTTCCTAGCAAGGAAGTGTCGCATTTACATTCTTCTGAAGCGAATATGAGGTATACATGACACTTCGCAATGAATATTATATCTTATCATGAAACAAAGAATGAGATGCGATATCGCATTTTAAAGAGCATTAGAACGATTGCTACGATACGTAGACATGTTCAAACGCTATTTAATAGCAAGGAAGTGTCGCATTTACATTCTTTTGAAGTGAATACGAGGTATACATAGCACTCCCCAATGGATATCAGATCTTATCACGAAACATATAAATGAGATGCGATATCTTGTTTTATGAAGCTTTAGAACTCTATTGCTACGATACGTAGAAATCTGCAAACACTATGTAATTTCAGGGAAGTGTCGCATTTACATTCTTCTGAAGTGAATACGTGGTATACGTGACACTTCGCAATTAATATTATATCTTATCACGAAACATAGAAATGAGATGCGATATCGCTTTATAACAAGCGTTAGAAAGCTCCTGTTACGATACGTAGACATCTGCAAACGCTATTTCCTAGAAAGGAAGCGTCGCATTCATATTCTTTTGAAGTGAATACGAGGTATACATAACACTCCACATCGAATATTATATCTTATCATGAATCATAGAAATGAGATGCGATATTGCGATTTAAGAAGCAGTAGATCTCTATTGCATCAATACGTAGACATCTGCCAACGCTATTTCCTTGCAAGGAAGTGTCGCATTTACATTCATTTGAAGTGTATGCGAGGTATACAAGACACTTCGCAATAAATATTATATATTATAATGAAACATAGAAATGCGATGCGATATCGCGATTTAAGCAGCATTAGGACTCTATTGCTTCGATACGTAGACATCTGCAAACGCTATTTCCTAGCAAGGAAGTGTTGCATTTACATTGTTTTGAAGTGAATACGAGGTATACATGACACTTCGCAATGAATATTGTATCTTATCATGAAACATAGAAATGAGATGCGATATCGCGTTTTATGTAGAATTAGAACCCTATTGCTACGATACATAGACATCTGCAAACGCTATTGCCTAGCAAGGAAGTGAGGCATTATCATTCTTTTGAAGTGAATACGAGGTATACATGACACTTGGCAATTAATATTGTATCTTATCATGAATCATAGAAATGAGATGCGATGTCGCGTTTTAAGAAGCATTAGAACTCTATTGCTACGATACGTAGACATCTGCAGACGCTATTTCCTAGCAAGGGAGTGTCGCATTTTCATTCATTTGAAGTGTATGCAAGGTATACATGACACTTCGCAATGATTATTATATATTATCATGAAACATAGAAAGGAGATGCGATATCGCGTTTTGAGAAGCATTAGAACACAAATGCTACGATACGTAGACACCTGCAAACGCTATTTCCTAGCATGGAAGTGTCGCATTTACACTCTTTTGAAGTGAACACGAGGTTTACATGACAGTTCGCAATGAATATTATATCTTATCATGAAACATAGAAATGTGATGCGACATCTCGTTTTAAGAACCATTAGAACTCTACTGCTACGATACGTAGACATCTGCAAACGCTATTTCCCAGGAAGGAAGTGTCGCACTTACATTCTTTTGAGGTGCGTACGGAGTAGGCATAACATTTCACAATGAATATTATATCTTATCAAGAAACATAGGAATGAGATGCGATATCGCGATTTAAGATGCATTAGAACTCTAATGCTTCGATACGTAGGCATCTGCCAGCGCTATTTCCTAGTGTGACGTCAGTCGTAGCGCCTGCCACCCATTACATACGTCAGCATCCTCGTAACCTCCAGCATCGACCCCTGGACACAGGCAACCTGCAATACTTGCCTGAAGTATCGGCAATCAGCAGATTCGCGCGCGCACGACCGCACGCACTCAGACGTACCTGCAAGGTCCGCTGTCTCGCTCGCATCTACGAGCAACCCTATCGCCCTCTCATCAGGAATT
This sequence comes from Xylocopa sonorina, assembly GCF_050948175.1. Lineage (NCBI taxonomy): Eukaryota > Metazoa > Arthropoda > Insecta > Hymenoptera > Apidae > Xylocopa > Xylocopa sonorina. The sequence goes on along the minus strand of NW_027490125.1, from coordinate 620,342 downwards.
CCGCCCAACAGAGAGAAGAAGCCGCAGTCCGTCGCCGCAATAGGGACTTTTCCAGTTCAGGGAATCTGCGTTGCCTGAACCTAGGTACTATTTCTAGAATAAGTCTATAATACTCATAGATATAAGTACTCGACACGAATTGTAACACACCACAACACACATGTAATTCTAAGTCCTTATTCCTAAGATTAGACTCTAGATGCGCCCAGGCTATCGGCACGAGCCGCTAGCCCCACCACGCGCCGCGAGTCCCCACTCGCTGGACCGCGCGCACCCTACCACGAGCGCCTGCGACCGTAGCGCCTCGCGAACCGAGGAGGTCCCAGACGCGCCTCGAGAGACACATTCGAGTCCTCGGGCTTCTAGAGTTAACATCGATCTTCCATCTCAAGCCGCCTCAATGTGGGGTCTAGGCTACGCGTTGCTATTTCCATTTTACTAGTTCTAACTTAGAATAATTTCACTTTTGTACATTTTAACTTAGAATATATTTTACTTTAGTTACTAAATCCAATCTACAAGTTCTTTTACCAGTTCTACTAGTTCCTATTCCAGTAATTACTAAATCTAAAGTTAATATACTAGTTCTTACGTTAAAACATTATTCTTAATCTACAAATTCTACGACGTGTTCCTTCCAACAATTGGGTTGCGTTTGTTCACCTTGAAGGAGTATAGAGCTCAGCTTTGCGACGTTGCGATAGAGCGGACCGCCGCCTATCCTTCTGAACATTGCCTGAAAGTACAGAAAAACTGGGTGAATGAAACGTGGATCCGGTTCGCGAAGAACACGACGCGCGGGTCGTAAGAATTTTATTCGTTCACTTGCTCGAGAATACCTGGGAGATACACCCCGAGTCCTCGTACCGCAGCAACCTGTCGTCATCGTTCCGGTTCAGTCACAGTTTTCCGAAACGCTGATCAACGCCGATTCGCCTGCCTCTGCAGCCAACGTCTCTGCAATATCCACAGTCTCCGCTGAATCTACTCTGCATCCAGACCGCTGTTTCCCGTTATGCTGGAAGTTAATCAAAGTCACCGTCAACATCAACCGACAGATCGCTGTATCGATACCTACCAACGACCCCCGACGCACATTCTACCTGCGTATCGAGACTGAAGCCAGCGAAAGGTAAGGCTTCTCCATCATATCGCGAGTGTTTTTACCGCGTCGCGTAAGCCAAAAATATCGGACCCGGTCGTAACGCGTTCCCGCGGAGCGAAAACCGTCTAAATAGGCTCCTGTCGTGAAGCCTCCGGATAAACGAAAAATTCCTTCGCCGGACGCGACACTAGCAAGGAAGTGTCGCATTTACATTCTTTTGAAGTGAATTCGAGGTATACATAACACTTCACAATGAATATTATATCTTACCATGAATTATAGAAATGAGGAGCGATATCGCTTTTTAAGAAGCATTAGAACTCTATTGCTACGATACCTAGACATCTGCAAACGCTATTTCCTAGAAGGAAGAGTCGCATTTACATTCTTTTTAACTGCAGACGAGATATACATAACCAATCGCAAAGAATATTATATCATATCATGAAACATAGGAATGAGATGCGACATCTCGTTCTAAGAAGCATTAGAACTCTATTGCTTCGATGCGTAGACATCTGCCAACGCTATTTCTTAGCAAGAAAGTGTCGTATTTACATTCATTTGAAGTGTATGCGAGGTATACAAGACATTTCGCAATGAATATTACATCTTACCATGAAACATAGAAATGAGATGCAATATCGCGTTTTGAGAAGCATTAGTACTCTAATGCTACCATACGTAGATATCTGCAAACGCCATTTCCTAGCAAGGAAGTGTCGCATTTACATTCTTTTGAAGTGAATACGAGGTATACATAACACTGCACAATGAATATTATATCTTATCATGAAGCATAGAAATGAGATGCGATATCTCGATTTAAGAAGCATTAGAACACTGTTGCTTCGATTCGTAGACATCTGCAAACGCTACTTCCTAACAAGGGGAGTGTCGCATTTACATTCTTTTGAAGTGAAACAAGGTATACATAATACTCCACAATGAATATTATATCTTATCATGAAACGTAGGAATGAGGTGCGATATCGCGTTTTAAGAAGCATTAGAACTATATTGCTTCGATACGTAAACATCTGCAAACGCTAGTTCCTAGCAAGGAAGTGTCGCATTTTCATTCCTTTGATGTGAATACGAGGTGTACATGACACTTCGCAATGAATATGGTATCTCATCATGAAACATAGAAATGAGATGCGAAATCTCGTTTTAAGAAGCATTAGAACCCTATTGTTTCTATACGTAGACATCTGGGAACGCTATTTTCTAGCAAGGAAGTGTCGCATTTACATTCTTTTGAAGTGAATAGGAGGTATGCATAACACTCCACAATGAATATTATATCTTATCATGAAACATAGAAATGAGATGCTATATCGCGTTTTAAGAAGAATTAGAACTCTATTTCTACGATACGTAGACATCTGCAAACGCTATTTCCTAGCAAGGAAGTGTCGCAATTACATTCTTTTGAAGTGAATACGAGGCATTCGTGACACTTCGCAATTAATATTATATCTTATCGCTTTATAACAAGCGTTAGAAAGCTCCTGCTACGATACGTAGACATCTGCAAACGCTATTTCCTAGAAAGGAAGCGTCGCATTCATATTCTTTTGAAGTGAATACGAGGTATACATAACACTCCACATCGAATATTATATCTTATCATGAAACATAGAAATGAGATGCGATGTTGCGATTTAAGAAGCAGTAGATCTCTACTGCTTCGATACGTAGACATCTGACAACGCTATTTCCTAGCAGGGAAGTGTCGCATTTACATTCATTTGAAGTGTATGCGACGTATACAAGACACTTCGCAATGAATATTATATCTTATCATGAGACATAGAAATGAGATGCGATATCGCGTTTTGAGAAGCATTAGAACTCTAATGCTACGATACGTAGACATCTGCAGACGCTACTTCCTAGCAAGGAAGTGTCGCATTTACATTCTTTTGAAGTGTAGACGAGATATACATATCACTGCACAATGAATATTATATCTTATCATGAAACATAGAAATGAGATGCGATATGGCGATTTAAGAAGCAGTAGATCTCGATTGCTTCGATACCTAGCCATCTGCCAACGCTATTTCCTAGCAAGGAAGTGTCGCATTTGCATTCATTTGAAGTGTATGCGAGGTATACAAGACACTTCGCAATGAATATTACATATTATCATGAAACATTGAAATGAGATGCGATATCGCGATTTTAGAAGTATAAGAAATCTATTGCTTCGATACGTAGACATCTGCAAACGCTAATTCCTAGCAAGGAAGTGTCGCATTTACATTCTTTTGAGGTGAGTACGAGGTATACATAACACGCCATAATGAATATCATATCATATCATGAGACATAGGAATGAGATGCGATATCGTGTTTTAAAATGAATTAGAACTCTATTGCTTCGATACGCAGACATCTGCAAACGCTACTTCCTAGCAAGGAAGTGTCGTATTTACATTCTTCTGAAGTGAATCCGAGGTATACAAGACAGTTCGCAATGAATATTATATCTTATCATGGAACATAGAAATGAGATGCGATATCGCGATTTGAGAGGCACTAGGACCCTATTGCTTCGATACGTAGACATATGCAAACGCTACTTCCTAGCAAGGAAGTGTCGCATTTACATTCATTCGAAAGTTTGAAGAGCAATGCATAACACTTTGCTATTAATATTATATCTTATCGTGAAACATAGAAATGAGATGCGACATCTCGTTTGAAGAAGCATTAGAACTCAATTGTTTCAATACGTAGACATCTGGAAACGCTATTTCCTAGAAAGTAAGTGCCGCAGTTACATTCTTTTGAAGTGAGTACGAGATATACACGACACTACGCAATGAATATTATATCTTATCACGAAACATAGAAATGATATGCGATATCCCGTTTTAAGAAGCATTAGAACTCTATTGCTTCGATACGTAGACATCTGCAAACGCTATTTTTTAGCAAGGAAGTGTCGCATTTACATTCTTCTGAAGTGAATAGGAGGTATGCATAACACTCCACAATGAATATTATATCTTATCATGAAACATAGAAATGAGATGCGATTTTGTGTTTTGAGAAGCAATAGAACTCTATTGCTTCGATAGGTAGACATCTGCGAACGCTACTTCCTATCAAGGAAGTGCCGCATTTACATTCTTTTGAAGTGAATACGAGCTATACATGACACTTCGCAGTGGAAAATTATTTCTAATCATGAGACATATAAATGGGATGCGATATCCCGCTTTAAGAAGCTGTAGAACTCTATTGCTTCGATACGTAGACATCTGCAAACGCTATTTCCTTGCAAGGAAGTGTCGCATTTACATTTATTTGAAGTGAAAACGAGGTATACATAACATTTCACAATGAATACTATATATTATCTTGAAACATAGAAATGAGATGCGATATCGCGTTTTAAGAAGGGTTAGATCTCTATTGCTTCGATACGTAGACATCTGCAAACGCTATTTCCTAGCAAGAAAGTGTCGCATTTACATTCATTTGAAGTGAATACGAGGAATACGTAAAACTTCGCAATGAATATTATATCTTATCATGAAACGTAGAAATGCGATGTGATATCGCGTTTTAAGAAGCTTTAGAAATGCATTGCTACGATACATAGACATATACAAACGCTATTTCATAGCAAGTACGTGTCGAATTTACATTCTTTTGAAGTGAATGCGAGGTATATATAACATTCCACAATGAATATTATAAATTAACATGAAACATAGGAATGAGATGCGATATCCCATTTCAAGAAGCATTAGAAATCTATTGCTTCGATACGTAGACATCTGCAACCGCTATTTCCTAGCAAGGAAGTGTCGCATTTACATTCATTTGAAGTGAAGACTAGGAATACATGTCTCTTCGCAATGCATATTATATCTTATCATGAAACATAGAAATGAGATGCGATATCGCGTTTTGAGAAGCATTAGAACTCTATTGCCACGATACGTAGACACCTGCAAACGCTATTTCCTAGCAAGGAAGTGTCGCATTTACATTCACTTGAAGAGTATGCGAGGTATACTTGATACTTCGCAATGAATAATATATCGTACCATGAAACATAGGAATGAGGTGCGGTATCTCGCTTTAAGATGCAATAGAAATCTAATGCTCCGATACGCAGAAATCTGCAAACGCTATTTCCTAGCAAGGAAGTGTCGCATTTATATTCTTTTGAAGTTAATGCAAGGTATACATAACACTTCGCAATGAATATTATATCTTATCATGAAACATAGATGTGAGATGCCATATCACGTTTTATGAAGCATTAGAACCCTACTGCTTCGATCCGTAGGCATCTGCCAACGCTATTTCCTAGCAAGGAAGTGTCACATTTAGATTCATTTGAAGTGTAGACGAGGAATACATAACACTTCGCATTGAATATTATTTCTTATCATGAAACATAGAAATGTGATGTTATATCGCGTTTTAAGAAGCATTAGAACTCTATTTCCTCGATACGTAGACATCTGCAAACGCTATTTCCTAGCAAGGAAGTGTGGCATTTAGATTCTTTTGAGGTGAATACGAGGTATACATGACACATCGCCATGAATATTATATCTTATCCTGAAACAGAGATGTGGTGCGATATCTCGTCTTACGAAACATTAGAACTCTATTGCTTCGATACGTAGACATCTGCCAACGCTATTTCCTAGCAAGGAAGTGTCGCATTTACATTCGTTTGAAGTGTTTGCGAGGTACACAGAACACTTCGCAATGAATATTATATCTTATCATGACACATAGAAATGTGATGCGATGTCGCGTTTTGAGAAGCATTAGAACTCTAATGCTACGATACGTAGATATCTGCAAACGCTATTTCCTAGCAAGCAAGTGTCGCATTTACATTTTTTTGAAGTGAATACGAGGTATACATAACAATGCACTATGAATATTATATCTTATCATGAAACATAGAAATGAGGTGCGAGATCGCGATTTAAGAAGCATTAGAACTCTATTGCTTCGGTACGTAGAAATCTGGAAACGCTATTTCCTATAAAGGAAGTGTCGCATTTACATTCATTTGAAGCATAGGTAAGGAATACATAACACTTTGCAATGAATATTATATCTTATCGTGAGACATAGAAATGGGATGCGATATCGCGTTTTAAGAAACATTAGAACTCCATTGCTTCGGTACGTAGTCATCTGCAAACTCTACTTCCTAGCAAGAAAGTGTCGCATTTACATTCATCTGAAGTGAATACGAGGTATACATAACACTGCGCAATGAATATAATATCTTATCATAAAACATAGAAATGAGATGCGATATCGCGATTTAAGCAGCATTAGAATTCTATTGCTTCGATACGTAGACACCTGCAAACGCTATTTCCTCGCAAGGAAGTGTCGCATTTACATTCTTTTGAAGCGAAAACGAGGTACACATGACACTTCGCAATCAGTATTGTATCTTATCATGAAACATACAAATGAGATGCGATATCGCGTTTTAAGAAGGGTTAGAACTCTATTTCTACGATACGTAGAAATCTGCAGACGCTATTTCCTAGCAAGAAAGTGTCGCATTTACATTCTTTTGAAGTGTAGACGAGATATACATATCACTCCACAATGAATATTATATCTTATCATGAAACAGAAATGAGATGCGATATCGCGATCTAAGAAGCATTAGAACACTAGTGCTACGATACGTAGACATCTGCAAACGCTATTTCCTAGCAAGGAAGTGTCGCATTTACATTCTTTTGAAGCGAATACGAGGTATACATAACACTGCACAATGAATATTATATCTTATCATGAAACATAGAACTGAGATGCGATATCACGATTTAAGCAGCATTAGAACTCAATTGCTTCGATACCTAGACATCTGCAAACGCTATTTCCTAGCAAGCAAGTGTCCCATTTACATTGTTTTGAAGTGAATACGAGGTATACATAACACTGCGCAATGAATATAATACCTTATCGTAAAACACAGAAATGAGATGCGATATCGCTATATAAGAAGCATTAGAACTCCTTTTCTTCGAAATGTAGACATCTGTAAACGCTACATCCTTGCAGGGAAGTGTCGCATTTACAATCATTTGAAGTGTGGACGAGGAATGCATAACAGTTCGCAATGAATATTATATCTTATCATCAAACGTTAAAATGAGATGCGATATCTCTATTTAAGAAGCATTAGAACCATATTGCTTCGATACGTAGACATCTGCAAACGCTATTTCCTAGCAAGGAAGTGTCGCATTTACATGTATGCGAGGTGTAAGTGACACTTCGTAATGAATATAATATCTTATCATGAAACATAGAAATGAGATGCTATATCGCGTTTTAAGAAGCATTAGAGCTCTATTGCTACGATACGTAGACATCTGCAAACGCTATTTCCTAGCAAGGAAGTGCAGCATTTCAATTCTTTAGAAGTGAATACGAAGTATACATGACACTTCGCAATGAATATTATATCTTATCATAAAACGTTAAAATGAGATGCGATATCTCGTTTCAAGAAGCATTAGAACTCTGTTGCTTCGATACGTACTCATCTGCCATCGCTATTTCCTCGGAAGGAGGTGTTGCATTTACATTCATTTGAAGTATGTGCGAGGTATTCAAGACACTTCGCAATGAAAATTATATCTTATCATGAAACATAGAAATGAGATGCGATATGGCGATTTAAGAAGGATTAGAACTCTATTGCTTCGGTACGTAGACATCTGGAAACGCTATTTTCTAGAAAGAAAGTGTCGCATTTACACTCATATGAAGCGTAGAGGAGGAATACATAACACTTCGCAGTGAACATTATATCTTATCATGAGACATAGCAATGAGATGCGGTATCCCCTTTTAAGAAGCAATAGAAATATGTTGCTTCGATACGTAGACATCTGCCATCGCTATTTCCTAGCAAGGAAGTGTCGCATTTACATTCTTAGGAAGTGTAGACTAGGTATACATAACACTCCACAATGAATATTATATCTTATCATGAAGCATATATCTGAGAAGAGGTATCGCGTTTTAAGAATCATTAGAACTCTATTGCTTCGATACGTAAACATCTGCAGACGCTATTACCTAGGAAGGAAGTGTCGCATTTACAATCTGTTGAAGTGAATACGAGGTATACATAACACTCCAGAATGAATATTATATCTTATAATGAAACAGAAGTGAGTTGCGATATGGCGTTTTCAGAAGCATTAGAACTCTATTGCTACGATACGTAGACATCTGTAGACACTATTTCCTAGTAATTAAGTGTCGCATTCACATTCTTTTGAAGTGAATACGAGGTATACACAACACTCCACAATGAATATTATATCTTATCATGAAGCATAGAAATGAGGAGCGATTTCGCTTTTTAAGAAGCATTAGAACCCTATTGCTTCGATACGTAGACATCTGCAGACGCTATTACCTCGGAAGGAAGTGTCGCATTTACAATCTGTTGAAGTGAATACGAGGTATACATAACACTCCAGAATGAATATTACATCTTATCATGAAGCATAGGAATGGGATGCGATATGACGATTTAAGAAGCATTAGAACTCTATTGCTTCGATACGAAGACATCTGCAAACGCCATTTACAAGCAAGGAAGTGTAGCATTTACATTTTTAGGAAGTATAGACGAGATATGCATAACACTCCACAGTGAATATTGTATCTTATCTTGAAACAAATAATTGAGGATCGATTCGCGTTTTAAGAAGCATTAGAACCTTATTGCTACGATACGTAGACATCTGCAGACTCTATTTCGTAGCAAGGAAGTGTCGCATTTACAATCTGTTGAAGTGAATACGAGGTATACATAACACTCCAGAATGAATATTATATCTTATAATGAAACATAGAAGTGAGATGCGATATGGCGTTTTCAGAAGCATTAGAACTCTATTGCTACGATACGTAGACATCTGTAGACACTATTTCCTAGTAAGGAAGTGTCGCATTTACATTCTTTTGAAGTGAATACGAGGTATACGCAACACTCCACAATGAATATTATATCTTATCATGAAGCATAGAAATGAGGAGCGATTTCGCGTTGTAAGAAGCATTAGAACTCTATTGCATCGATACGTAAACATCTGCAGACGCTATTACCTCGGAAGGAAGTGTCGCATTTACAATCTGTTGAAGTGAATACGAGGTATACATAACACTCCACAATGAATATTATATCTTATCATGAAACATAGGAATGATATACGATTTCGCGATTTAAGAAGCATTAGAACTCTATTGCATCGATACGTAGACATCTGCAAACGCTATTTCCCAGCAAGGAAGTGTCACATTTACATTCCTTCGAAGTGAATACGATGTATACCTAACACTCCACAATGATTATTATATCTAATCATGAAACATAGAAATGTGATGCGATATCGCGATTTAAGAAGAATTGGAACTGTATTGCTTCGGTACGGAGACTTGTGCAGGCGCTATTTCGTAGCAAGGAAGCCTCGCACTTACATTCTTTTGAAGTGTATGCGAGGTATAAGTAACATTTCGCAATGAATATTATATCTTTTCATGAAACATATAAAAGAGATGCGCTATGGCGTTTTAAGAAGCCTTAGAACTCTATTGCTACGATACGTAGACATCTGCAGACGCTATTCCCTAGCAAGGAAGTGTCGCATTTACATTCTTTTGAAGTGAATACGAGGTATACATAACACTCCACAATGAATATTATATCTTATCATAAAGCATATAAATGAGGAGCGATTTCGCGTTTTAAGAAGCATTAGAACTCTATTGCTACGATACGTAAACATCTGCAAACGCTAATTCCTAGCAAGGAGGTATCGCATTTTCAATCTTTTGAAGTGAATACGAGGTATACATAACAATCCATAATGAATGTTATATCTTATCATGAAACATAGAAGTGAGATGCGACATTTCGTTTTAAGAAGCATTAGAACTCTATTGCTTCGATACGTAGATATCTGCAAACGCTATTTCCTAGCAAGGAAGTGTCGCATTAAAATCTTCTGAAGTAAAAACGTTGTATACGTAGCACTCCACAATGAATATTATAGCTGATCATGAAACATAGAAATGAGATGCAATATCGCGTTTTAAGGAGCTATAGAACACTATTGCTTCGATACGTAGACAGCTCCAAACGCTATTTACTAGCAAGGAAGTGTCGCATTTACATTCAATTGAAGTGTATGCGAGGTATACTTGACACTTCGCAATGAATATTATATCTTATCATGGAACATAGAAATGAGACGCGACATCTCGTTTTAAGAAGCATTAGAACTCTATTCCTTCGATACGTAGTTATCTGCAAACGCTATTTCCTAGCAAGGAAGTGTCGCATTTGCATTCGTTTGAAGTGAATACGAGGTATACATGACACTTCGCAATAGATATTATATCTTCTCATGAAACATAGAAATGAGATGCGATATCGCGTTTTGAGAAGCATTAGAACTCTATTGCTTCGGTCCGTAGACATCTGCAAACGCTACTTCCTAGCAAGGAAGTATCGCATTTACATTCTTTTGAAGTGAATACGAGGTATGCATAACACTGCACAATGAATACTATATCTTATCATCAAACTTAGATATGAGATGCGATATCGCGATAGAAGAAGCATTTGAACTCTATTGCTTCGATACGTAGACATCTGCAGACGCTACTTCCTAGCAAGGAATGGTCGCATTTACATTCGCTTGAAGTGAATACGTGGTATACATAACCCTTCTAACTGAATATTATATCCTATCATGATACATAGAAATGGGACGCGATATCGCGTTTTAAGAAACGTTAGAACTCCATTGCATCGGTACGTAGTCATCTGCAAACGCTACTTCCTAGCAAGAAAGTGTCGCATTTACATTCATTTCAAGTGTATGCGAGGTATACATAACCCTTCTAACTGAATATTATATCCTATCATGAAACATAGAAATTGGATGCGATGTTCCGTTTTAAGAAGCATTAGATATCTATTGCTACGATACGTAGACATCTGCAAACTTTACTTCCTAGCAAGGAAGTGTCGCATTTACATTCATTTGAAGTGTATGCGAGGTATACATGACACTTCGCAATAAATATTATATCTTATCATGAAACATATAAATGAGATGCGATATCGCGATTTAAGATGCATTAGAACTCTATTGCTTCGGTCCGTAGACATCTGCAAACGCTACTTCCTAGCAAGGAAGTATCGCATTTACATTATTTGAAGTGAATACGAGGTATGCATAACACTGCACAATGAATACTATATCTTATCATGAAACATAGAAATGAGATGCGATAGCGCGATTTAAGAAGCATTAGAACTCCATTGCTTCGATACGTAGACATCTGCAAACTCTATTTCCTAGCAAGGAAGTGTCGCATTTACATTCAGTTGAAGTGTATGCGCGGTGTACATGACACTTCGCAATGAATATTATATCTTATCATGAAACATAGAAATGAGATACGATATCGCGTTTTGAGAAGCATTAGAACACTAATGCTACGATACGTAGCCATCTGCAAACGCTATTTCGTAGCAAGGAAGTGTCGCATTTACATCCTCTTGATGTGAATACGAGGTATACATAACACTGCACAATATATATTATATCTTATCATGAAACATAGAAATGAGATGCGATATCGCGATTTTAGAAGCATTAGAAAAATATTGCTTCGATACGTAGACATCTGCAAACGCTATTTCCTAGCAAGCAAGTGTAGCATTTACATTGTTTTGAAGTGACTACGAGGTATACATGACACTTCGCAATGAATATTATATCTTATCACGAAACATAGAAATGAGATGCGATATCGCTTTTTAAGAAGCGTTAGAGCGCTATTGCTACGATACGTAGACATCTGCAAACGCTATTTCCTAGCAAGGAAGTGTCGCATTTACATTCATTTCAAGTGTATGCCAGGTATACATAACAATTCGCAATGAATATTATATCTTATCATGAAACATAGAAATGAGATGCGGTATGGCGATTTAAAAAGCATTAGAACTCCATTGCTTCGATACGTAGACACCTGCAGACGCTAATTCCTAGCAAGGAAGTGTCGCATTTACATTCTTTTGATGTGAATACGGGGTATACATAACTCTGCACAATGAATATTATATCTTATCATGAAACATAGAAATGAGATGCGATATGACGATTTAAGAAGCATTAGAACACTATTGCTTCGATACGTACATATGCAAACGCTATTTCCAAGCAAGGATGAGTCGCATTTACATTCTTTTGAAGTGAGTGCGAGGTATACATAACAGTCCACAATGAATATTATATCTTATCATGACTCATAGAATTGAGATGCGATATCGCGTTTTGAGAAGCATTAGAACTCAATTGATAGGATAAGTAGACACCTGCAAACGCTATTTCCTAGAAAGGAATTGTCGCATTTACATTCTTTTCAGGTGAATACGAGGTATACATAACCCTCCACAATGAATATTAAATCTTATCATGAAACGTAGAAATGAGATGCGATATCGCGTTTTAAGAAGCATTAGAACTCTATTGCTACGATACGTAGATATCTGCAGACGCTATTTCCTAGCGAGGAAGTGTCGTATTTGCATTCTTTTTATGTGAATACGGGGACTACATAACACAGCACAATGAATATTATATCTTATCATGACACATAGAATTGAGATGCGATATCGCGTTTTAAGAAGCATTAGAACTCCATTGCTTCGATACGTAGACACCTGCAGACGCTAATTCCTAGCAAGGAAGTGTCGCATTTACATTCCTTTGAAGTGAATACAAGGTATACATAACACTCCACAATGAATATTGTATCTTATCATGAAACATAGAAATGAGATGCGATATCGCGATTTAAGAAGCACTCGAACTCTATTGCTACGATACGTAGACATCTGCAATCGTTTATTACCTAGTAAGGAAGTGTCGCATTTATATTCTTTTGAAGTGTATGCGTGGTATGCAAGACACTTCGCAATGAATATTATATCTTACCATGAAACATAGAAATGAGATGCGATATCGCGTTTTGCGATGATTTAGAACTCTAATGCCACGATACGTAGACATCTGCAAACGCTATTTCCTAGCAAGGAAGTGTCGCATTTACATTCACTTGAAGTGTATGCGATGTATACAAGACATTTCGCAATGAATATTACATCTTACCATGAAACATAGAAATGAGATGCGATATCGTGCTCTGAGAAGCATTAGAACTCTAATGCTACGATACGTAGACATCTGCAAACGCTATTTAATATCGAGGAAGTGTCGCATTTACATCCTTTTGAAGTGAATACGAGGTATACATGACACTTCGCATTGAATATTATGTCTTATCATGAAATATAGAAATGGGATGCGATATCCGGGTTTAAGAAGCATAAAACACAATTGCTACAATACGTAGACATCTGCAAACGCTTTTTCCTAGCAAGGAAGTGTCGCATTTACATTCACTTGAAGTGTATGCGAGGTATACATGACACTTCGCAATGAATATAGTATCTCATCATGATACATAGAAATGAGACGCGATATCGCGTTTTGAGAAGCATTAGAACTCTATTGCTACGATACCCTTAACATCTGCAAAGGCTATTTACTAGCTAGGAAGTGTCGCATTTATATCCTTTTGAAGTGGGTACGAGGTATACATGACACTTCGCATTGAATATTATGTCTTATCCTGAAATATAGAAATGAGATGCGATATCCCGTTTTAAGAAGCATAAAACACAATTGCTACAATATGTAGACATCTGCAAACGCCATTTCCTAGCAAGGAAGTGTCGCATTTACATTCATTTGAAGTGTAGAAGAGCAATGCATAACACTTTGCTATTAACATTATATCTTATCATGAAACATAGAAGTTAGATGCGAAATCGCGTTTTAAGAAGCATTAGAACTCTATTGCTTCGATACGTAGACATCTGCAAACGCTATTTCCTAGCAAGGAAGTGTCGCATTTACATTCTTTTGAAGTGAATACGAGGTATACGTAACAGTCCACAAGGAATATTATATCTTATCACGAATCATAGAAATGAGATGCGATATCGCGATATAAGAAGCATTAGAGCTCTATTTCTTCGATACGGAGACATCTGGAAACTCTAAATCCTAGCAAGGAAGTGTCGCATTTACATTCATTTGAAGTGTATGCGATGTATGCGTGACACTTCGCAATAAATATTATATCTTATCATGAGACATAGAAATGAGATGCCATATCGCTTTTTAAGAGGCATTAGAACTCTATTGCTGGGATACGTAGATATCTGGAAACGCTATTTCGTAGCGAGAATGCGTCGCAATTACATTCCCTTCAAGTGAATACGAGGTATACATGACACTTCGCAATGAATATTATATCGCATCATGAAACATAGAAATGAGTTGCGATATCTTGTTTTAAGAAGCATTAGAACTCTGCTGCTTCGATACGTAGACATCTGGAAACGTTATTTCCTAGAAAGGAAGTGTCGCATTTTCATTCTTTTGAAGTGAATACGTAGTATACATGACAATCCGCAATGAATATTATATATTATCCTAAAACATAGAAATGAGATGCTATATTTCGTTTTAAGAAACATTAGAACTCTATTGCTACGATACGTAGACATGTACAAACGCTATACCCAAGCAAGGAAGTGTCGCATGTACATTCATTTGAAGTGTAGACGAGATATACGTAACACTGCACAATGAATATTATATCTTGTCATGAAACGTAGAAGTGAGATGTGATGTCGCGATTTAAGATGCATTGGAACTCTATTGCTTCGATACGTAGACATCTGCAAACGCTACTTCCTAGCAAGGAAGTGTCGCATTTACATTCACTTGAAGAGAATACGAGGTACACATGACACCTCGCGATGAATATTATATCTTATCATGAAACATAGAAAGGAGATGCGATATCGTGTAGTAAGAAGCATTAGAACTCTGTTGCTACGATACGTAGACATCTGCAAAAGCTATTCAACGGCAAGGAAGAGTCGCACTTACATTCTTTTGAAGTGAATACGATGTATACATAACACTCCACAATGAATATTATAACATGTCATGAAATATAGGAATGAGATGCGATATCACGATATGAGAAGCATTGGAACGCTATTGCTGCGGTACGTAGACATCTGCAAACGCTATTTTCTAGCAAGGAAGTGTAGCATTTACATTCTTATTAAGTGTAGACGAGATATACATAACCATTCGCAATGAATATTATATCCTATCATGAAACATAGAAATGAGGAGCGATATCGCGATTTAAGAAGCACTAGAACACTATTGCTACGATACGTAGACAACTGCAAACGCTTTTTCCTAGCAAGGAAGTGTCGCATTTACATTCTTTTGAAGTGAATACGAGGTATACTTGACACTTCGCAATGAATATTATATATTATCACGGAACATAGAAATGCGATGCGATGTCGCGTTGTAAGATGCATTAAAACACTATTTCTTCGATACGTAGACATCTGGAAACGTAATTTCCTTGAAAGGAAGTGTCGCATTTACATACTTTTCAAGCGTAGACGATGAATTCAAAACACTTCGCAATGAATATTATATCTTATCATGAGACATAGAAATGAGGTGCGATGTCGCGTTATAGGAAGCGTTAGAACTCTTATGCTACGATACGTAGACATCTGCAAACGCTCATTCCTAGCAAGGGAGTGTCGCATTTACATTCTTTTGAAGTGAATACGAGGTTATAATAACACTCCACAATGAATATTATATCATATCATGAAACATAGAAATGAGATGCGATATGGCGATTTAAGAAGCAGTAGATCTCTATTACTTCGATACGTAGACATCTGCCAACGCTATTTCCTAGCAAGGAAGTGTCGCATTTACATTCATTTGAAGTGTAGACGAGATATACATAACACTTCACAATGAATATTATATCTTATCATGAAACGTACAATTGGGGTGCGATATTGCGATTTAAGTAGCATTGGAACGCTATTGCTTCGATACGTAGACATCTGCAGAAGCTATATCCTAGCAAGGAAGTGTTGCATTTACATTCTTTTGAAGTGAATACGAGGTATACATAATACTTCGCAATGAATATTATATCTTATCGTGAAACATAGATATGAGATGCGATCTCGCGATATAAGAAGCATTAGAACTCTATTGCTACGATACGTAGACATCTGCAAACGTTATTTCCTAGCAAGGAAGTGTCACATTTACATTCATTTAAAGTGTATGCGAAGTATACATAATACTTCGCAATGAATATTATATGTTCTCATGAAACATAAAAATGAGATGCGATATCTCGTTTTAAGTAGCATTATAACACGCTTGCTACGATACGTAGACATCTGCAAACGCTATTTCCTAGCAAGGAAGTGTCGCATTTACATTCACTTGAAGTGTATGCGATGTATACAAGACATTTCGCAATGAATATTACATCTTACCATGAAACATAGAAATGAGATGCGATATCGTGCTCTGAGAAGCATTAGAACTCTAATGCTACGATACGTAGACATCTGCAAACGCTATTTAATATCGAGGAAGTGTCGCATTTACATCCTTTTGAAGTGAATACGAGGTATACATGACACTTCGCATTGAATATTATGTCTTATCATGAAATATAGAAATGGGATGCGATATCCGGGTTTAAGAAGCATAAAACACAATTGCTACAATACGTAGACATCTGCAAACGCTTTTTCCTAGCAAGGAAGTGTCGCATTTACATTCACTTGAAGTGTATGCGAGGTATACATGACACTTCGCAATGAATATAGTATCTCATCATGATACATAGAAATGAGACGCGATATCGCGTTTTGAGAAGCATTAGAACTCTATTGCTACGATACCCTTAACATCTGCAAAGGCTATTTACTAGCTAGGAAGTGTCGCATTTATATCCTTTTGAAGTGGGTACGACGTATACATGACACTTCGCATTGAATATTATGTCTTATCCTGAAATATAGAAATGAGATGCGATATCCCGTTTTAAGAAGCATAAAACACAATTGCTACAATATGTAGACATCTGCAAACGCCATTTCCTAGCAAGGAAGTGTCGCATTTACATTCATTTGAAGTGTAGAAGAGCAATGCATAACACTTTGCTATTAACATTATATCTTATCATGAAACATAGAAGTTAGATGCGAAATCGCGTTTTAAGAAGCATTAGAACTCTATTGCTTCGATACGTAGACATCTGCAAACGCTATTTCCTAGCAAGGAAGTGTCGCATTTACATTCTTTTGAAGTGAATACGAGGTATACGTAACAGTCCACAAGGAATATTATATCTTATCACGAATCATAGAAATGAGATGCGATATCGCGATATAAGAAGCATTAGAGCTCTATTTCTTCGATACGGAGACATCTGGAAACTCTAAATCCTAGCAAGGAAGTGTCGCATTTACATTCATTTGAAGTGTATGCGATGTATGCGTGACACTTCGCAATAAATATTATATCTTATCATGAGACATAGAAATGAGATGCCATATCGCTTTTTAAGAGGCATTAGAACTCTATTGCTGGGATACGTAGATATCTGGAAACGCTATTTCGAAGCGAGAATGCGCCGCAATTACATTCCCTTCAAGTGAATACGAGGTATACATGACACTTCGCAATGAATATTATATCGCATCATGAAACATAGAAATGAGTTGCGATATCTTGTTTTAAGAAGCATTAGAACTCTGCTGCTTCGATACGTAGACATCTGGAAACGTTATTTCCTAGAAAGGAAGTGTCGCATTTTCATTCTTTTGAAGTGAATACGTAGTATACATGACAATCCGCAATGAATATTATATATTATCCTAAAACATAGAAATGAGATGCTATATTTCGTTTTAAGAAACATTAGAACTCTATTGCTACGATACGTAGACATGTACAAACGCTATACCCAAGCAAGGAAGTGTCGCATGTACATTCATTTGAAGTGTAGACGAGATATACGTAACACTGCACAATGAATATTATATCTTGTCATGAAACGTAGAAGTGAGATGTGATGTCGCGATTTAAGATGCATTGGAACTCTATTGCTTCGATACGTAGACATCTGCAAACGCTACTTCCTAGCAAGGAAGTGTCGCATTTACATTCACTTGAAGAGAATACGAGGTACACATGACACCTCGCGATGAATATTATATCTTATCATGAAACATAGAAAGGAGATGCGATATCGTGTAGTAAGAAGCATTAGAACTCTGTTGCTACGATACGTAGACATCTGCAAAAGCTATTCAACGGCAAGGAAGAGTCGCACTTACATTCTTTTGAAGTGAATACGATGTATACATAACACTCCACAATGAATATTATAACATGTCATGAAATATAGGAATGAGATGCGATATCACGATATGAGAAGCATTGGAACGCTATTGCTGCGGTACGTAGACATCTGCAAACGCTATTTTCTAGCAAGGAAGTGTAGCATTTACATTCTTATTAAGTGTAGACGAGATATACATAACCATTCGCAATGAATATTATATCCTATCATGAAACATAGAAATGAGGAGCGATATCGCGATTTAAGAAGCACTAGAACACTATTGCTACGATACGTAGACAACTGCAAACGCTTTTTCCTAGCAAGGAAGTGTCGCATTTACATTCTTTTGAAGTGAATACGAGGTATACTTGACACTTCGCAATGAATATTATATATTATCACGGAACATAGAAATGCGATGCGATGTCGCGTTGTAAGATGCATTAAAACACTATTTCTTCGATACGTAGACATCTGGAAACGTAATTTCCTTGAAAGGAAGTGTCGCATTTACATACTTTTCAAGCGTAGACGATGAATTCAAAACACTTCGCAATGAATATTATATCTTATCATGAGACATAGAAATGAGGTGCGATGTCGCGTTATAGGAAGCGTTAGAACTCTTATGCTACGATACGTAGACATCTGCAAACGCTCATTCCTAGCAAGGGAGTGTCGCATTTACATTCTTTTGAAGTGAATACGAGGTTATAATAACACTCCACAATGAATATTATATCATATCATGAAACATAGAAATGAGATGCGATATGGCGATTTAAAAAGCAGTAGATCTCTATTACTTCGATACGTAGACATCTGCCAACGCTATTTCCTAGCAAGGAAGTGTCGCATTTACATTCATTTGAAGTGTAGACGAGATATACATAACACTTCACAATGAATATTATATCTTATCATGAAACGTACAATTGGGGTGCGATATTGCGATTTAAGTAGCATTGGAACGCTATTGCTTCGATACGTAGACATCTGCAGAAGCTATATCCTAGCAAGGAAGTGTTGCATTTACATTCTTTTGAAGTGAATACGAGGTATACATAATACTTCGCAATGAATATTATATCTTATCGTGAAACATAGATATGAGATGCGATCTCGCGATATAAGAAGCATTAGAACTCTATTGCTACGATACGTAGACATCTGCAAACGTTATTTCCTAGCAAGGAAGTGTCACATTTACATTCATTTAAAGTGTATGCGAAGTATACATAATACTTCGCAATGAATATTATATGTTCTCATGAAACATAAAAATGAGATGCGATATCTCGTTTTAAGTAGCATTATAACACGCTTGCTACGATACGTAGACATCTGCTAACGCTATTTCCTAGCAAGGAAGTGTCGCAATTACATTCATTTGAAATGAATACGAGGAATACATGAAACTTCGCAATGAATATTATATCTTATCATTAAACATAGAAATGTGATGTGATATCGCGTTTTAAGAAGCATTAGAACTCTATTGCTACGATACCTAGACATCTGCAAACGCTATTTCCTAGCAAGGAATTGTCGCAATTACATTCTTTTGAGGTGAATACGAGGTATAAATAACACTCCACAATGAATATTATATCTTATTGTGAATCATAGATATGTGATGTGATATCGCGTTTTAAGAAGCATTGGAACTCTATTGCTACGATACGTAAACTCCTGCAAACGCTACTTCCTAGCAAGGAAGTGTCGCATTTACATTCTTTTGAAATGAAAACGAGGTATACATGACACTTCGCAATGAATATTATATCTTATCATGAAACATATATATGAGATGCGATATCGCGTTTTGAGAAGCATTAGAATTCCAATGCCACGATACGTAGACATCTGCCAACGCTATTTCCTAGCAATGAAGTGTCGCATTTACATTCTTTTGAGGCGAATACGAAGTAGACTTAACACTCCACAATGAATATTATATCTTATCATGAAACCAAAAGATGAGGATCGTTTTCGCCTTTTAGGAAGCATTAGAACTCCTTTGCTACGATACGTAGACATCTGCAAAAGCAATTTCCTAGCAAGGAAGTGTCGCATTTACAATCTTTTGAAGTGAATACGAGGTATACATAACACTCCACAATGAATATTATATCTTATCATGAAACACAGAAATGAGATGCCATATGGCGATTTAAGAAGCATTAGAACTCTATTGCTTCGATACGTAGACATCTGTAAACGCTATTTCCTAGCAAGGAAGTGTCGCATTTACATTCATTTGAAGTGTATGCGTGGTATATATGCCACTACGCAATGAATATTGTACCTTATCACGAATCATAGAAATTAGATGCGATATCGCGATTTAAGAAGCATAAGAACTCTATTGCTACGATACGTAGACACCTGCAAACGCTATTTCGAAGCATGGAAGTGTCGCAAAAACATTCTTTTGGATTGAATACAAGGTAAACATGACACTTCGCAATGAATATTATAACTTATCATGAAACACAGAAATGAGTTGCGACATCGCGTTATAAGAAGCATTAGAACTCTATTGCCACGATACGTAGACATCTGCAAACGCTATTTCGTAGCAAGGAAGTGTCGCATTTAAATTCATTTGAAGTGTATGCGAGGTATACAAGACACTTCGCAATGAATATTATATCTTATCATGCAACATAGGAATGATATGCGATATCGCGATATAGGAAGCGTTAGAACTCTATTTCATCGATACGTAGACATCTGCAAACGCTACTTCTTAGCAAGGAAGTGTCGCATTTACATTCTTTTAAAGTGAAAACGAGGTATACATGGCACTCCGCAATGAATATTATATCTTATCATGAAACAAAGAAATGAGCTGCGATATCGCGTTTTAAGAAGCATTATAGCTCTATTGTTTCGGTACGTAGACATCTGACATCGCTATATCCTAGCAAGGAAGTGTCGCATTTACATTCTTTTGAAGTGAATACGAGGTATACATGTTACTTCGTAATGAATATTATATCTTATCATGAAACATCGATATGAGATGCGATATCGCGTTTTGGGAAGCATTAGAACTCCATTGCTACGACACGTAGACATCTGCCAACGCTATTTCCTAGCAGGGAAGTGTCGCATTACATTCATTTGAAGTGAATACGTGGTATACATGAAACATCGCAATGAATATTATCTCTTATCATGGAAGATAGAAGTGAAATGCGATATCACGTTTTAAGAAGCATTAGAACACTAT
The DNA here is from genome assembly GCF_050948175.1 of Xylocopa sonorina. Lineage (NCBI taxonomy): Eukaryota > Metazoa > Arthropoda > Insecta > Hymenoptera > Apidae > Xylocopa > Xylocopa sonorina. The sequence goes on along the minus strand of NW_027490125.1, from coordinate 598,605 downwards.
TGCTTCGATACGTAGACATCTGCAAACGCTATTTCATAGCAATGAAGTGTCGCATTTACATTCATTTGATGTGTATGCGAGGTATAAGTGGCACTTCGCAATGAATATTGCATCTTATCATGAAGCATAGAAATGAGATGCAATATCGCGTTTTGAGAATCATTAGAACTCTATTGCTACGATACGTAGACATCTGCAAACGCTATTTCCTAGCAATGAAGTGTCGCATTTACATTCATTTGAAGTGTTTGGCAGGTATAAGTGGCACTTCGCAGTGAATATATATCCTATCATGAAACATAGAAATAAGATGCGATATCGCGATATAAGAATCACTACAACTCTATTGCTTCGATACGTATACATCTTTTAAACGCATTTTCCTAGCAAGGAAGTGTCGCATTTACATCCTTTTGATGTGAATACGAGGTATACATGACACTGCGCAAGGAGTATTATATCTAATCATGAAACTTAGAAATGTGATGCGATATCGCGATATAAATAGCATTAGAACCCTATTGCTACTATACGTAGACATCTGCAAACGCTATTTCCTAGAAAGGAAGTGTCGTATTTACATTCATTTGAAGTGTATGCGAGGTAAACATGACACTTCGCAATGAAAATTATAACTTATCATGAAACGCAGTATTGAGGTGCGATATGGCCATTTAAGAAGCATTAGAAATCTATTGCTTCGTTACGTAGACATCTGCAAACGCTATTTCCTAGCAAGGAAGTGTCGCATATACATTCATCTAAAGTGAATACGAAGTATACATAACACTCCACAATTAATATTATATCTTATCATGAAACGTAGAAATGATATGCGATATCGCGATTTAAGAAGCGTTAGAACTCTATTGCATCGATACGTAGACATCTGCAAACGCTACTTCCTAGCAAGGAAGTGTCGCATTTACATTCATTTGAAGTGTATGCGAGATATACATAACACTCCACGATGAATATTATACCTTATCACGAAACATAGAAATTAGGAGCGATATCGCAATATAAGAAGCATTAGAACTCTATTGCAACGATACGTGGACACCTGCAAACGCTATTTCGTAGCACGGAAGCGTCGCAAATACATTCTTTTGGATTGAATACGAGATAAACATGACACTTCGCAATGAATATTATAACTTATCATGAAACACAGAAATGAGATGCGATATGGCGGTTTAAGAAGCATTAGAACTCTATTGCATCGATACGTAGACATCAGCAAACGCTACTTCCTTGCAGGGAAGTGTCGCATTCACATGCTTTTGAAGTGAATACGAGGTATACATAACACCGCACAGTTAATATTATATCTTATAGTGAGACATCGAAATGAGATGCTATGTCGCGATTTGAGGAGCATTAGAACCCCATTACTACGATACGTAGACATCTGCAATCGCTATTTCCTAGCACGGAATTGTTGCATTTACGTTCTTTTGAAGTAAATACGGTGGTATACATGACACTTCGCAATGAATATTATATCTTATCAGGAAACATAGAAATGAGATGCGACATCTCGTTTTAAAAAGCATTAGAACTCTATTGTTTCGGTACCTAAACATCTGATAACGCTATTTCCTAGCAAGGAAGTGTCCCATTTACATTCATTTGAAATGTAGACGAGGAATACATAACACTCCACAATGAATATTATACCTTATCACGAAACATAGAAATGAGATGCGATATCGCGATTTAAGAAGCATTAGAACTCTATTGCTTCGATACGTAGATATCGGCAAACGCTATCTCCTAGCAAGGAAGTGTCATATTTAGATTCTTTTGATGTGAATACGAGGTATACATGACACTTCGCAATGAATATTATAACTTATCAGGAAACATAGAAATGAGATGCGATATCGCGTTTTAAGGAGCATTAGGTCTCTATTGCTACGATATATAGATATCTGCAGACGCTATTGCCAAGCAAGGATGTGTCGCATTTACATTCATTTCAAGTGTATGCGAGGTATACGAGACACTTCGCAATGAATATTATATCTTATCATGTAACATAGAAATGAGATGAGACATGACGATTTCAGGCGCATTAGAAGTCTATTGGTTCGATACGTAGACATCTGCAAACACTACTTCCTAGCAAGGAAGTGTCGCATTTACATTCTTTTGAAGCGCATAGGAAGTATATATAAGACTCCACAATGAATATTATATCTTTTCAGGAAACATAGAAATGATATGCGGTATCGTGATTTAAAAAGCATTAGAACTCTATTGCTACGATACGTAGACATCTGCAAACCCTATTTTCTAGCAAGTGTGTGTCGCATTTACATTCTTTTGAAGTGAATACGAGGTATACATGACAACTTCGCAATGAATATTATCACTTATCATGAACCATTGAAGTGAGATGCGATATCACGTTTTAAGAAGCATTGGATCTCTATTGCTACGATACGTAGACATCTGCAAGCGCTATTTCGTAGCACGGAGGTGTTGCACTTACATTCTTTTGAAGTGAATTCGATGTATACATGGCACTTCGCAATGAATATTATACCTTATCGTGAAACATAGAAATGAGATGCGGTATCCCGTTTTAAGAAGCATTAGAACTCTATTGCTACGATACGTAGATTCTGGAAACGCTATTTCCTAGCACAGAAGTGTCGCATTTACATTCTTCTGAAGTGAATACGTGGTACAGATGACACTTCGCAATGAATGTTATATCTTATCATGAAACATAGGAATGAGATGCGGTATCCCGTTTTAAGAAGCATTAGAACTCTATTGTTTCGATACGAAGACATCTGGTAACGCTATTTCCCAGCAAGGAAGTGTCGCATTTACAATCATTTGAAGCGTATGCGAGTTATACATGACAATTCGCAATGAGTATTATATCATATTATGAAACATAGAAATGAGATGCGATATGGCGATTTAAGAAGCATTAGCATTCTACTGCTTCGATACGTAGACATCTGCCAACGCTATTTCCTAGCAGGGAAGAGTCGCATTTACATTCATTTGAAGTGAATACGAGGTATGCATAACACCGCACAATTAATATTATATCTTATAGTGAGACATCAAAATGAGATGCTATGTCGCGATTTGAGGAGCATTAGAACCCCATTACTACGATACGTAGACATCTGCAATCGCTATTTCCTAGCACGGAATTGTTGCATTTACGTTCTTTTGATGTAAATACGAGGTATACATGACACTTCGCAATGAATATTATATCTTATCAGAAACATAGAAATGAGATGCGACATCTCGTTTTAAGAAGCATTAGAACTCTATTGTTTCGGTACCTAAACATCTGATAACGCTATTTCCTAGCAAGGATGTGTCGCATTTACATTCATTTCAAGTGTATGCGAGGTATACGAGACACTTCGCAATGAATATTATATCTTATCATGTAACATAGAAATGAGATGCGATATCGCGTTTTGAGAACATTAGAACTCTATTTCACCTATACGTAGACATCTGCCAACGCTATTTCCTAGCAAGATAGTGTCGCATTTACATTCATTAGAAGCGTATGCGAGGAATACGTAACACTTCGCAATGAATATTATATCTTATCATGAAACGTTGAAATGAGATGGGATATCTAGTTTTAAGAAGCATTAGAACACTATTGCTTCGATACGTAGACATCTGCCAACGCTATTTCCTAGCAAGAAAGTGTCGCATTTACATTCATTCGAAGCGAATGCGAGGTATAGAAGACACTTCGCAAGGAATATTATATTTTATCATGAAACATAGAAATGGAATGAGACATCTCGTTTTATGAAGCATTGAAACACTATTGCTTCGATACGTAGACATCTGCAAACGCTATTTCCTAGCAAGGAAGTGTCGCATTTACATTCATTTGAAGTGCATGCGAGGTATAAGTGGCACTTCGCAATGATTATTTTATCTTACCATGAAACATTGAAATGAGATGCGATATCGCGATTTAAGAAGCATTAGGACTCTATTGCTTCGATACGTAGCCATCTACAAACGCTATTTCCTAGCAAGGAAGTGTCGCATTTACAATCTCTTGAAGTGAATACGAGGTATACATAACACTGCACAATGAAAATTATATCTTATCATGAAACATAGAAGTGAGATGCGATATCACGTTTTAAGAAGCATTAGAACTCTATTGTTTCGATACGTAGACATGTGGAAACACTATTTCCTAGAAAAGAAGTGTCGCATTTACATTCTTTTGAAGTGAATACGAGGTGTACGTGACACTTCGCAATGAATATTATATCTTATCATGAAACATAGAAATGGGAAGCGATATCGCGCTTTAAGAAGGATTAGAACACTATTGCTTCGATACGGAGACATCTGCAAACGCTACTTCCTAGCAAGGAAGTGTCGCATTTACATTCATTTGAAGTGAATATGAAGTATACATGACACTTCGCAATGAATATTATTTCTTATCATGAAACATAGAAATGAGATGCAACATCTCGTTTTAAGATGCAATAGAACTCAATTGCTTCGATACGTAAACATCTGCCAATGCTATTTCCTAGCAAGGAAGTGTCGTATTTACACTCATTTGAAGAGTATGCGTGAAATACATTACACTTCGCAATGAATATTATATCTTATCATGAAGCATAGAAATGAGGAGCGATATCGCGTTTTAAGAAGCATTAGAACTCTATTGCTTAGATACGTAGACATATGCAAGCGCTATTTCCTAGCAAGGAAGTGTCGCATTTGCATTCATTTGAAGTGAATAAGAGGTATACATGACACTTCGCAATGAATAATATATCTTATCATGAAGCATAGATATGAGATGCGATATCTCGTTTTAAGAAGCATTCGGACCCTATTACTTCGATACGTAGACATATGCAAACGCTATTTCCTAGCGAGGAAGTGTCGCGTTTACATTCATTGTAAGTGTATGCGTTGTATACATAACACTTCGCAACGAATATTACAACTTATCATGAAACTTAGAAATGAGATGCGATATCTCGTTTTAAGAAGCACCAGAACTCTATTGCTTCGATACGTAGACATCTGCAAACGTTATATCCAAGCAAGGAAGTGTCGCATTTACATTCTTTTGAAGTGAATTCGAGGAATACATGACACTTCGCAGTGAATATTATATCTTATCAAGAAACATAGAAATGTGATGCGACATCCCGTTTTAAGAAGCATTAGAACTCCATTGCTTCGATACGTAGACATCTGGAAACGCTATTTCCTAGCAAGGAAGTGTCGCATTTAGATTCTTTTGAGATGAATACGAGGTATACATAACACACCACAATGAATATTATATCTTATCATGAACCATAGAAATGAGATGCGATATCGCGATTTAGCAAGCATTAGAACAATATGGCTTCGATGCGGAGACATCTGCAAACGCTATTTCCTACATGGAAGTGCCGCATTTATATTGTTTTGAAGTGAATACGAGGTATACATAACACTGCACAATGAATATTATATCTTATCATGAAACATAGAAAAGAGATGCGATATGGCGATTTAAGAAGCATTAGAACTCTATTGCTTCGATACGTAGACATCTGCCAACGCTATTTCCTAGCAAGGAAGTGTCGCATTTACATTCTTTTGAGATGAATACGAGGTATACATAACACACCACAATGAATATTATATCTTATCATGAAACATAGAAATGAGATGCGATATCGCGTTTTAAGAAGCATTAGATCTCTATTACATCGAAGCGTAGACATCTGGAAACGTAATTTCCTAGAAAGGAAATGTCGCATTTACATCCATTTGAAGTGTAGACAAGGAATACATAACACATCGCAATGAAAATTATATCTTATCATGAAACATAGAGATGAGATGCGAACACGCGTTTTAAGAAGCATTAGAACTCTATTGCTACAACACGTAGACATCTGCAAACTCTATTTAATAGCAACGAGGTGTCGCATTTACGTTCATTAGATGTGTATATGAGGTGGAAGTGACTCTACGCAATGAATATTGTATCTTATCATGAAGCATAGAAATGACATGCGATATCGCGATTTAAGAAGCATTAGAACTCTATTTCTTCGATACGTAGACATCTGCAAACGCTATTTATTAGCAATGAAGTGTCGCATTTACATCCATTTGAAGTGTTTGCGAGGTATAAGTGACACTTCGCAATGAATATTATATCTTATCATGAAACAAAGAAATGAGGTGCGATATCGCGATTTAAGGAAGCATTAGAACTCTATTGCTTCGATACGTAGACATCTGCAAACGCTATTTCCTAGCAAGGAAGTGTCGCATTTACATTCTTTTGAAGAGATTACGAAGAATACATGACACTTCACAATGAATATTATATGTTATCATGAAACATAAAAATGAGATGCTATATCGCGTTTTAAGAAGCACTAGAACACTATTGTTTCGATACGTAGACATGTGGAAACACTATTTCCTAGAAAAGAAGTGTCGCATTTACATTCTTTTGAAGTGAATACGAGGTATTCATGACACCTCGCAATGAATATTATATCTTATCGTGAAACATACAAATGAGATGCGACATCTCGTTTTAAGAAGCATTAGAACCCTATTGCTTCGATACGTAGACACCTGGAAACGCTACTTCCTAGCAAGGAAGTGTCGCATTCACATTCTCTTGAAGTGAATACGAAGTATACATGATACTTCGCAATGAATATTATATCTTATTATGAAACATGGAAATGTGATGCGATATCTTGTTTTAAGAAGCATTAGAAAACAATTGCTATGACACGGAGACATCTGCAAACGCTATTTCCTAGCAAGAAAGTGTCGCATTTACATTCTTTTGACATGAATACGAGGTATGCGTAACACTCCACAATGAATATTATACCTTATCACGAAACATAGAAATGAGATGCGATATCGCGATTTAAGAAGCATTAGAACTGTATTGCTTCGATACGTAGATATCGGCAAACGCTATTTCCTAGCAAGGAAGTGTTGCGTTTACATTCATTTGAAGTTTATGCCAGGTATACATGACACTTCCTAATGAATGTTATATCTTATAATGAAACATAGAAATGAGATGCGATATGGCGATTTAAGAAGAACTAGAACTCTATTGCTACGATACGTAGATACCTGCGGTCGCTATTTCCTAACAAGGAAGTGTCGCATTTACATTCCTTTGAAGTGAATAAGAGGTATACATGACACTTCGCAATGAATATTATATCTTATCATGAAACATAGAAATGAGATGCGATATCTCGTTTTAAGGAGCATTCGAACCCTATTACTTCGATACGTAGACATATGCAAACGCTATTTCCTAGCGAGGAAGTGTCGCATTTACATTCATTGTAAGTGTATGCGTTGTATACATAACACTTCGCAACGAATATTACAACTTATCATGAAACTTAGAAATGAGATGCGATATCTCGTTTTAAGAAGCACTAGAACTCTATTGCTTCGATACGTAGACATCTGGAAACGCTATTTCCTAGCAAGGAAGTGTCGCATTTACATTCTTTTGAGATGAATACGAGGTATACATAACACACCACAATGAATATTATATCTTATCATGAACCATAGAAATGAGATGCGATATCGCGATTTAGCATGCATTAGAACAATATGGCTTCGATGCGGAGACATCTGCAAACGCTATTTCCTACATGGAAGTGCCGCATTTATATTGTTTTGAAGTGAATACGAGGTATACATAACACTGCACAATGAATATTATATCTTATCATGAAACTTAGACAAGAGATGCGATATGGCGATTCAAGAAGCATTAGAACCCTATTGCTACGATACGTAGATATCTGCAGACGCTATTTCCTAGCAAGGAAGTGTCTCATTTATATTCATTTGAAGTGTAGACGAGATTTACATAACACTGCACAATGAATATTTTATCTTATCATGAAACGTAGAAGTGAGATGCGATGTCGCGATTTAGCAAGCATTAGAACAATATGGCTTCGATGCGGAGACATCTGCAAACGCTATTTCCTACATGGAAGTGCCGCATTTATATTGTTTTGAAGTGAATACGAGGTATACATAACATTGCACAATGAATATTATATGTTGTCATGAAACATAGAAATGAGAAGCGATATCTCGTTTTAAGAAGCATTATGACATGCTTGCTACGATACGTAGACATCTGCAATCGCTATTTCCTAGCAAGGAAGTGTCGCATTTACATTCATTTGAAGTGAAGACGAGGAACACATGACTCTTCGCAATGCATATTATATCTTATCATGAAACATAGAAATGAGATGCGATATCGCGTTTTGAGAAGCATTAGATCACTATTGCCACGATACGTAGACATCTGCAAACGCTATTTCGTAGCAAGGAAGTGTCGCATTTACAATCATTTGAAGTGTATGCGATGTATACTTGACACTTCGCAATAAATATTATATCTTATCATGAAACATAGAAATGTAATGCGATATCGCGTTTTGAGATGCAACAGAAACCTAATGCTACGATACGCAGAAATCTGCAAACGCTATTTCCCAGCAAGGAAGTGTCGCATTTACGTTCTTTTGAAGTAATTACGTGGTATACATGACACTTCGCAATGGATATATTAACTTATCATGAAACATAGAAGTGAGATGCGATAACTCGTTTTAAGAAGCATTAGAAATCTATTGCTTCGATACGTAGACTTCTGGAAACGCTATTTCCTAGGAAGGAAGTGCCGCATTTACATTCATTTGAAGTGAATACGAGGAATACGTGAAAACTTCGCAATGAATACTATATCTTATCATGAAACATAGAAATGTGATGTGATATCGCGTTTTAAGAAGCTTTAGAACTCTATTGCTACGATACGTAAGTATCTGCAAACGCTATTTCCTAGCAGGGAAGTGTCGCATTTACTTTCATTTGAAGTGTATGCGAGGTATACATAACACTTCGCAATGAATATTATATGTTATCATGAAACATAGAAATGAGATGCGATATCTCGTTTTAAGAATCATTATGACACGCTTGCTACGATTCGTAGACATCTGCAAACGCTATTTCCTAACAGGGAAGAGTCGCATTTACATTCTTCTGAAGTGAATACAAGGTATACATGACACTTGGCAATGAATATTTTATCTTGTCATGAAACATAGAAGTGAGATGCGATATCGCGTTTTAACAAGCTTTGGAACTCTAATGCTACGATACGTAGACATCTGCAAACGCTATGTCCTAGCATGGAATTGTCATATTTACATTCTTTTGCAGTGAATACGATGTATACATGTGTCAGGTCTCGTGGTGCGATTGTGCTCGATCCGATGGCACGATTCGTATCCTTTCCCGTAAACCTACGCGAATTGCGACGGGGCCGGGTTCGTTGGCGGTCGGAACTCGATTTAACCAAAATTACGCCTTAAAACTTACCTTTCGTTGTCTTCTTTATGCTGTTTCGCATCTCGTTCCAGGTGTCTATGGCGCCGTGGATCCGTGACCGGAATAGCAGCGGCGTACTGCTGGACCAGCGGAGCGTCGACGGGAATGAGTCTCCAGGCAGGCGAGCTGCGGCTGGAGGAAACTGGCGCTGGAACCAGGCGATCGTGGATTCGATTTGGACGTACGGCTGCGAATACCTCCTTCTCAGGAACGGAAACGGCATTGCAGGCGTATGGATGTCCGGATGTACAACTCGCGTATTCACGAATGAGGCGGCGTAGATATTCTTTCCTCCCCGCGCGTCGTGTGCGCCTTTTCGGTGGCTCGAGATTTATCAAGGGCCCTTGCACTAGGACAGAGTACGGCTCGGCCAAGCGATGGTGCTCTCTGGCTTACCGAGGTCGATCCTTGTTCAAGATACCTTGGATACGATGGAAATGCAGCAAGAGCAGTCGAGCATTGGAGCACTCAAAGACCGTCCAGCGTACAGAACTGTCGCAGATGAATCTTGTGAATTGAACAAGAATCGCAAGCGTACACGTGGAATAGAATTTAAGGAACTTGTAATCGAATAAAGAGACTTAGATTTGGTAAAAGAAGAGTATATTCTATAATATCACTATCCTACTACACTATACTATGTTTAAGTTATCAACTAAAGATATAATTTGAAATAGAAATAGAACTAAGTTACAATAAGGACTCCGCTAAAGGAGATGCGATACAGTCGGCTGCATGAGAGCTGACAGCTCGTAGCAGAGGAGCGTATTGCTCGATTCGGAGTTGAGATTAGAACTGTGTCCGAGATGGGACTCGATGGAATTGATCTCTCGGTGGCGCGTCCGCGACCTCCTCGGGTCACGCGGCCCGCGAGTCGCTGGGCCCTTCGAGTGGGGCGTACGGTCGTAGTGGGGCGGCCGCTCGGCCCTCGCGGTGGGGCGGCCGGTCGGAGTGGGGTGCGGCTCGCGTTCAGCGTGAGCCGCGAGCGTCGAGTGCGCGCGGGCGCGCCTCGCAGCTTATATTCTATATGTCTTAGAAATTATGACTGTACAAATATCCGCTCAAATCTAGGTGTGTGTTGGATTGTGTATGTACATGATTTGTGTACAGTGCTTAATCTAGAATCGCGTGTATGAGAAATAAGCGTATGGTTGTGTGATCGCAGGTAATTGGGATTCGTACGTGGAGAGGTATTCCTCGTCCTCGTGGCGCTGTCTCCTCGTCTTGGGGCGTCGAATCGTCGTGCGGCCCGTGTATGGAGGATCCGGATACCGGTGCTGGCGGAAGAGCGGTGTCCCGTTTGTGGATGCTGCGGATGGTGGATGGCGCCAGAGGGTGGAAGGCGGTGCGCCTGACGTCATAATATTCATTGCGAATTGTTATGTACTCCTCGTACTCACTTCAAATGAATGTAAATAAGTAATAGTGTTCTAACGCTTGTTAAAACGAGATATCGCATCACATTTCAATGTTTCATGATAAGATATAATATTCATTGCGAAGTGTTATGTACTCCTCGTACTCACTACAAATTAATGTAAATGCGACAATTCCCTGCTAGGAAGTAGCGTTTCCAGATGTCTACGTATCGTAGCAATAGTGTTCTAACGCTTCTTAAATCGCGATATCGCATCTCATTTCTATGTTTCGTGATAAGATATAATATTCATTGTGGAGTGTTATGTATACCTCGTATTCACTTCAAGAGAATGTAAATGCAACACTTCCTTGTTAGGAACAAGCGTTTGCAGTTGTCTCCGTATCGAAGCAATAGGGTTCTAAGGCTTCTTAAATAGCGTTAACGCATTTCATTTCTATGTTTCATGATAAGAAATAATACTCATTGTGCAGGGATATGTATACCTCTAATTCACTTCGGAAGAATGTAAATGCGACACTTCCTTCCTAGGAAATAGCGTTTGCAGATGTCTACGTATCGTAGCAACAGAGTTCTAATGCTTCTTAAAGCGCGATATCGCATCTCATTTCCATGTTTCATGATAATACTACTACATCCTAGCAAGGATGTGCAGCATTTACAATCTTTTGAAGTGAACACGATGTATACATGACACTTCGCAATAAATATTACATCTTATCATGAAACATAGAAATAAGATGCGATATTGCGTTTTAAGAAGCATTAGAACTCTATTGCTGCGATACGTAGACATATGGAAGCGCTACTTCCTAGCAAGGTTGTGTCGCATTTACATTCTTTTGAAAGGAATACGAGGTATACATGTCACTTGGCAATGAATATTATATCTAATCATGAAACATAGAAATGAGATACGATATGGCGAGTTAAGAAGCTTTAGAATTCTATTGCATCGAGACGTAGACATCTGCAATCACTATTTCCCTTCAAGCAAGTGTCGCATTTACATTCATTTGAAGCGTAGACGAGATATACATAACACTGCACAATGAATATTATGTCTTATCATGAAACTTAGAAATGAGATGCGATATCTCGTTTTAAGAAGCATTAGAACTCCAATGCTTCGATACGTAGATATCTGGAAACGCTATTTCCTAGCAAGGACGTTTGGCATTAACATTCTTTTGAGGTGAATACGAGGTCTACGTAACACTCCACAATCAATATTATATCTTATTACGAAATATAGAAATGAGATGCGATGTCGCGTCTTAAGAAGCATTAAAACACTGTCGCTTCGATACGTAGACATCTGGAAACGCAATTTCCTAGCACATAAGTGTCGCATTTACATTCTTTTAATGTGAATACGAGGTATAAGTGACACTTCGCAATGATTATTAATATCTTATCATGAAACATAGAAATGCGATGCGACATCTAGATTTAAGAAGCATTAGAACACATTTGTTTCGATACGTTGACATCTGCAAACGCAATTTCCTAGCACATAAGTGTGGCATTTACATTCTTATGATGTGAATACGAGGTATAAGTGACACTTCGCAATGAATATTATATCTTACCATGAAACATAGAAATGAGATGCGATATCGCGTTTTCAGAAGCATTAGATCTCTATTCCTACGATACGTAGACATTTGCAGACGCTACTTCCTAACAGGGAAGTGTCGCATTTACATTCTTATCAAGTGAATACGAGGTATACACGACACTTCGAAATGAATATTATTCCTTATCACGAAACACAGAAATGAGACACAATATCCCGTTTTAAGAGGCATTAGAACTCTATTGCTTCGTTGCGTAGACATCTGCAAACGCTTTCTCCGAGCAATGAAGTGTCGCATTTACATCCATTTAAAGTGTATGCGAGGAATAAGTGACACTTCGCAATGAATACTATATCTTATCAAGAAACATAAAAGTGAGATGCGATATCGCGTTTTAAGAAGAATTAGAACTCTATTGATCCGATACGTAGATATCTGCAAACGCTACTATCTAGCCATGAAGTGTCGCATTTACAAACTTTTGAAGTGAATACGAGGTATACATGACACTTCGCAATGAATATAATATCTCATCATGAAACATAGAAATGAGATGCGATATCGCGATTTAAGAAGCGTTAGAACTCTATTGCTACGATACGTAGACATCTGCAAACGCTATACCCTAGCAAGGAAGGGTCGCATTTACATTCCTTTGGGGTGAATACGATGTAGAGATAACACTGCACAATGAATATTATATCTTATAATGAAACATAGTAATGAGATGCGATATCGCGATATAAGAAGCTTTAGAACTCTATTGCTTCGATGCGTAGATATCGGGAATCGCTATTTCCTAGCAAGGAAGTGGCGCATTTACATTCCTTTGAATTGTGGACCAGGTATGCATAGCCCTTCGCAATGAATATTATATCGTGTCATGAAACATAGTAATGAGATGCGATATCGCGATTTAAGAAGCACTGGAGCACCATTGCTTCGATACGTAGACGTCTGCAAACGCTATTTAATAGCAAGGAAGTGTCGAGTTTACATTCCTTTGAAGTGAATACAAGGTATACATAACACTGCACAATGAATATTATATCTTATCATGAAACACAGAAATGAGATGCGGTATCGCGATTTAAGAAGCATCACAGCACTATTGCTTCGATACATAGACATCTGTAAACGCATCTTCCTAGCTAGGAAGTGTCGCATTTACATTCAATTGAAGTGAATACGAGGTATACATGCCACTTCGCAATGAATATTATATCTTATCATGAGACACAGAAATGAGATGCGATATCTCGTTTTAAGAAGCATTAGACCGCTATTGCTTCGATACATAGACATCTGCAAACGCAATTTCCTAGCAGGAAAGTGACGCATTATCATTCTTTTGAAGTGAATACGAGGTACACATAGCACTGCACAATGAATATTATATCTTATTATGAAACACAGAAATGAGATGCGATATCGCGAATTAGGAAGCATTAGGACTCTATTGCTTCGATACGTAAACATCTGCAAACGCTATTTCCAAGCACGGAAGTGTCGCATTTTACATTCTCTTGAAAGGAATACGAGGTATACATGACACTTCGTAATGAATATTATATCTAATCATGAGACATAGAAAGGAGATGCGATATTGCGAATTAAGAAGCATTAGAACTCTATTGCTTCGATACGCAGAAATCTGCAGTCGCTATTGGCTAGTAAGGAAGTGTCGCATTAACATTCATTTGAAGTGTATATGAGGTATACATAACACTTCGCGGTGAATATTATATCTTATCATGAATGCACAAATGAGATGCGATATCGCGGTTTAAGAAGCATTAGAAATCTATTGTTTCGATACGTAGACATCTGGAAACGTTATTTCCTAGCAAGGAAGTGTCGCATTTACATTCTTTTGAGGTGAATACGGGGTATACATAACGCTGCACAATGAATATTATATCTAACCATGAAACATAGAAATGAGATGCGATATCGCCAATTAAGATGCATTAGAACTCTACTTCTTCGATACGTACTCATCTGCAAACGCTATTTCCTAGCAAGGAAGTGTCGCATTTACATTCATTTGAAGTGTGAACGAGGTATACATGACACGTGGCAATGAATATTATATCTTATCATGAAGCATAGAAATGAGATGCGATATCGTGTTTTGAGAAGCATTAGAACACTTATGCTACGATACGTAGACATCTGCAAACGCCCTTTCCTAGCAAGGGAGTGTCGCATTTACATTCTTTTGAAGTGAATACGAGGTTATAATAACACTCCACAATGAATACTATATCTTATCATGAAACATAGAAATGAGATGCGATATGGCGATTTAAGAAGCAGTAGATCTCTATTGCTTCGAGACGTAGATATCTGCAAACGCTATTTCCTAGGAAGGAAGAGTGGCATTTACATTCATTTAAAGTCTAGACGAGGAATACGTAACACTTCGCAATGAATATTATATATTATCATGAGACATAGAAATGATATGCGATTTCGCGTTTTAAGAAGCATTAGAACTCTATTGCTTCGATACGGAGACATCTGCAATCGCTATTTACTAGCAAGGAAGTGTCGCATTTACATTCATTTGAAGTGTATTCCAGGTATACATGACACTTCGCTATGAATATTATATCCTATCATGAAACATAGAAACGAGATGCGATATTTGGTCTAAGAAGCATTAGATCTCTATTGCTTCGATACGTAGACATCTGCTAACGCTATTTCCTAGCAAGGAAGTGTCGCATTTACATTCATTTGATGTGATTGCGAGGTATACATGACAATTCGCAATGAATATTATATCTTCTCATGAAACATAGAAATGAGATGCGATATGGCAATTAAAGAAGCATTAGAACTCTATTGCTTCGATACGTAGACATCCGCAAACGCTACTTCCTAGCAAGGAAGTGTCGCATTTAAATTATTTTGAGAGGAGTACGAGGTATACGTGGCACTTCGTAATGGATATTATATCTAATCATGAGACATAGAAATGAGATGCGATATCGCGAATTAAGAAGCACTAGAACTCTATTGCTTCGATACGTAGAAATCTGGAGCCGCTATTGCCTAGCAACGAAGTGTCGCATTGACATTCATTTGAAGCGTTTACGAGGTATACATAACACTTCGCGGTGATTATTATATCTTATCATGGAACGCAGAAATGAGATGCGATGTCGCGGTTTAAGAATCATTATGACACGCTTGCTACGATACGTAGACACCTGCAAACGCTATTTCCTAGCAGGGAAGAGTAACATTTACATTCCTCTGAAGTGAATACAAGGTATACATGAAACTTCGCAATGAATATTATATCTCATCATGAAACATAGAAATGTGATGTGATATCGCGTTTTAAGAAGCATTAGAATTCTATTGCTACGATACGTAGACATCTGCAAACGTTATTTGCTAGCAAGGGAGTGTCCCATTTACATTCTTCTGAAGTGAATACAAGGTATACATGACACTTCGCAATTAATATTATATCTTATCATGAAACATAGATATGAAATGCGATATCCCATTTCAAGAAGCATTACAGCTCTATTGCTACGATACGTAACCATCTGCAAACGCTATTTCCTTGCAAGGATGTGTCGCATTTACATACTTTTTAAGTGAATACGAGGTACACATGACACCTCGCAATTAATATTATATCTAACCATGAAACATGGAAATGAGATGCCATATCGCGTTTTGAGAAGCATTAGAACTCTATTGCTTCGATACGTAGGCATCTGCAAACGCTACTTCCTAGCAAGCAAGTGTCGCATTTACATTCATTTGAAGTGTATGCGAGATATACATAACACTACACGATGAATATTATACCTCATCACGAAACATAGAAATTTGAGGCGACATCGCGATTTAAGAAGCATAAGAACTCTATTGCTACGATACGTAGACACCCGCAAACGCTATCTCGTGGCATGGAAGTGTCGCAAATACATTCTTCTGGAATGAATACAAGGTAAACATGACACTTCGCAATGAATATTATAACTTATCATGAAACACTGAAATGAGATGCTATATGGCGATTTAAGAAGCATTAGAACTCTATTGCTTCGATACGTAGACATCTGCCAACGCTATTTCCTAGCAATGAAGTATCGCATTTAAATTCACTTGAAGTGTATGCGAGGTATACAAGACACTTCGCAATGAATATTATATCTTATCATGAAACATAGAAATGATATGCGATATCGCGATTTAAGAAGCGTTAAAACTCTATTGCATCGATACGTAGACATCTGCAAACGCTATTTCCTAGCATGGAAGTGTCGCATTTACATTCATTTGAAGAGTATCCCAGGTATACACTCCGCAATGAATATTATATCTTATCATGAGGCATAGAAATGAGATGCGATATCGCCATTTGAGAAGCTGTAGAACTCTAATGATACGATACGTAGTTATCTGCAAACGCTATTTCCAAGCAAGGAAGTGTCGCATTTACATTCATTTGAAGTGTAGACGGGATATACATAACACTGCACTATGAATATTACATCTTATCATGTAGCATATAAATGTGGAGCGATTTCGCGTTTTTAGTAGCATTTGTACTCTGTTGCTTCGATACGTAGGTATCTGCAAACGCTACTTGCTAGCAAGGAAGTGTCGCATTTACATTCTTTTGAAGTGAATACGAGGTATACATAACAATCCACAATGGATATTATATCTTATCATAAAACATAGAAACGAGATGCGATATCTCGTTTTAAGAAGCATTAGAACTCTGTTGCTTCGATACGTAGACATCTGCCATGGCTATTTCCTAGCAAGGAAGTGTCGCATTTACATTCGCTTGAAGTGTATGCCAGGTATACATGATACTTCGCAATGAATATTATATCTTATAATGAAACATAGAACTGAAATGCGATATCCCGTTTTAAGAAGCGTTAGAATTCTGTTGCTACGATACGTAGAAATCTGCAAACGCTATTACCCAGCAAGGATGTGCCGCATTTACATTCATTTGATGTGTATGCGAGGTATACATGACACTCCACAATGAATATTATACCTTATCACGAAACATAGAAATGAGATTAGATATCGCGATTAAATAAGCATTAGAACCCTATTGCTTCGGTACGGAGACATCTGCAAACGCTATTTCCTAGCAAGGATTCGTCGCATTTACATTCTCTTTAAGTGAATACGAGGTATACGTGACACTTCGCAATGAATATTATATCTTATCGTGAAACATAGAAATGAGATGCGATATCGCGTTTTAACAAACTTTAGATCTTTAATGCTACGTTGCGTAGATATCTGCAAACGCTATTTCCTAGCAAGGAAGTGTCGCATTTACATTCTTTTGAAGTGAGTACATGGTATACCTGACACTTCGCAATTAATATTATATCTTTTTATGAAACATTGAAATGAGATGCGATCTCGCGTTTTAAGAAGCAATAGAAATCAATTGCTACGATACGTAGACATCTGCAATCGCTATTACCTAGCAAGGAAGCGTCGCATTTACATTCTTTTGAAGTGAATACGAGGTATACATGACACTTCGCAATGAATCTTATATGTTATCAAGAAACGTAGATATGAGATGCAATATCGCGATATAAGAATCATTAGAACACTATTGCTACGATACATAGACACCTGCATACTCTATTTCCTAGCAAGGAAGTGTCGCATTTACATTCATTGAAGTGTAGACAAGATATACATAACACTGCCCAATGAATATTATATCTTATCATGAAACGTACAATTGAAGTGCGATATTGCGATTTAAGTAGCATTGGAACACTATTGCTTCGATACGTATTCATCAGCAGACGCTATTTCCTAGCAAATAAGTGTTGCATTTACATTCTTTTGAAGTGAATACGAGGTATACATAACACTCCACAATGAATATTATATGTTATCATGAAACATAGGAATGAGTTGCGATATCGCGTTTTGAGAAGCATTAGAACTCTATTGCTACTATACGTAGACATCTGGAAACGCTATTTCCTGGAAAGGAAGTTGTCGCATTTACATTCATTTGTTGTGTATGCGAAGTATACATGACACTTCGCAATGAATATTATATCTTATCATGAAACATAGACATGAGATGCGATCTCGCGTTTTAAGAAGCAATAGAAATCTATTGCTACGATACGTAGACATCTGCAATCGCTATTACCTAGCAAGGAAGCGTCGCATTTACATTCTTTTGAAGTGAATACGAGGTATACATGACACTTCGCAATGAATCTTATATGTTATCAAGAAACGTAGATATGAGATGCAATATCGCGATATAAGAATCATTAGAACACTATTGCTACGATACATAGACACCTGCATACTCTATTTCCTAGCAAGGAAGTGTCGCATTTACATTCATTGAAGTGTAGACAAGATATACATAACACTGCCCAATGAATATTATATCTATCATGAAACGTACAATTGAAGTGCGATATTGCGATTTAAGTAGCATTGGAACACTATTGCTTCGATACGTATTCATCAGCAGACGCTATTTCCTAGCAAATAAGTGTTGCATTTACATTCTTTTGAAGTGAATACGAAGTATACATAACACTCCACAATGAATATTATATGTTATCATGAAACATAGGAATGAGTTGCGATATCGCGTTTGAGAAGCATTAGAACTCTCTGCTACTATACGTAGACATCTGGAAACGCTATTTCCTGGAAAGGAAGTGTCGCATTTACATTCATTTGTTGTGTATGCGAAGTATACATGACACTTCGCAATGAATAATATATCTTATCATGAAACATAGACATGAGATGCGGTATCGCGTTTTGGGAATCTTTAGATCTCTATTGCTAAGATACGTAGACCATCTGCAAACGCTATTTCCTAGCAAGGAAGTGTCTCATTTACATGCTTTTGAAGTGAATACGAGGTATACATGTCATGTCGCAATGAATATCATATCTTATCATGGAACATAGAAATGAAATGCGACATCTCGATTTAAGAGCATTAGAAACCTTTTGCTTCGATACGTATTCATCAGCAGACGCTATTTCCTAGCAAAGAAGTGTTGCATTTACATTCTTTTGAAGTGAATACGAGGTATACATGACACTCCACAATGAATATTATATCTTATCATGAAACATAGAAATGAGTTGCGATATCGCGTTTTGAGAAGCATTAGAACTCTATTGCTACTATACGTAGACATCTGGAAACGCTATTTCCTGGAAAGGAAGTGTCGCATTTACATTCATTTGTTGTGTATGCGAAGTATACATAACACTTCGCAATGAATATTATATCTTATCATGAAACATAGACATGAGATGCGGTATCGCGTTTTGGGAATCTTTAGATCTCTATTGCTACGATACGTAGACATCTGCAAACGCTATTTCCTAGCAAGGAAGTGTCGCATTTACATTCTTTTGAGGTCAATACGTAGTATACAATACACTTCGCAATGAATGTTATGTCTTATCATAAATCATAGAAATGAGATGCGATATCGCGATTTAAGAAGCATTAGAACACAATTGCTTCGAACGGAGACACCTGCAAACGCTTCTTCATAACAAGGAAGTGTTGCATTTACATTCTTTTGAAGTGAATACGAGGTATACATAACACTCCACAATGAAGATTATATCTTATCATGAAACATAGAAATGAGATGCGATATCGCGATTTAAGTAGCATTAGAACACGATTGCTACGATACGTAGACATCTGCCGACGCTATTGCCTAGCAAGGAAGTGTCGCATTCGCATTCTTCTGAAGTGAATACGAGGTATACATAACAATCCACAATGAATATTATATCTTATCATGAAACATAGAAATGAGATGCGATATGGCGATATAAGAAGCATTAGAACCCTATTGCTTCGATACGTAGACATCTGCCAACGCTATTTCCCAGCAAGGAATGGTCGCATTTACATTCGCTTGAAGTGAATACGTGGTATACATAACCTTTCTAACTGAATATTATATCCTATCATGAAACATAGAAATGAGATGCGATATCGCGATTTAAGAAGAATTGGAACTCCATTGCTTCGATACGTAGACATCTGCAAACACTATTTCCTAGCAAGGAAGTGTCGCATTTACATTCAGTTGAAGTGTATGCGCGGTGTACATGACACTTCGCAATGAATATTATATCTTATCATGAAACATAGAAATGAGATGCAATATCGCGGTTTAAAAAGCATTAGAACTCCATTGCTTCGATACGTAGACATCTGCAAACGCTATTTCCTAGCAAGGAAGTGTTGCATTTACATTCTTTTGAAGTGTAGACGAGGAATACATAACACTTCGCAACGAATATTATATCTTATCATCAAACTTAGATATGAGATGCGATATCGCTATAGAAGAAGCATTTGAACTCTATTGCTTCGATACGTAGACATCTGCAGACGCTACTTCCTTGCTAGGAATGGTCGCATTTACATTCGCTTGAAGTGAATACGTGGTATACATAACCCTTGTAACTGAATATTATATCCTATCATGAAACATAGAAATGGGACGCGATATCGTTTTAAGAAACGTTAGAACTCCATTGCATCGGTACGTAGTCATCTGCAAACGCTACTTCCTAGCAAGAAAGTGTCGCATTTACATTCACTTCGAGTGTATGCGAGGTATACATAACCCTTCTAACTGAATATTATATCCTATCATGAAACATAGAAATGGGATGCGATGTCCCGTTTTAAGAAGGATTAGAAATCTATTGCTTCGATACCTAGGCATCTGCAAACGCTATTTCCTAGGAAGGAAGTGGCGCATTTAAATTCTTTTGAATTTAATACGTGGTATACATGATACTTCGCAATGAACATTATATCTTATCATGAAACATAGAAAAGAGATGCGATATCGCGATTTAAGCAGCCTTAGAACTCTATTGCTTCGATACGTAGACATCTGCAGACGCTACTTCCTAGCAAGGAATGGTCGCATTTACATTCGCTTGAAGTGAATACGTGGTATACATAACCTTTCTAACTGAATATTATATCCTATCATGAAACATAGAAATGGGACGCGATATCGCGTTTTAAGAAACGTTAGAACTCCATTGCATCGGTACGTAGTCATCTGCAAACGCTACTTCCTAGCAAGAAAGTGTCGCATTTACATTCATTTCAAGTGTATGCGAGGTATACATATCCCTCCTAACTGAATATTATATCCTATCATGAAACATAGAAATGGGATGCGATGTCCCGTTTTAAGAAGCATTAGAAATCTATTGCTTCGATACCTAGGCATCTGCAAACGCTATTTCCTAGGAAGGAAGTGGCGCAATTAAATTCTTTTGAATTTAATACGTGGTATACATGATACTTCGCAATGAACATTATATCTTATCATGAAACATAGAAATGAGATGCGATATCGCGTTTTCAGAAGTATTGGAACTTTATTGATACGATACGTAGATATCTGGAAACGATATTTCCTAGCAAGGAAGTGCCGCATTTACATTCTTTTGAAGTGTATGCGAGGTATACATGACACTTCGCAATGAATATTATATCTTATCAAGCAATATAGAAATGAGATGCTATATCGCGTTTTTAGAAGCATTAAAACTCGACGGATAGGATACGTAGACATCTGCAAACGCAATTTCAAAGCAAGGAAGTGTCGTATTTACATTCTTTTGAGGTGAATACGAGGTATACATGACACTGCACAAGGTATACTATATCTTATCACGAAACATAGAAATGAGAAGCGATATCTCGTTTTAAGAAGCATTATAACACGCTTGCTACGATACGTAGACATCTGCAAACTCTATTTCCTAGCAAGGAAGTGTCGCAATTACACTCATTTGAAATGAATACGAGGAATACATGAAACTTCGCAATGAATATTATATCTTATCATGAAACACAGCAATGAGATTCGATATCCCGTTTCAAGAAGCATTAGAACTCTATTGCTTCGAT
The DNA here is from genome assembly GCF_050948175.1 of Xylocopa sonorina. Lineage (NCBI taxonomy): Eukaryota > Metazoa > Arthropoda > Insecta > Hymenoptera > Apidae > Xylocopa > Xylocopa sonorina. The sequence goes on along the minus strand of NW_027490125.1, from coordinate 576,206 downwards.
ACGTAGACATCTGCAATCGCTATTTCCTAGGAAGGAAGTGTCGCATTTACATTCATTTGAAGTGTATGCGAGGTATACATGACACTTCGCAATAAATATTATATCTTATAATGAAACATAGAAATGAGATGCGATATCGCGTTTTCAGAAGTATTGGAACTTTATTGATACGATACGTAGATATCTGGAAACGATATTTCCTAGCAAGGAAGTGCCGCATTTACATTCTTTTGAAGTGTATGCGAGGTATACATGACACTTCGCAATGAATATTATATCTTATCAAGCAATATAGAAATGAGATGCTATATCGCGTTTTTAGAAGCATTAAAACTCAACTGATAGGATACGTAGACATCTGCAAACGCTATTTCCTAGCAAGGAAGTGTCGCATTTACATTCATTTGAAGTGTATGCGAGGTATACAAGACACTTCGCATTGAATATTATATCTTATCATGAAATATAGAAATGAGATGCGATATCGCGTATTGAGAAGCATTAAAACTCGACGGATAGGATACGTAGACATCTGCAAACGCTACTTCCTAGCAAGGATGTGTCGCATTTACATTCTTTTGAAGTGAATATGGGGTATACATAACACTGCACAATGAATGTTATATCTTACCATGAAACATGGAAATGAGATGCGATATCTCGTTTTAAGAAGCATTAGAACTCTATTGGTGCGATACGTAGACATCTGCAAACGCAATTTCAAAGCAACGAAGTGTCGTATTTACATTCTTTTGAGGTGAATACGAGGTATACATGACACTGCACAAGGTATACTATATCTTATCACGAAACATAGAAATGAGAAGCGATATCTCGTTTTAAGAAGCATTATAACACGCTGGCTACGATACGTAGACATCTGCAAACTCTATTTCCTAGCAAGGAAGTGTCGCATTTACATTCATTTGAAGTGAATACGAGGAATACATGAAACTTCGCAATGAATATTTAACCTTATCATGAAGCATAGAAATGAGATGCGATATCCCGTTTCAAGAAGCATTAGAACTCTGTTGCTTCGATACGTAGACATCTGCTAACGCTATTTCCTAGCAAGGAAGTGTCGCAATTACATTCATTTGAAATGAATACGAGGAATACATGAAACTTCGCAATGAATATTATATCTTATCATGAAACACAGCAATGAGATTCGATATCCCGTTTCAAGAAGCATTAGAACACTATTGCTTCGATACGTAGACATCTGCAATCGCTATTTCCTAGCAAGGAAGAGTCGCATTTATATTCTTTTGAAGTGAATGCGAGGTATACATAACATTGCACATTGAATATTGTATGTTGTCATGAAACATAGAAATGAGAAGCGATATCTCGTTTTAAGAAGCATTATAACACGCTTGCTACGATACGTAGACATCTGCAAACTCTATTTCCTAGCAAGGAAGTGTCGCATTTGCATTCATTTGAAGTGAATACGAGGAATACATGAAACTTCGCAATGAATATTTAACCTTATCATGAAGCATAGAAATGTGATGCGATATCCCGTTTCAAGAAGCATTAGAACTCTGTTGCTTCGATACGTAGACATCTGCTAACGCTATTTCCTAGCAAGGAAGTGTCGCAATTACATTCATTTGAAATGAATACGAGGAATACATGAAACTTCGCAATGAATATTATATCTTATCATGAAACACAGCAATGAGATTCGATATCCCGTTTCAAGAAGCATTAGAACTCTATTGCTTCGATACGTAGACATCTGCAATCGCTATTTTCTAGGAAGGAAGTGTCGCATTTACATTCATTTGAAGTGTATGCGAGGTATACATGACACTTCGCAATTAACATTATATCTTATCATGAAGCATAGAAGTGAAATGCGATATCCCATTTCAAGAAGCATTAGAACTCTATTGCTTCGACACGTATACATCTGCAATCGCTATTTCCTAGCAAGGAAGTGTCGCATTTACATTCATTTGAAGTGTATGCGAGGTATACATGACACATCGCAATTAACATTATATCTTATCATGAAGCATAGAAATGAAATGCGATATCCCGTTTCAAGAAGCATTAGAACTCTATTGCTACGATACGTAGACATCTGCAAACGTTATTTGCTAGCAAGGAAGTGTCGCATTTACATTCTTCTGTAGTGAATACAAGGTATACATGACACTTCGCAATTAATATTATATCTTATCATGAAACATAGAAATGAGATGCGATATCCCGTTTCAAGAAGCATTAGGACTCTATTGCTTCGATACGTAGACATCTGCAATCGCTATTTCCTAGCAAGGAAGAGTCGCATTTATATTCTTTTGAAGTGAATGCGAGGTATACATAACATTGCACATTGAATATAATATGTTGTCATGAAACATAGAAATGAGGAGCGATATCTCGTTTTAAGAAGCATTATAACACGCTTGCTACGATACGTAAACATCTGCAAACTCTATTTCCTAGGAAGGAAGTGTCGCATTTACATTCATTTGAAGTGAATACGAGGAATACATGAAACTTCGCAATGAATATTTAACCTTATCATGAAGCATAGAAATGAGATGCGATATCCCGTTTCAAGAAGCATTAGAACTCTGTTGCTTCGATACGTAGACATCTGCTACCGCTATTTCCTAGCAAGGAAGTGTCGCAATTACATTCATTTGAAATGAATACGAGGAATACATGAAACTTCGCAATGAATATTATATCTTATCATGAAACACAGCAATGAGATTCGATATCCCGCTTCAAGAAGCATTAGAACTCTATTGCTTCGATACGTAGACATCTGCAATAGCTATTTCCTAGGAAGGAAGTGTCGCATTTATATTCTTTTGAAGTGAATGCGAGGTATACATAACATTGCACATGAATATTATATGTTGTCATGAAACATAGAAATGAGAAGCGATATCTCGTTTTAAGAAGCATTATAACACGCTTGCTACGATACGTAGACATCTGCAAACTCTATTTCCTAGCAAGGAAGTGTCGCATTTACATTCATTTGAAGTGTGTGCGAGGTATACATAATACTTCGCAATGAATATTATATGTTCTCATGAAACATAGAAATGAGATGCGATATCTGGTTTTAAGTAGCATTATAACACGCTTGTTACGATACGTAGACAACTGCAAACGCTATTTCCTAGGAAGGAAGTGCCGCATTTACATTCATTTGAAGTGAATACGAGGAATACGTGAAAACTTCGCAATGAATATTATATCTTATCATGAAACATAGAAATGTGATGTTATATCGCGGTTTAAGAAGCTTTAGAACTCTATTGCTACGATACGTAGACATCTACAAACGCTATTTCACAGCAAGGACGTTCATTTACATTCTTTTGAAGTGAATGCGAGGTATACATAACATTACACATTGAATATTATATGTTATCATCAAACATCGAAATGAGATGCGATATCACGATATAAGATGCATTAGAAATTTATTGCTTCGATACCTAGACATCTGCAAACGCTATTTCCTAGCAAGGAAGTGTCGCATTTACATTCATTTGAAGAGAATACGAGGAATACATGAATCTTCGCAATGAATATTATATCTTATCATGAAGCATAGAAATGAGATGCGATATCCCGTTTCAAGAAGCATTAGAACTCTATTGCTTCGATACGTAGACGTCTGCAAACGCTATTTCCTAGCAAGGAAGTGGCGCATTTACATTCATTTGTAGTGTATGCGATGTATACGTGACACTTCGCAATAAATATTATTTCTCATCATGAAACATAGAAATGATATGCGATATTGCGTTTTGAGATGCAATAGAAATCTAATGCTACGATACGCAGAAATCTGCAAACGCTATTTCCTAGCAAGGAAGTGTCGCATTTACATTCATTTGAAGTGTATGCGAGGTATACAAGACACTTCGCATTGAATATTATATCTTATCATGAAATATAGAAATGAGATGCGATATCGCGTATTGAGAAGCATTAAAACTCGACGGATAGGATGCGTAGACATCTGCAAACGCTACTTCCTAGCAAGGATGTGTCGCATTTACATTCTTTTGAAGTGAATATGGGGTATACATAACACTGCACAATGAATGTTATATCTTACCATGAAACATGGAAATGAGATGCGATATCTCGTTTTAAGAAGCATTAGAACTCTATTGGTGCGATACGTAGACATCTGCAAACGCAATTTCAAAGCAAGGAAGTGTCGCATTTACATTCTTTTGAGGTGAATACGAGGTATACATGACACTGCACAAGGGATACTATACCTTATCACGAAACATAGAAAAGAGATGCGATTTCACGTTTTAAGAAGCATTAGAAATCTATTGCTACGAAACGTAGACATCTGCAAACGCTATTTCCTAGCAAGGGGGTGTCGCATTTGCATTCATTTGAGGTGTATGCGAGCTATGCAAGACACTGCGCACTGAATATTATATCTTATCATGAAACATAGAAATGAGATGCGATATGGCGGTTTAAGAAGCATTAGAACTCTATTGCTTCGATACGTAGACATCTGCAAACGCTACTTCCTAGCGAGGAAGTGTCGCATTCACATCCATTTGAAGTGTAGACGAGGAATACATAGCACTTCGCAATGAATATTATATCTTATCACGGAACATAGAAATCATATGCGATATCGCGATTTATGAAGCATTAGAACTGCATTGCTTCGATACGTAGACATCTGGAAACGCGATTTCCAAGAAAGGAAGTGTCGCAATTACATTCAATTGAAGTGTAGACGTGGAGTACATAACACTTCGCAATGAATACTATATCTTATCACAAAACATAGAAATGAGATGCGATATCGCGTTTTTAGAAGCATTAAAACTCAACTGATAGGATACGTAGACATCTGCAAACGCTATTTCCTAGCAAAGAAGTGTCGCATTTACATCCATTTGAAGAGAATACGAGGAATACATGAATCATCGCAATGAATATTATATCCTATCATGAAGCATGGAAATGAGATGCGATATCCCGTTTCAAGAAGCATTAGAACTCTATTGCTTCGATACGTAGACGTCTGCAAACGCTATTTCCTAGCAAGGAAGTGTCGCATTTACATTCATTTGTAGTGTATGCGATGTATACGTGACACTTCGCAATAAATATTATTTTTCATCATGAAACATAGAAATGATATGCGATATTGCGTTTTGAGATGCAATAGAAATTTAATGCTACGATACGCAGAAATCTGCAAACGCTATTTCCTAGCAAGGAAGTGTCGCATTTACATTCTTTTGAAGTGAATGCGAGGTATAAATAACATTGCACAATGAATATTATATATTATCATGAAACATGGTAATGAAATGCGATATCGCGATGTAAGATGCATTAGAACTTTTTTGCTTCGATACGTATATATCTGCAAACTCTATTTCCTAGCAAGGAAGTGTCGCATTTACATTCATTTGAAGTGTATGCGAGGTATACATAACACTTCGCAATGAATATTATATGTTGTCATGAAACATAGAAATGAGATGCGATATCGCGTTTTGAGATGCAATAGAAATCTAATGCTACGATACGCAGAAATCTGCAAACGCTATTTCCTAGCAAGGAAGTGTCGCATTTACATTCTTCTGAAGTGAATGCGAGGTATACATAACATTGCACAATGAATATTATATATCATCATGAAACATAGAAATGAGATGCGATATCGCGATATAAGATGCATCAGAACTTTATTGCTTCGATACGTAGACATCTGCAAACTCTATTTCCTAGCAAGGAATTGTCGCATTTACATTCATTTGAAGTGAATACGAGGAATACATGAAACTTCGCAATGAATATTATATCTTATCATGAAACATTGAAATGGGATGACATATCCCGTTTCAAGAAGCATTAGAACTCTATTACTTCGATACGTTGACATTTGCAATCGCTATTTCCTAGCAAGGAAGTGTCGCATTTACATTCATTTGAAGTGTATGCGAGGTATACATGACACTTCGCAATTAACATTATATCTTATCATGAAGCATAGAAATGAAATGCGATATCCCGTTTCAAGAAGCATTAGAACTCTACTGCTTCGATACGTAGACATCTGCAAACGCTATTTCCTAGCAAGGAAGTGTCGCATTTACATTCATTTGAAGTGAATACGAGGAATACATGAAACTTCGCAATGAATATTATATCTTATCATGAAGCATAGAAATGAGATGCGATATCCCGTTTCAAGAAGCATTAGAACTCTATTGCTTCGAAACGAAGACATCTGCAGTCGCTATTTCCTAGCAAGGAAGTGTCGCATTTATATTCTTTTGAAGTGAATGCGAGGTATACATAACATTGCAAAATGAATATTATATATTATCGTGAAACATAGAAATGAGATGCGACATCGCGATATAAGATGCATTAGATCTTTATTGCTTCGATACGTAGGTATCTGCAAACGCTATTTCCTAGCAAGGACGTGTCGCATTTACATTCATTTGAAGTGAATACGAGGAATACATGAAACTTCGAAATGAATATTATATCTTATCATGAAACATAGAAATGAGATTCGATATCTCGTTTTAAGAAGTATTAGAACTCTTTTGCTTCGATACGTAGACATCTGCGAACGCTATTTCCTAGCAAGGAAGTGTCGCATTTACATTCATTTGAAGTGTATGCGATGTATACGTGATACTTCGCAATAAATATTATATCTTATCGTGAAACATAGAAATGAGATGCGATATCCCGTTTCAAGAAGCATTAGAACTCTATTGCTACGATACGTAGACATCTGCAAACTCTATTTCCTAGCAAGGAAGTGTCGCATTTACATTCATTTGAAGAGAATACGAGGAATACTTGAAACTTCGTAACGAATATTATATCTTATCATGAAGCATAGAAATGAGATGCGATATCGCGTCTCAAGAAGCATTAGAACTCTATTGCTTCGATACGTTGACATCTGCAATCGCTATTTCCTAGGAAGGAAGTGTCGCAATTACATTCATTTGAAATGAATACGAGGAATACATGAAACTTCGCAATGAATATTATATCTTATCATGAAACACAGCAATGAGATTCGATATCCCGTCTCAAGAAGCATTAGAACTCTATTGCTTCGATACGTAGACATCTGCAATCGCTATTTCCTAGGAAGGAAGTGTCGCAATTACATTCATTTGAAATGAATACGAGGAATACATGAAACTTCGCAATGAATATTATATCTTATCATGAAACACAGCAATGAGATTCGATATCCCGTTTCAAGAAGCATTAGAACTCTATTGCTTCGATACGTAGACATCTGCAAACGCTATTTCCTAGCAAGGAAGTGTCGCATTTAGATTCTTTTGAGGTGAATACGAGGTATACATAACACTCCACAATGAATATTATATCTTATCGTGAAACATAGATATGAGATTCGATCTTGCGATATGAGAAGCATTAGAACTCTATTGCTACGATACGTAGACATCTGGAAACGTTATTTCCTATCAAGGAAGTGTCACATTTACATTCATTTGAAGTGTGTGCGAGGTATACATAATACTTCGCAATGAATATTATATGTTATCATGAAACATAGAAATGAGATGCGATATCTCGTTTTAAGAATCATTATGACACGCTTGCTACAATACGTAGACATCTGCAAACGCTATTTCCTAGCAGGGAAGAGTAACATTTACATTCCTCTGAAGTGAATACAAGGTATACATGAAACTTCGCAATGCATATTATATCTTATCATGAAACATAGAAATGGGATGCGATATCGCGTTTTGAGAAGCATTAGAACTCTACTGCTTCGATACGTAGACATCTGCCAACGCAATTTCCTAGCAAGGAAGTGTTGCATCTACATTCATTTGAAGTGTACTGCAGGTATACATGACACTTCGCAATGAATATTATATCCTATCATGAAACATAGAAATGAGATGCGATATCGCGTGCTAAGAAGCACTAGAATTCTATTGCTGCGGTACGTAGATATCTGCAAACGCTATTTCCTAGCAAGGAAGTGTAGCATTTACATTCTTATTAAGTGTAGACGAGATATACATAACCATTCGCAATGAATATTATATCTTATCATGAAACATAGAAATGAGGAGCGATATCGCGATTTAAGAAGCACTAGAACACTATTACTACGACACATAGACATCTGCAAACGCTATTTCCTAGCAAGGAAGTGACGCATTATCATACTTTTGATGTGAATACGAGGTATACATAACATTGCACAATGAATATTGTATCTTATCATGAAACATAGAAATGAGATGCGATATCGCGATTTAAGCAGCATTAGAACTCTATTGCTTCGATACCTAGACATCTGCAAACGCTACTTCCTAGCAAGGAAGTGTCGCATTTACATTCTTTTGGAGTGAATACGAGGTATACATGTCACTTCGCAATGAATATTATATCTTATCATGAAACATAGAAATGAGATGCGATATCGCGTTTTGAGAACCATTAGAACTCTATTGCTACGATACGTAGGCATCTGCAATCGCTATTTCCTAGTAAGGAAGTGGCGCATATACATTCATTTGAAGTGTATGTGAGGTATAAGTGACACATCGCAGTGATTATTTTATCTTACCATTAAACATAGAAATGAAATCCGATATCCCGTTTTAAGAAGCATTAGAACTCTATAGCTACGGAACGTAGACAGCTGCAAACGCTATTTCCTAGCAAGGAAGTGTCGCAATTACATTCTTCTGAAGTCAATACGAGGTATACATAACACTCCACAATGAATATTATATCTTATCGTGAGACATAGAAATGAGATGCGATATCTCGCTTTAAGAAGCATTAGAACCATATTGCACCGATATATTCCTAGCAAGGATGTGTCGCATTTACATGCTTACGAAGTGAATACGAGGTATACATAACACACCACAATGAATATTATATCTTATCATGAAACATAGAAATGAGATGCGACATCGTGTTTTAAGAAACATCAGAACTCTATTGCTGCGGTATGTAGACATCTGCAAACGCTATATCCTAGCAAGGAAGTGTCGCATTTACATTCATTTGAAGTGTAGAAGAGGAATACAAAACACTGCACGATGAATATTATATCGTATCATGATACATAGAAATGAGATGAGATATCGCGTTTTGAGAAGCATTAGAGCACTAATGCTACGATACGTAGATATCTGCAGAAGCTATTTCCTAGCAAGGAGGTGTCCCATGTACATACTTTTGAAGTGAATACGAGGTATACATGATACTCCGCAATTAACATTATATCTTATCATGAAACATAGAAATGAGGTGCGATATCGCGTTTTTAGTAGCATTAGAACACTAATGCTACGACACGTAGACACCTGCAGGCGCTATTTCCTTGAAAGGAAGTGTCGCATTGACATTCTTTTGAAGTGAATACCAGGAATACATAATACTCCACAATGAATATTATATCTTATCATAAAACATAGAAATGAGATGCGATATGGCGTTTTAGGAAGCATTTGAACTCTATTGTTTCGATACCTAGACATCTGGAAACTTTATTTCCTAGCAAGGAGGTGTCGCATTTACATTCTTTTGAAGTGATTACGAGGTATACATGTCACGTCGCAATGAATATTATAGCTTATCATGAGACACAGAAATGAGGTGCGATATCGCGTCTCAAGAAGCATTAGAACTCTATTGCTTCGATACGTAGACATCTGCAATCGCTATTTCCTAGGAAGGAAGTGTCGCAATTACATTCATTTGAAATGAATACGAGGAATACATGAAACTTCGCAATGAATATTATATCTTATCATGAAACACAGCAATGAGATTCGATATCCCGTTTCAAGAAGCATTAGAACTCTATTGCTTCGATACGTAGACATCTGCAATCGCTATTTCCTAGGAAGGAAGTGTCGCATTTACATTCATTTGAAGTCTATGCGAGGTATACATGACACTTCGCAATTAACATTATATCTTATCATGAAGCATAGAAGTGAAATGCGATATCCCATTTCAAGAAGCATTAGAACTCTATTGCTTCGAAACGTAGACATCTGCAAACATTATTTGCTAGCAAGGAAGTGTCGCATTTACATTCTTCTGAAGTGAATACAAGGTATACATGACACTTCGCAATTAATATTATATCTTATCGTGAAACATAGAAATGAGATGCGATATCCCGTTTCAAGAAGCATTAGAACTCTATTGCTACGATACGTAGACATCTGCAAACTCTATTTCCTAGCAAGGAAGTGTCGCATTTACATTCATTTGAAGAGAATACGAGGAATACTTGAAACTTCGTAACGAATATTATATCTTATCATGAAGCATAGAAATGAGATGCGATATCGCGTCTCAAGAAGCATTAGAACTCTATTGCTTCGATACGTAGACATCTGCAATCGCTATTTCCTAGGAAGGAAGTGTCGCAATTACATTCATTTGAAATGAATACGAGGAATACATGAAACTTCGCAATGAATATTATATCTTATCATGAAACACAGCAATGAGATTCGATATCCCGTCTCAAGAAGCATTAGAACTCTATTGCTTCGATACGTAGACATCTGCAATCGCTATTTCCTAGGAAGGAAGTGTCGCAATTACATTCATTTGAAATGAATACGAGGAATACATGAAACTTCGCAATGAATATTATATCTTATCATGAAACACAGCAATGAGATTCGATATCCCGTTTCAAGAAGCATTAGAACTCTATTGCTTCGATACGTAGACATCTGCAATCGCTATTTCCTAGGAAGGAAGTGTCGCATTTACATTCATTTGAAGTCTATGCGAGGTATACATGACACTTCGCAATTAACATTATATCTTATCATGAAGCATAGAAGTGAAATGCGATATCCCATTTCAAGAAGCATTAGAACTCTATTGCTTCGAAACGTAGACATCTGCAAACATTATTTGCTAGCAAGGAAGTGTCGCATTTACATTCTTCTGAAGTGAATACAAGGTATACATGACACTTCGCAATTAATATTATATCTTATCGTGAAACATAGAAATGAGATGCGATATCCCGTTTCAAGAAGCATTAGAACTCTATTGCTACGATACGTAGACATCTGCAAACTCTATTTCCTAGCAAGGAAGTGTCGCATTTACATTCATTTGAAGAGAATACGAGGAATACTTGAAACTTCGTAACGAATATTATATCTTATCATGAAGCATAGAAATGAGATGCGATATCGCGTCTCAAGAAGCATTAGAACTCTATTGCTTCGATACGTAGACATCTGCAATCGCTATTTCCTAGGAAGGAAGTGTCGCAATTACATTCATTTGAAATGAATACGAGGAATACATGAAACTTCGCAATGAATATTATATCTTATCATGAAACACAGCAATGAGATTCGATATCCCGTCTCAAGAAGCATTAGAACTCTATTGCTTCGATACGTAGACATCTGCAATCGCTATTTCCTAGGAAGGAAGTGTCGCAATTACATTCATTTGAAATGAATACGAGGAATACATGAAACTTCGCAATGAATATTATATCTTATCATGAAACACAGCAATGAGATTCGATATCCCGTTTCAAGAAGCATTAGAACTCTATTGCTTCGATACGTAGACATCTGCAATCGCTATTTCCTAGGAAGGAAGTGTCGCATTTACATTCATTTGAAGTCTATGCGAGGTATACATGACACTTCGCAATTAACATTATATCTTATCATGAAGCATAGAAGTGAAATGCGATATCCCATTTCAAGAAGCATTAGAACTCTATTGCTTCGAAACGTAGACATCTGCAAACATTATTTGCTAGCAAGGAAGTGTCGCATTTACATTCTTCTGAAGTGAATACAAGGTATACATGACACTTCGCAATTAATATTATATCTTATCGTGAAACATAGAAATGAGATGCGATATCCCGTTTCAAGAAGCATTAGAACTCTATTGCTACGATACGTAGACATCTGCAAACTCTATTTCCTAGCAAGGAAGTGTCGCATTTACATTCATTTGAAGAGAATACGAGGAATACTTGAAACTTCGTAACGAATATTATATCTTATCATGAAGCATAGAAATGAGATGCGATATCGCGTCTCAAGAAGCATTAGAACTCTATTGCTTCGATACGTAGACATCTGCAATCGCTATTTCCTAGGAAGGAAGTGTCGCAATTACATTCATTTGAAATGAATACGAGGAATACATGAAACTTCGCAATGAATATTATATCTTATCATGAAACACAGCAATGAGATTCGATATCCCGTCTCAAGAAGCATTAGAACTCTATTGCTTCGATACGTAGACGTCTGCAAACGCTATTTCCTAGCAAGGAAGTGTCGCATTTACATTCATTTGAAGTGAATACGTGGAATACATGAAACTTCGCAATGAATATTATATCTTATCATGAAACATAGAAATGAGGTGCGATATCGCGTTTTTAGTAGCATTAGAACACTAATGCTACGACACGTAGACACCTGCAGGCGCTATTTCCTTGAAAGGAAGTGTCGCATTGACATTCTTTTGAAGTGAATACCAGGAATACATAATACTCCACAATGAATATTATATGTTATCATAAAACATAGAAATGAGATGCGATATGGCGTTTTAGGAAGCATTTGAACTCTATTGCTACGATGCCTAGACATCTGGAAACATAATTTCCTAGAAAGGAAGAGTTGCATTTACATTCAATTGAAGTGTAGACGAGGAACACATAACACTTGGCAATGAATATTATATATTATCATTCGACATAGAAATGTAATGCGATGTCAAGTTTTAAGATGCACTTGATCTCTATTGCTTCGACACCTAGACATCTGCAACACGATATTTCCCAGCAAGGAGGTGTCGCATTTACATTCTTTTGAAGTGATTGCGAGGTATACATGACACTCCACAATGAATATTATACCTTATCACGAAACATAGAAATGAGATGCGATATTGTTATTAAAGAAGCATTAGAACTCTATTGCTACGATACGTAGACATCTGCAAAAGCTATTTCCTAGCAAGGAAGTGTCGCATTTACATTCTTTTGAAGTGTATGCGAGGTATACATAATACTTCGCAATGAATATTATATGTTCTCATGAAACATAGAAATGAGATGCGATATCGCGTTTTGAGATGCAATAGAAATCTAATGCTACGATACGCAGAAATCTGCAAACGCTATTTCCTAGCAAGGAAGTGTCGCATTTACATTCTTTTGAAGTCAATGCGAGGTATACATAACATTGCACAATGAATATTATATATCATCATGAAACATAGAAATGAGATGCGATATCGCGATATAAGATGCATTAGAACTTTATTGCTTCGATACGTAGACATCTGCAAACTCTATTTCCTAGCAAGGAAGTGTCGCATTTACATTCATTTGAAGTGAATACGAGGAATACATGAAACTTCGCAATGAATATTATATCTTATCATGAAACATAGAAATGAGGTGCGATATCGCGTTTTTAGTAGCATTAGAACACTAATGCTACGACACGTAGACACCTGCAGGCGCTATTTCCTTGAGAGGAAGTGTCGCATTGACATTCTTTTGAAGTGAATACCAGGAATACATAATACTCCACAATGAATATTATATCTTATCATAAAACATAGAAATGAGATGCGATATGGCGTTTTAGGAAGCATTTGAACTCTATTGCTACGATGCCTAGACATCTGGAAACATAATTTCCTAGAAAGGAAGAGTTGCATTTACATTCAATTGAAGTGTAGACGAGGAACACATAACACTTGGCAATGAATATTATATATTATCATTCGACATAGAAATGTAATGCGATATCAAGTTTTAAGATGCACTTGATCACTATTGCTTCGACACCTAGACATCTGCAACACGATATTTCCCAGCAAGGAGGTGTCGCATTTACATTCTTTTGAAGTGATTGCGAGGTATACATGACACTCCACAATGAATATTATACCTTATCACGAAACATAGAAATGAGATGCGATATTGTTATTAAAGAAGCATTAGAACTCTATTGCTACGATACGTAGACATCTGCAAAAGCTATTTCCTAGCAAGGAAGTGTCGCATTTACATTCATTTAAAGTCTAGACGAGGAATACGTAACACTTCGCAATGAATATTATATATTATCATGAGACATAGAAATGATATGCGATTTCGCGTTTTAAGAAGCATTAGAACTCTATTGCTTCGATACGGAGACATCTGCAATCGCTATTTACTAGCAAGGAAGTGTCGCATTTACATTCATTTGAAGTGTATTCCAGGTATACATGACACTTCGCTATGAATATTATATCCTATCATGAAACATAGAAACGAGATGCGATATTTGGTCTAAGAAGCATTAGATCTCTATTGCTTCGATACGTAGACATCTGCTAACGCTATTTCCTAGCAAGGAAGTGTCGCATTTACATTCATTTGATGTGATTGCGAGGTATACATGACAATTCGCAATGAATATTATATCTTCTCATGAAACATAGAAATGAGATGCGATATGGCAATTAAAGAAGCATTAGAACTCTATTGCTTCGATACGTAGACATCCGCAAACGCTACTTCCTAGCAAGGAAGTGTCGCATTTAAATTATTTTGAGAGGAGTACGAGGTATACGTGGCACTTCGTAATGGATATTATATCTAATCATGAGACATAGAAATGAGATGCGATATCGCGAATTAAGAAGCACTAGAACTCTATTGCTTCGATACGTAGAAATCTGGAGCCGCTATTGCCTAGCAACGAAGTGTCGCATTGACATTCATTTGAAGCGTTTACGAGGTATACATAACACTTCGCGGTGATTATTATATCTTATCATGGAACGCAGAAATGAGATGCGATGTCGCGGTTTAAGAATCATTATGACACGCTTGCTACGATACGTAGACACCTGCAAACGCTATTTCCTAGCAGGGAAGAGTAACATTTACATTCCTCTGAAGTGAATACAAGGTATACATGAAACTTCGCAATGAATATTATATCTCATCATGAAACATAGAAATGTGATGTGATATCGCGTTTTAAGAAGCATTAGAATTCTATTGCTACGATACGTAGACATCTGCAAACGTTATTTGCTAGCAAGGGAGTGTCCCATTTACATTCTTCTGAAGTGAATACAAGGTATACATGACACTTCGCAATTAATATTATATCTTATCATGAAACATAGATATGAAATGCGATATCCCATTTCAAGAAGCATTACAGCTCTATTGCTACGATACGTAACCATCTGCAAACGCTATTTCCTTGCAAGGATGTGTCGCATTTACATACTTTTTAAGTGAATACGAGGTACACATGACACCTCGCAATTAATATTATATCTAACCATGAAACATGGAAATGAGATGCCATATCGCGTTTTGAGAAGCATTAGAACTCTATTGCTTCGATACGTAGGCATCTGCAAACGCTACTTCATAGCAAGCAAGTGTCGCATTTACATTCATTTGAAGTGTATGCGAGATATACATAACACTACACGATGAATATTATACCTCATCACGAAACATAGAAATTTGAGGCGACATCGCGATTTAAGAAGCATAAGAACTCTATTGCTACGATACGTAGACACCCGCAAACGCTATCTCGTGGCATGGAAGTGTCGCAAATACATTCTTCTGGAATGAATACAAGGTAAACATGACACTTCGCAATGAATATTATAACTTATCATGAAACACTGAAATGAGATGCTATATGGCGATTTAAGAAGCATTAGAACTCTATTGCTTCGATACGTAGACATCTGCCAACGCTATTTCCTAGCAATGAAGTATCGCATTTAAATTCACTTGAAGTGTATGCGAGGTATACAAGACACTTCGCAATGAATATTATATCTTATCATGAAACATAGAAATGATATGCGATATCGCGATTTAAGAAGCGTTAAAACTCTATTGCATCGATACGTAGACATCTGCAAACGCTATTTCCTAGCATGGAAGTGTCGCATTTACATTCATTTGAAGAGTATCCCAGGTATACACTCCGCAATGAATATTATATCTTATCATGAGGCATAGAAATGAGATGCGATATCGCCATTTGAGAAGCTGTAGAACTCTAATGATACGATACGTAGTTATCTGCAAACGCTATTTCCAAGCAAGGAAGTGTCGCATTTACATTCATTTGAAGTGTAGACGGGATATACATAACACTGCACTATGAATATTACATCTTATCATGTAGCATATAAATGTGGAGCGATTTCGCGTTTTTAGTAGCATTTGTACTCTGTTGCTTCGATACGTAGGTATCTGCAAACGCTACTTGCTAGCAAGGAAGTGTCGCATTTACATTCTTTTGAAGTGAATACGAGGTATACATAACAATCCACAATGGATATTATATCTTATCATAAAACATAGAAACGAGATGCGATATCTCGTTTTAAGAAGCATTAGAACTCTGTTGCTTCGATACGTAGACATCTGCCATGGCTATTTCCTAGCAAGGAAGTGTCGCATTTACATTCGCTTGAAGTGTATGCCAGGTATACATGATACTTCGCAATGAATATTATATCTTATAATGAAACATAGAACTGAAATGCGATATCCCGTTTTAAGAAGCGTTAGAATTCTGTTGCTACGATACGTAGACATCTGCAAACGCTATTACCCAGCAAGGATGTGCCGCATTTACATTCATTTGATGTGTATGCGAGGTATACATGACACTCCACAATGAATATTATACCTTATCACGAAACATAGAAATGAGATTAGATATCGCGATTAAATAAGCATTAGAACCCTATTGCTTCGGTACGGAGACATCTGCAAACGCTATTTCCTAGCAAGGATTCGTCGCATTTACATTCTCTTTAAGTGAATACGAGGTATACGTGACACTTCGCAATGAATATTATATCTTATCGTGAAACATAGAAATGAGATGCGATATCGCGTTTTAACAAACTTTAGATCTTTAATGCTACGTTGCGTAGATATCTGCAAACGCTATTTCCTAGCAAGGAAGTGTCGCATTTACATTCTTTTGAAGTGAGTACATGGTATACCTGACACTTCGCAATTAATATTATATCTTTTTATGAAACATTGAAATGAGATGCGATCTCGCGTTTTAAGAAGCAATAGAAATCAATTGCTACGATACGTAGACATCTGCAATCGCTATTACCTAGCAAGGAAGCGTCGCATTTACATTCTTTTGAAGTGAATACGAGGTATACATGACACTTCGCAATGAATCTTATATGTTATCAAGAAACGTAGATATGAGATGCAATATCGCGATATAAGAATCATTAGAACACTATTGCTACGATACATAGACACCTGCATACTCTATTTCCTAGCAAGGAAGTGTCGCATTTACATTCATTTGAAGTGTAGACAAGATATACATAACACTGCCCAATGAATATTATATCTTATCATGAAACGTACAATTGAAGTGCGATATTGCGATTTAAGTAGCATTGGAACACTATTGCTTCGATACGTATTCATCAGCAGACGCTATTTCCTAGCAAATAAGTGTTGCATTTACATTCTTTTGAAGTGAATACGAGGTATACATAACACTCCACAATGAATATTATATGTTATCATGAAACATAGGAATGAGTTGCGATATCGCGTTTTGAGAAGCATTAGAACTCTATTGCTACTATACGTAGACATCTGGAAACGCTATTTCCTGGAAAGGAAGTGTCGCATTTACATTCATTTGTTGTGTATGCGAAGTATACATGACACTTCGCAATGAATATTATATCTTATCATGAAACATAGACATGAGATGCGATCTCGCGTTTTAAGAAGCAATAGAAATCTATTGCTACGATACGTAGACATCTGCAATCGCTATTACCTAGCAAGGAAGCGTCGCATTTACATTCTTTTGAAGTGAATACGAGGTATACATGACACTTCGCAATGAATCTTATATGTTATCAAGAAACGTAGATATGAGATGCAATATCGCGATATAAGAATCATTAGAACACTATTGCTACGATACATAGACACCTGCATACTCTATTTCCTAGCAAGGAAGTGTCGCATTTACATTCATTTGAAGTGTAGACAAGATATACATAACACTGCCCAATGAATATTATATCTTATCATGAAACGTACAATTGAAGTGCGATATTGCGATTTAAGTAGCATTGGAACACTATTGCTTCGATACGTATTCATCAGCAGACGCTATTTCCTAGCAAATAAGTGTTGCATTTACATTCTTTTGAAGTGAATACGAAGTATACATAACACTCCACAATGAATATTATATGTTATCATGAAACATAGGAATGAGTTGCGATATCGCGTTTTGAGAAGCATTAGAACTCTCTTGCTACTATACGTAGACATCTGGAAACGCTATTTCCTGGAAAGGAAGTGTCGCATTTACATTCATTTGTTGTGTATGCGAAGTATACATGACACTTCGCAATGAATATTATATCTTATCATGAAACATAGACATGAGATGCGGTATCGCGTTTTGGGAATCTTTAGATCTCTATTGCTAAGATACGTAGACATCTGCAAACGCTATTTCCTAGCAAGGAAGTGTCTCATTTACATGCTTTTGAAGTGAATACGAGGTATACATGTCATGTCGCAATGAATATCATATCTTATCATGGAACATAGAAATGAAATGCGACATCTCGATTTAAGGAGCATTAGAAACCTTTTGCTTCGATACGTATTCATCAGCAGACGCTATTTCCTAGCAAAGAAGTGTTGCATTTACATTCTTTTGAAGTGAATACGAGGTATACATGACACTCCACAATGAATATTATATCTTATCATGAAACATAGAAATGAGTTGCGATATCGCGTTTTGAGAAGCATTAGAACTCTATTGCTACTATACGTAGACATCTGGAAACGCTATTTCCTGGAAAGGAAGTGTCGCATTTACATTCATTTGTTGTGTATGCGAAGTATACATAACACTTCGCAATGAATATTATATCTTATCATGAAACATAGACATGAGATGCGGTATCGCGTTTTGGGAATCTTTAGATCTCTATTGCTACGATACGTAGACATCTGCAAACGCTATTTCCTAGCAAGGAAGTGTCGCATTTACATTCTTTTGAGGTCAATACGTAGTATACAATACACTTCGCAATGAATGTTATGTCTTATCATAAATCATAGAAATGAGATGCGATATCGCGATTTAAGAAGCATTAGAACACAATTGCTTCGAACGGAGACACCTGCAAACGCTTCTTCATAACAAGGAAGTGTTGCATTTACATTCTTTTGAAGTGAATACGAGGTATACATAACACTCCACAATGAAGATTATATCTTATCATGAAACATAGAAATGAGATGCGATATCGCGATTTAAGTAGCATTAGAACACGATTGCTACGATACGTAGACATCTGCCGACGCTATTGCCTAGCAAGGAAGTGTCGCATTCGCATTCTTCTGAAGTGAATACGAGGTATACATAACAATCCACAATGAATATTATATCTTATCATGAAACATAGAAATGAGATGCGATATGGCGATATAAGAAGCATTAGAACCCTATTGCTTCGATACGTAGACATCTGCCAACGCTATTTCCCAGCAAGGAATGGTCGCATTTACATTCGCTTGAAGTGAATACGTGGTATACATAACCTTTCTAACTGAATATTATATCCTATCATGAAACATAGAAATGAGATGCGATATCGCGATTTAAGAAGAATTGGAACTCCATTGCTTCGATACGTAGACATCTGCAAACACTATTTCCTAGCAAGGAAGTGTCGCATTTACATTCAGTTGAAGTGTATGCGCGGTGTACATGACACTTCGCAATGAATATTATATCTTATCATGAAACATAGAAATGAGATGCAATATCGCGGTTTAAAAAGCATTAGAACTCCATTGCTTCGATACGTAGACATCTGCAAACGCTATTTCCTAGCAAGGAAGTGTTGCATTTACATTCTTTTGAAGTGTAGACGAGGAATACATAACACTTCGCAACGAATATTATATCTTATCATCAAACTTAGATATGAGATGCGATATCGCTATAGAAGAAGCATTTGAACTCTATTGCTTCGATACGTAGACATCTGCAGACGCTACTTCCTTGCTAGGAATGGTCGCATTTACATTCGCTTGAAGTGAATACGTGGTATACATAACCCTTGTAACTGAATATTATATCCTATCATGAAACATAGAAATGGGACGCGATATCGTTTTAAGAAACGTTAGAACTCCATTGCATCGGTACGTAGTCATCTGCAAACGCTACTTCCTAGCAAGAAAGTGTCGCATTTACATTCACTTCGAGTGTATGCGAGGTATACATAACCCTTCTAACTGAATATTATATCCTATCATGAAACATAGAAATGGGATGCGATGTCCCGTTTTAAGAAGGATTAGAAATCTATTGCTTCGATACCTAGGCATCTGCAAACGCTATTTCCTAGGAAGGAAGTGGCGCATTTAAATTCTTTTGAATTTAATACGTGGTATACATGATACTTCGCAATGAACATTATATCTTATCATGAAACATAGAAAAGAGATGCGATATCGCGATTTAAGCAGCCTTAGAACTCTATTGCTTCGATACGTAGACATCTGCAGACGCTACTTCCTAGCAAGGAATGGTCGCATTTACATTCGCTTGAAGTGAATACGTGGTATACATAACCTTTCTAACTGAATATTATATCCTATCATGAAACATAGAAATGGGACGCGATATCGCGTTTTAAGAAACGTTAGAACTCCATTGCATCGGTACGTAGTCATCTGCAAACGCTACTTCCTAGCAAGAAAGTGTCGCATTTACATTCATTTCAAGTGTATGCGAGGTATACATATCCCTCCTAACTGAATATTATATCCTATCATGAAACATAGAAATGGGATGCGATGTCCCGTTTTAAGAAGCATTAGAAATCTATTGCTTCGATACCTAGGCATCTGCAAACGCTATTTCCTAGGAAGGAAGTGGCGCAATTAAATTCTTTTGAATTTAATACGTGGTATACATGATACTTCGCAATGAACATTATATCTTATCATGAAACATAGAAATGAGATGCGATATCGCGTTTTCAGAAGTATTGGAACTTTATTGATACGATACGTAGATATCTGGAAACGATATTTCCTAGCAAGGAAGTGCCGCATTTACATTCTTTTGAAGTGTATGCGAGGTATACATGACACTTCGCAATGAATATTATATCTTATCAAGCAATATAGAAATGAGATGCTATATCGCGTTTTTAGAAGCATTAAAACTCGACGGATAGGATACGTAGACATCTGCAAACGCAATTTCAAAGCAAGGAAGTGTCGTATTTACATTCTTTTGAGGTGAATACGAGGTATACATGACACTGCACAAGGTATACTATATCTTATCACGAAACATAGAAATGAGAAGCGATATCTCGTTTTAAGAAGCATTATAACACGCTTGCTACGATACGTAGACATCTGCAAACTCTATTTCCTAGCAAGGAAGTGTCGCAATTACACTCATTTGAAATGAATACGAGGAATACATGAAACTTCGCAATGAATATTATATCTTATCATGAAACACAGCAATGAGATTCGATATCCCGTTTCAAGAAGCATTAGAACTCTATTGCTTCGATACGTAGACATCTGCAATCGCTATTTCCTAGGAAGGAAGTGTCGCATTTACATTCATTTGAAGTGTATGCGAGGTATACATGACACTTCGCAATAAATATTATATCTTATAATGAAACATAGAAATGAGATGCGATATCGCGTTTTCAGAAGTATTGGAACTTTATTGATACGATACGTAGATATCTGGAAACGATATTTCCTAGCAAGGAAGTGCCGCATTTACATTCTTTTGAAGTGTATGCGAGGTATACATGACACTTCGCAATGAATATTATATCTTATCAAGCAATATAGAAATGAGATGCTATATCGCGTTTTTAGAAGCATTAAAACTCAACTGATAGGATACGTAGACATCTGCAAACGCTATTTCCTAGCAAGGAAGTGTCGCATTTACATTCATTTGAAGTGTATGCGAGGTATACAAGACACTTCGCATTGAATATTATATCTTATCATGAAATATAGAAATGAGATGCGATATCGCGTATTGAGAAGCATTAAAACTCGACGGATAGGATACGTAGACATCTGCAAACGCTACTTCCTAGCAAGGATGTGTCGCATTTACATTCTTTTGAAGTGAATATGGG
This sequence comes from Xylocopa sonorina, assembly GCF_050948175.1. NCBI lineage: Eukaryota > Metazoa > Arthropoda > Insecta > Hymenoptera > Apidae > Xylocopa > Xylocopa sonorina. The sequence continues at coordinate 553,892 of NW_027490125.1, read as the reverse complement.
GTATACATAACACTGCACAATGAATGTTATATCTTACCATGAAACATGGAAATGAGATGCGATATCTCGTTTTAAGAAGCATTAGAACTCTATTGGTGCGATACGTAGACATCTGCAAACGCAATTTCAAAGCAACGAAGTGTCGTATTTACATTCTTTTGAGGTGAATACGAGGTATACATGACACTGCACAAGGTATACTATATCTTATCACGAAACATAGAAATGAGAAGCGATATCTCGTTTTAAGAAGCATTATAACACGCTGGCTACGATACGTAGACATCTGCAAACTCTATTTCCTAGCAAGGAAGTGTCGCATTTACATTCATTTGAAGTGAATACGAGGAATACATGAAACTTCGCAATGAATATTTAACCTTATCATGAAGCATAGAAATGAGATGCGATATCCCGTTTCAAGAAGCATTAGAACTCTGTTGCTTCGATACGTAGACATCTGCTAACGCTATTTCCTAGCAAGGAAGTGTCGCAATTACATTCATTTGAAATGAATACGAGGAATACATGAAACTTCGCAATGAATATTATATCTTATCATGAAACACAGCAATGAGATTCGATATCCCGTTTCAAGAAGCATTAGAACTCTATTGATTCGATACGTAGACATCTGCAATCGCTATTTCCTAGCAAGGAAGAGTCGCATTTATATTCTTTTGAAGTGAATGCGAGGTATACATAACATTGCACATTGAATATTGTATGTTGTCATGAAACATAGAAATGAGAAGCGATATCTCGTTTTAAGAAGCATTATAACACGCTTGCTACGATACGTAGACATCTGCAAACTCTATTTCCTAGCAAGGAAGTGTCGCATTTGCATTCATTTGAAGTGAATACGAGGAATACATGAAACTTCGCAATGAATATTTAACCTTATCATGAAGCATAGAAATGTGATGCGATATCCCGTTTCAAGAAGCATTAGAACTCTGTTGCTTCGATACGTAGACATCTGCTAACGCTATTTCCTAGCAAGGAAGTGTCGCAATTACATTCATTTGAAATGAATACGAGGAATACATGAAACTTCGCAATGAATATTATATCTTATCATGAAACACAGCAATGAGATTCGATATCCCGTTTCAAGAAGCATTAGAACTCTATTGCTTCGATACGTAGACATCTGCAATCGCTATTTTCTAGGAAGGAAGTGTCGCATTTACATTCATTTGAAGTGTATGCGAGGTATACATGACACTTCGCAATTAACATTATATCTTATCATGAAGCATAGAAGTGAAATGCGATATCCCATTTCAAGAAGCATTAGAACTCTATTGCTTCGACACGTAGACATCTGCAATCGCTATTTCCTAGCAAGGAAGTGTCGCATTTACATTCATTTGAAGTGTATGCGAGGTATACATGACACATCGCAATTAACATTATATCTTATCATGAAGCATAGAAATGAAATGCGATATCCCGTTTCAAGAAGCATTAGAACTCTATTGCTACGATACGTAGACATCTGCAAACGTTATTTGCTAGCAAGGAAGTGTCGCATTTACATTCTTCTGTAGTGAATACAAGGTATACATGACACTTCGCAATTAATATTATATCTTATCATGAAACATAGAAATGAGATGCGATATCCCGTTTCAAGAAGCATTAGGACTCTATTGCTTCGATACGTAGACATCTGCAATCGCTATTTCCTAGCAAGGAAGAGTCGCATTTATATTCTTTTGAAGTGAATGCGAGGTATACATAACATTGCACATTGAATATAATATGTTGTCATGAAACATAGAAATGAGGAGCGATATCTCGTTTTAAGAAGCATTATAACACGCTTGCTACGATACGTAAACATCTGCAAACTCTATTTCCTAGCAAGGAAGTGTCGCATTTACATTCATTTGAAGTGAATACGAGGAATACATGAAACTTCGCAATGAATATTTAACCTTATCATGAAGCATAGAAATGAGATGCGATATCCCGTTTCAAGAAGCATTAGAACTCTGTTGCTTCGATACGTAGACATCTGCTACCGCTATTTCCTAGCAAGGAAGTGTCGCAATTACATTCATTTGAAATGAATACGAGGAATACATGAAACTTCGCAATGAATATTATATCTTATCATGAAACACAGCAATGAGATTCGATATCCCGCTTCAAGAAGCATTAGAACTCTATTGCTTCGATACGTAGACATCTGCAATAGCTATTTCCTAGGAAGGAAGTGTCGCATTTATATTCTTTTGAAGTGAATGCGAGGTATACATAACATTGCACATGAATATTATATGTTGTCATGAAACATAGAAATGAGAAGCGATATCTCGTTTTAAGAAGCATTATAACACGCTTGCTACGATACGTAGACATCTGCAAACTCTATTTCCTAGCAAGGAAGTGTCGCATTTACATTCATTTGAAGTGTGTGCGAGGTATACATAATACTTCGCAATGAATATTATATGTTCTCATGAAACATAGAAATGAGATGCGATATCTGGTTTTAAGTAGCATTATAACACGCTTGTTACGATACGTAGACAACTGCAAACGCTATTTCCTAGGAAGGAAGTGCCGCATTTACATTCATTTGAAGTGAATACGAGGAATACGTGAAAACTTCGCAATGAATATTATATCTTATCATGAAACATAGAAATGTGATGTTATATCGCGGTTTAAGAAGCTTTAGAACTCTATTGCTACGATACGTAGACATCTACAAACGCTATTTCACAGCAAGGACGTTCATTTACATTCTTTTGAAGTGAATGCGAGGTATACATAACATTACACATTGAATATTATATGTTATCATCAAACATCGAAATGAGATGCGATATCACGATATAAGATGCATTAGAAATTTATTGCTTCGATACCTAGACATCTGCAAACGCTATTTCCTAGCAAGGAAGTGTCGCATTTACATTCATTTGAAGAGAATACGAGGAATACATGAATCTTCGCAATGAATATTATATCTTATCATGAAGCATAGAAATGAGATGCGATATCCCGTTTCAAGAAGCATTAGAACTCTATTGCTTCGATACGTAGACGTCTGCAAACGCTATTTCCTAGCAAGGAAGTGGCGCATTTACATTCATTTGTAGTGTATGCGATGTATACGTGACACTTCGCAATAAATATTATTTCTCATCATGAAACATAGAAATGATATGCGATATTGCGTTTTGAGATGCAATAGAAATCTAATGCTACGATACGCAGAAATCTGCAAACGCTATTTCCTAGCAAGGAAGTGTCGCATTTACATTCATTTGAAGTGTATGCGAGGTATACAAGACACTTCGCATTGAATATTATATCTTATCATGAAATATAGAAATGAGATGCGATATCGCGTATTGAGAAGCATTAAAACTCGACGGATAGGATGCGTAGACATCTGCAAACGCTACTTCCTAGCAAGGATGTGTCGCATTTACATTCTTTTGAAGTGAATATGGGGTATACATAACACTGCACAATGAATGTTATATCTTACCATGAAACATGGAAATGAGATGCGATATCTCGTTTTAAGAAGCATTAGAACTCTATTGGTGCGATACGTAGACATCTGCAAACGCAATTTCAAAGCAAGGAAGTGTCGCATTTACATTCTTTTGAGGTGAATACGAGGTATACATGACACTGCACAAGGGATACTATACCTTATCACGAAACATAGAAAAGAGATGCGATTTCACGTTTTAAGAAGCATTAGAAATCTATTGCTACGAAACGTAGACATCTGCAAACGCTATTTCCTAGCAAGGGGGTGTCGCATTTGCATTCATTTGAGGTGTATGCGAGCTATGCAAGACACTGCGCACTGAATATTATATCTTATCATGAAACATAGAAATGAGATGCGATATGGCGGTTTAAGAAGCATTAGAACTCTATTGCTTCGATACGTAGACATCTGCAAACGCTACTTCCTAGCGAGGAAGTGTCGCATTCACATCCATTTGAAGTGTAGACGAGGAATACATAGCACTTCGCAATGAATATTATATCTTATCACGGAACATAGAAATCATATGCGATATCGCGATTTATGAAGCATTAGAACTGCATTGCTTCGATACGTAGACATCTGGAAACGCGATTTCCAAGAAAGGAAGTGTCGCAATTACATTCAATTGAAGTGTAGACGTGGAGTACATAACACTTCGCAATGAATACTATATCTTATCACAAAACATAGAAATGAGATGCGATATCGCGTTTTTAGAAGCATTAAAACTCAACTGATAGGATACGTAGACATCTGCAAACGCTATTTCCTAGCAAAGAAGTGTCGCATTTACATCCATTTGAAGAGAATACGAGGAATACATGAATCATCGCAATGAATATTATATCCTATCATGAAGCATGGAAATGAGATGCGATATCCCGTTTCAAGAAGCATTAGAACTCTATTGCTTCGATACGTAGACGTCTGCAAACGCTATTTCCTAGCAAGGAAGTGTCGCATTTACATTCATTTGTAGTGTATGCGATGTATACGTGACACTTCGCAATAAATATTATTTTTCATCATGAAACATAGAAATGATATGCGATATTGCGTTTTGAGATGCAATAGAAATTTAATGCTACGATACGCAGAAATCTGCAAACGCCATTTCCTAGCAAGGAAGTGTCGCATTTACATTCTTTTGAAGTGAATGCGAGGTATAAATAACATTGCACAATGAATATTATATATTATCATGAAACATGGTAATGAAATGCGATATCGCGATGTAAGATGCATTAGAACTTTTTTGCTTCGATACGTATATATCTGCAAACTCTATTTCCTAGCAAGGAAGTGTCGCATTTACATTCATTTGAAGTGTATGCGAGGTATACATAACACTTCGCAATGAATATTATATGTTGTCATGAAACATAGAAATGAGATGCGATATCGCGTTTTGAGATGCAATAGAAATCTAATGCTACGATACGCAGAAATCTGCAAACGCTATTTCCTAGCAAGGAAGTGTCGCATTTACATTCTTCTGAAGTGAATGCGAGGTATACATAACATTGCACAATGAATATTATATATCATCATGAAACATAGAAATGAGATGCGATATCGCGATATAAGATGCATCAGAACTTTATTGCTTCGATACGTAGACATCTGCAAACTCTATTTCCTAGCAAGGAATTGTCGCATTTACATTCATTTGAAGTGAATACGAGGAATACATGAAACTTCGCAATGAATATTATATCTTATCATGAAACATTGAAATGGGATGACATATCCCGTTTCAAGAAGCATTAGAACTCTATTACTTCGATACGTTGACATTTGCAATCGCTATTTCCTAGCAAGGAAGTGTCGCATTTACATTCATTTGAAGTGTATGCGAGGTATACATGACACTTCGCAATTAACATTATATCTTATCATGAAGCATAGAAATGAAATGCGATATCCCGTTTCAAGAAGCATTAGAACTCTACTGCTTCGATACGTAGACATCTGCAAACGCTATTTCCTAGCAAGGAAGTGTCGCATTTACATTCATTTGAAGTGAATACGAGGAATACATGAAACTTCGCAATGAATATTATATCTTATCATGAAGCATAGAAATGAGATGCGATATCCCGTTTCAAGAAGCATTAGAACTCTATTGCTTCGAAACGAAGACATCTGCAGTCGCTATTTCCTAGCAAGGAAGTGTCGCATTTATATTCTTTTGAAGTGAATGCGAGGTATACATAACATTGCAAAATGAATATTATATATTATCGTGAAACATAGAAATGAGATGCGACATCGCGATATAAGATGCATTAGATCTTTATTGCTTCGATACGTAGGTATCTGCAAACGCTATTTCCTAGCAAGGACGTGTCGCATTTACATTCATTTGAAGTGAATACGAGGAATACATGAAACTTCGAAATGAATATTATATCTTATCATGAAACATAGAAATGAGATTCGATATCTCGTTTTAAGAAGTATTAGAACTCTTTTGCTTCGATACGTAGACATCTGCGAACGCTATTTCCTAGCAAGGAAGTGTCGCATTTACATTCATTTGAAGTGTATGCGATGTATACGTGATACTTCGCAATAAATATTATATCTTATCGTGAAACATAGAAATGAGATGCGATATCCCGTTTCAAGAAGCATTAGAACTCTATTGCTACGATACGTAGACATCTGCAAACTCTATTTCCTAGCAAGGAAGTGTCGCATTTACATTCATTTGAAGAGAATACGAGGAATACTTGAAACTTCGTAACGAATATTATATCTTATCATGAAGCATAGAAATGAGATGCGATATCGCGTCTCAAGAAGCATTAGAACTCTATTGCTTCGATACGTTGACATCTGCAATCGCTATTTCCTAGGAAGGAAGTGTCGCAATTACATTCATTTGAAATGAATACGAGGAATACATGAAACTTCGCAATGAATATTATATCTTATCATGAAACACAGCAATGAGATTCGATATCCCGTCTCAAGAAGCATTAGAACTCTATTGCTTCGATACGTAGACATCTGCAATCGCTATTTCCTAGGAAGGAAGTGTCGCAATTACATTCATTTGAAATGAATACGAGGAATACATGAAACTTCGCAATGAATATTATATCTTATCATGAAACACAGCAATGAGATTCGATATCCCGTTTCAAGAAGCATTAGAACTCTATTGCTTCGATACGTAGACATCTGCAAACGCTATTTCCTAGCAAGGAAGTGTCGCATTTAGATTCTTTTGAGGTGAATACGAGGTATACATAACACTCCACAATGAATATTATATCTTATCGTGAAACATAGATATGAGATTCGATCTTGCGATATGAGAAGCATTAGAACTCTATTGCTACGATACGTAGACATCTGGAAACGTTATTTCCTATCAAGGAAGTGTCACATTTACATTCATTTGAAGTGTGTGCGAGGTATACATAATACTTCGCAATGAATATTATATGTTATCATGAAACATAGAAATGAGATGCGATATCTCGTTTTAAGAATCATTATGACACGCTTGCTACAATACGTAGACATCTGCAAACGCTATTTCCTAGCAGGGAAGAGTAACATTTACATTCCTCTGAAGTGAATACAAGGTATACATGAAACTTCGCAATGCATATTATATCTTATCATGAAACATAGAAATGGGATGCGATATCGCGTTTTGAGAAGCATTAGAACTCTACTGCTTCGATACGTAGACATCTGCCAACGCAATTTCCTAGCAAGGAAGTGTTGCATCTACATTCATTTGAAGTGTACTGCAGGTATACATGACACTTCGCAATGAATATTATATCCTATCATGAAACATAGAAATGAGATGCGATATCGCGTGCTAAGAAGCACTAGAATTCTATTGCTGCGGTACGTAGATATCTGCAAACGCTATTTCCTAGCAAGGAAGTGTAGCATTTACATTCTTATTAAGTGTAGACGAGATATACATAACCATTCGCAATGAATATTATATCTTATCATGAAACATAGAAATGAGGAGCGATATCGCGATTTAAGAAGCACTAGAACACTATTACTACGACACATAGACATCTGCAAACGCTATTTCCTAGCAAGGAAGTGACGCATTATCATACTTTTGATGTGAATACGAGGTATACATAACATTGCACAATGAATATTGTATCTTATCATGAAACATAGAAATGAGATGCGATATCGCGATTTAAGCAGCATTAGAACTCTATTGCTTCGATACCTAGACATCTGCAAACGCTACTTCCTAGCAAGGAAGTGTCGCATTTACATTCTTTTGGAGTGAATACGAGGTATACATGTCACTTCGCAATGAATATTATATCTTATCATGAAACATAGAAATGAGATGCGATATCGCGTTTTGAGAACCATTAGAACTCTATTGCTACGATACGTAGGCATCTGCAATCGCTATTTCCTAGTAAGGAAGTGGCGCATATACATTCATTTGAAGTGTATGTGAGGTATAAGTGACACATCGCAGTGATTATTTTATCTTACCATTAAACATAGAAATGAAATCCGATATCCCGTTTTAAGAAGCATTAGAACTCTATAGCTACGGAACGTAGACAGCTGCAAACGCTATTTCCTAGCAAGGAAGTGTCGCAATTACATTCTTCTGAAGTCAATACGAGGTATACATAACACTCCACAATGAATATTATATCTTATCGTGAGACATAGAAATGAGATGCGATATCTCGCTTTAAGAAGCATTAGAACCATATTGCACCGATATATTCCTAGCAAGGATGTGTCGCATTTACATGCTTACGAAGTGAATACGAGGTATACATAACACACCACAATGAATATTATATCTTATCATGAAACATAGAAATGAGATGCGACATCGTGTTTTAAGAAACATCAGAACTCTATTGCTGCGGTATGTAGACATCTGCAAACGCTATATCCTAGCAAGGAAGTGTCGCATTTACATTCATTTGAAGTGTAGAAGAGGAATACAAAACACTGCACGATGAATATTATATCGTATCATGATACATAGAAATGAGATGAGATATCGCGTTTTGAGAAGCATTAGAGCACTAATGCTACGATACGTAGATATCTGCAGAAGCTATTTCCTAGCAAGGAGGTGTCCCATGTACATACTTTTGAAGTGAATACGAGGTATACATGATACTCCGCAATTAACATTATATCTTATCATGAAACATAGAAATGAGGTGCGATATCGCGTTTTTAGTAGCATTAGAACACTAATGCTACGACACGTAGACACCTGCAGGCGCTATTTCCTTGAAAGGAAGTGTCGCATTGACATTCTTTTGAAGTGAATACCAGGAATACATAATACTCCACAATGAATATTATATCTTATCATAAAACATAGAAATGAGATGCGATATGGCGTTTTAGGAAGCATTTGAACTCTATTGTTTCGATACCTAGACATCTGGAAACTTTATTTCCTAGCAAGGAGGTGTCGCATTTACATTCTTTTGAAGTGATTACGAGGTATACATGTCACGTCGCAATGAATATTATAGCTTATCATGAGACACAGAAATGAGGTGCGATATCGCGTCTCAAGAAGCATTAGAACTCTATTGCTTCGATACGTAGACATCTGCAATCGCTATTTCCTAGGAAGGAAGTGTCGCAATTACATTCATTTGAAATGAATACGAGGAATACATGAAACTTCGCAATGAATATTATATCTTATCATGAAACACAGCAATGAGATTCGATATCCCGTTTCAAGAAGCATTAGAACTCTATTGCTTCGATACGTAGACATCTGCAATCGCTATTTCCTAGGAAGGAAGTGTCGCATTTACATTCATTTGAAGTCTATGCGAGGTATACATGACACTTCGCAATTAACATTATATCTTATCATGAAGCATAGAAGTGAAATGCGATATCCCATTTCAAGAAGCATTAGAACTCTATTGCTTCGAAACGTAGACATCTGCAAACATTATTTGCTAGCAAGGAAGTGTCGCATTTACATTCTTCTGAAGTGAATACAAGGTATACATGACACTTCGCAATTAATATTATATCTTATCGTGAAACATAGAAATGAGATGCGATATCCCGTTTCAAGAAGCATTAGAACTCTATTGCTACGATACGTAGACATCTGCAAACTCTATTTCCTAGCAAGGAAGTGTCGCATTTACATTCATTTGAAGAGAATACGAGGAATACTTGAAACTTCGTAACGAATATTATATCTTATCATGAAGCATAGAAATGAGATGCGATATCGCGTCTCAAGAAGCATTAGAACTCTATTGCTTCGATACGTAGACATCTGCAATCGCTATTTCCTAGGAAGGAAGTGTCGCAATTACATTCATTTGAAATGAATACGAGGAATACATGAAACTTCGCAATGAATATTATATCTTATCATGAAACACAGCAATGAGATTCGATATCCCGTCTCAAGAAGCATTAGAACTCTATTGCTTCGATACGTAGACATCTGCAATCGCTATTTCCTAGGAAGGAAGTGTCGCAATTACATTCATTTGAAATGAATACGAGGAATACATGAAACTTCGCAATGAATATTATATCTTATCATGAAACACAGCAATGAGATTCGATATCCCGTTTCAAGAAGCATTAGAACTCTATTGCTTCGATACGTAGACATCTGCAATCGCTATTTCCTAGGAAGGAAGTGTCGCATTTACATTCATTTGAAGTCTATGCGAGGTATACATGACACTTCGCAATTAACATTATATCTTATCATGAAGCATAGAAGTGAAATGCGATATCCCATTTCAAGAAGCATTAGAACTCTATTGCTTCGAAACGTAGACATCTGCAAACATTATTTTCTAGCAAGGAAGTGTCGCATTTACATTCTTCTGAAGTGAATACAAGGTATACATGACACTTCGCAATTAATATTATATCTTATCGTGAAACATAGAAATGAGATGCGATATCCCGTTTCAAGAAGCATTAGAACTCTATTGCTACGATACGTAGACATCTGCAAACTCTATTTCCTAGCAAGGAAGTGTCGCATTTACATTCATTTGAAGAGAATACGAGGAATACTTGAAACTTCGTAACGAATATTATATCTTATCATGAAGCATAGAAATGAGATGCGATATCGCGTCTCAAGAAGCATTAGAACTCTATTGCTTCGATACGTAGACATCTGCAATCGCTATTTCCTAGGAAGGAAGTGTCGCAATTACATTCATTTGAAATGAATACGAGGAATACATGAAACTTCGCAATGAATATTATATCTTATCATGAAACACAGCAATGAGATTCGATATCCCGTCTCAAGAAGCATTAGAACTCTATTGCTTCGATACGTAGACATCTGCAATCGCTATTTCCTAGGAAGGAAGTGTCGCAATTACATTCATTTGAAATGAATACGAGGAATACATGAAACTTCGCAATGAATATTATATCTTATCATGAAACACAGCAATGAGATTCGATATCCCGTTTCAAGAAGCATTAGAACTCTATTGCTTCGATACGTAGACATCTGCAATCGCTATTTCCTAGGAAGGAAGTGTCGCATTTACATTCATTTGAAGTCTATGCGAGGTATACATGACACTTCGCAATTAACATTATATCTTATCATGAAGCATAGAAGTGAAATGCGATATCCCATTTCAAGAAGCATTAGAACTCTATTGCTTCGAAACGTAGACATCTGCAAACATTATTTGCTAGCAAGGAAGTGTCGCATTTACATTCTTCTGAAGTGAATACAAGGTATACATGACACTTCGCAATTAATATTATATCTTATCGTGAAACATAGAAATGAGATGCGATATCCCGTTTCAAGAAGCATTAGAACTCTATTGCTACGATACGTAGACATCTGCAAACTCTATTTCCTAGCAAGGAAGTGTCGCATTTACATTCATTTGAAGAGAATACGAGGAATACTTGAAACTTCGTAACGAATATTATATCTTATCATGAAGCATAGAAATGAGATGCGATATCGCGTCTCAAGAAGCATTAGAACTCTATTGCTTCGATACGTAGACATCTGCAATCGCTATTTCCTAGGAAGGAAGTGTCGCAATTACATTCATTTGAAATGAATACGAGGAATACATGAAACTTCGCAATGAATATTATATCTTATCATGAAACACAGCAATGAGATTCGATATCCCGTCTCAAGAAGCATTAGAACTCTATTGCTTCGATACGTAGACGTCTGCAAACGCTATTTCCTAGCAAGGAAGTGTCGCATTTACATTCATTTGAAGTGAATACGTGGAATACATGAAACTTCGCAATGAATATTATATCTTATCATGAAACATAGAAATGAGGTGCGATATCGCGTTTTTAGTAGCATTAGAACACTAATGCTACGACACGTAGACACCTGCAGGCGCTATTTCCTTGAAAGGAAGTGTCGCATTGACATTCTTTTGAAGTGAATACCAGGAATACATAATACTCCACAATGAATATTATATGTTATCATAAAACATAGAAATGAGATGCGATATGGCGTTTTAGGAAGCATTTGAACTCTATTGCTACGATGCCTAGACATCTGGAAACATAATTTCCTAGAAAGGAAGAGTTGCATTTACATTCAATTGAAGTGTAGACGAGGAACACATAACACTTGGCAATGAATATTATATATTATCATTCGACATAGAAATGTAATGCGATGTCAAGTTTTAAGATGCACTTGATCTCTATTGCTTCGACACCTAGACATCTGCAACACGATATTTCCCAGCAAGGAGGTGTCGCATTTACATTCTTTTGAAGTGATTGCGAGGTATACATGACACTCCACAATGAATATTATACCTTATCACGAAACATAGAAATGAGATGCGATATTGTTATTAAAGAAGCATTAGAACTCTATTGCTACGATACGTAGACATCTGCAAAAGCTATTTCCTAGCAAGGAAGTGTCGCATTTACATTCTTTTGAAGTGTATGCGAGGTATACATAATACTTCGCAATGAATATTATATGTTCTCATGAAACATAGAAATGAGATGCGATATCGCGTTTTGAGATGCAATAGAAATCTAATGCTACGATACGCAGAAATCTGCAAACGCTATTTCCTAGCAAGGAAGTGTCGCATTTACATTCTTTTGAAGTCAATGCGAGGTATACATAACATTGCACAATGAATATTATATATCATCATGAAACATAGAAATGAGATGCGATATCGCGATATAAGATGCATTAGAACTTTATTGCTTCGATACGTAGACATCTGCAAACTCTATTTCCTAGCAAGGAAGTGTCGCATTTACATTCATTTGAAGTGAATACGAGGAATACATGAAACTTCGCAATGAATATTATATCTTATCATGAAACATAGAAATGAGGTGCGATATCGCGTTTTTAGTAGCATTAGAACACTAATGCTACGACACGTAGACACCTGCAGGCGCTATTTCCTTGAGAGGAAGTGTCGCATTGACATTCTTTTGAAGTGAATACCAGGAATACATAATACTCCACAATGAATATTATATCTTATCATAAAACATAGAAATGAGATGCGATATGGCGTTTTAGGAAGCATTTGAACTCTATTGCTACGATGCCTAGACATCTGGAAACATAATTTCCTAGAAAGGAAGAGTTGCATTTACATTCAATTGAAGTGTAGACGAGGAACACATAACACTTGGCAATGAATATTATATATTATCATTCGACATAGAAATGTAATGCGATATCAAGTTTTAAGATGCACTTGATCACTATTGCTTCGACACCTAGACATCTGCAACACGATATTTCCCAGCAAGGAGGTGTCGCATTTACATTCTTTTGAAGTGATTGCGAGGTATACATGACACTCCACAATGAATATTATACCTTATCACGAAACATAGAAATGAGATGCGATATTGTTATTAAAGAAGCATTAGAACTCTATTGCTACGATACGTAGACATCTGCAAAAGCTATTTCCTAGCAAGGAAGTGTCGCATTTACATTCTTTTGAAGTGTATGCGAGGTATACATAATACTTCGCAATGAATATTATATGTTCTCATGAAACGTAGAAATGAGATGCGATATCGCGTTTTGAGATGCAATAGAAATCTAATGCTACGATACGCAGAAATCTGCAAACGCTATTTCCTAGCAAGGAAGTGTCGCATTTACATTCTTTTGAAGTCAATGCGAGGTATACATAACATTGCACAATGAATATTATATATCATCATGAAACATAGAAATGAGATGCCATATCGCGATATAAGATGCATTAGAACTTTATTGCTTCGATACGTAGACATCTGCAAACTCTATTTCCTAGCAAGGAAGTGTCGCATTTACATTCATTTGAAGTGAATACGAGGAATACATGAAACTTCGCAATGAATATTATATCTTATCATGAAACATAGAAATGAGGTGCGATATCGCGTTTTTAGTAGCATTAGAACACTAATGCTACGACACGTAGACACCTGCAGGCGCTATTTCCTTGAAAGGAAGTGTCGCATTGACATTCTTTTGAAGTGAATACCAGGAATACATAATACTCCACAATGAATATTATATCTTATCATAAAACATAGAAATGAGATGCGATATGGCGTTTTAGGAAGCATTTGAACTCTATTGCTACGATGCCTAGACATCTGGAAACATAATTTCCTAGAAAGGAAGAGTTGCATTTACATTCAATTGAAGTGTAGACGAGGAACACATAACACTTGGCAATGAATATTATATATTATCATTCGACATAGAAATGTAATGCGATATCAAGTATTAAGACGCACTTGATCTCTATTGCTTCGACACCTAGACATCTGCAACACGATATTTCCCAGCAAGGAGGTGTCGCATTTACATTCTTTTGAAGTGATTGCGAGGTATACATGACACTCCACAATGAATATTATACCTTATCACGAAACATAGAAATGAGATGCGATATTGTTATTAAAGAAGCATTAGAACTCTATTGCTACGATACGTAGATATCTGCAAAAGCTATTTCCTAGCAAGGAAGTGTCGCATTTACATTCTTTTGAAGTGTATGCGAGGTATACATAATACTTCGCAATGAATATTATATGTTCTCATGAAACGTAGAAATGAGATGCGATATCGCGTTTTGAGATGCAATAGAAATCTAATGCTACGATACGCAGAAATCTGCAAACGCTATTTCCTAGCAAGGAAGTGTCGCATTTACATTCTTTTGAAGTCAATGCGAGGTATACATAACATTGCACAATGAATATTATATATCATCATGAAACATAGAAATGAGATGCGATATCGCGATATAAGATGCATTAGAACTTTATTGCTTCGATACGTAGACATCTGCAAACTCTATTTCCTAGCAAGGAAGTGTCGCATTTACATTCATTTGAAGTGAATACGAGGAATACATGAAACTTCGCAATGAATATTATATCTTATCATGAAACATAGAAATGAGAAGCGATATCTCGTTTTAAGAAGCATTATATCACGCTTGCTACGATACGTAGACATCTGCAAACTCTATTTCCTGGCAAGGAAGTGTCGCATTTACATTCATTTGAAGTTAATACGTGGAATACATGAAACTTCGCAATGAATATTATATCTTATCATGAAACACAGTAATGAGATTCGATATCCCGTTTCAAGAAGCAATAGAACTCTATTGCTTCGATACGAAGACGTCTGCAAAGGCTATTTCCTAGCAAGGAAGTGTCGCATTTACATTCATGTGAAGTGTATGCGATGTATACGTGATACTTCGCAATAAATATTATATCTTATCATGAAACATAGAAATGAGATGCGATATCGCGTTTTGAGATGCATTAGAAATCTAATGCTACGATACGCAGAAATCTGCAAACGCTATTCCCTAGCAAGGAAGTGTCGCATTTACATTCTTCTGAAGTGAATACAAGGTATACATGACACTTCGCAATTAGTATTTTATCTTACCATGAAACATAGAAATGAGATTTGATATCGCGTTTTGAGAAGCATTAGAACTCTATTGCTACTATACGTAGACATCTGCAAACGCTATTTCCTAGCAAGGAAGTGTCGCATTTACATTCATTTGAAGTGTATGCTAGGTATACATAATACTTCGCAATGAATATTATATGTTTTCATGAAACATAGAAATGAGATGCGATATCTGGTTTTAAGTAGCATTATAACACGCTTGTTACGATACGTAGACATCTGCAAACGCTATTTCCTAGGAAGGAAGTGCCGCATTTACATTCATTTGAAGTGAATACGAGGAATACGTGAAAACTTCGCAATGAATATTATATCTTTTCATGAAACATAGAAATGTGATGTTATATCGCGGTTTAAGAAGCTTTAGAACACTATTGCTACGATACGTAGACATCTACAAACGCTATTTCATAGCAAGGACGTTCATTTACATTCTTTTGAAGTGAATGCGAGATATACATAACATTGCACAATGAATATTATATGTTATCATCAAACATCGAAATGAGATGCGATATCACGATTTAAGATGCATTAGAAATTTATTGCTTCGATACCTAGACATCTGCAAACGCTATTTCCTAGCAAGGAAGTGTCGCATTTACATTCTTTTGAAGTGAATGCGAGGTATAAATAACATTGCACAATGAATATTATACATTATCGTGAAACATGGAAATGAGATTCGATATCTCGTTTTAAGAAGTATTAGAACTCTTTTGCTTCGATACGTAGACATCTGCGAACGCTATTTCCTAGCAAGGAAGTGTCGCATTTACATTCATTTGAAGTGTATGCGATGTATACGTGACACTTCGCAGTAAATATTATATCTTATCATGAAACATAGAAATGTAATGCGATATCGCGTTTTGAGATGCAACAGAAATCTAATGCTACGATACGCAGAAATCTGCAAACGCTATTTCCTAGCAAGGAAGTGTCGCATTTACATTCTTTTGAGGTGAATACGAGGTATACATAACACTCCACAATGAATATTATATCTTATCGTGAAACATAGATATGAGATTCGATCTTGCGATATAAGAAGCATTAGAACTCTATTGCTACGATACGTAGACATCTGCAAACGCTATTTCCTAGCAAGGAAGTGTCGCATTTACATTCATTTGAAGTGTATGCGAGGTATACATAACACTTCGCAATGAATATTATATGTTGTCATGAATCATAGAAATGAGAAGCGATATCTCGTTTTAAGAAGCAATATAACACGCTTGCTACGATACGTAGACATCTGCAAACTCTATTTCCTAGCAAGGAAGTGTCGCATTTACATTCATTTGAAGTGAATACGAGGAATACATGAAACTTCGCAATGAATATTATATCTTATCATGAAGCATAGAAATGAGATGCGATATCCCGTTTCAAGAAGCATTAGAACTGTATTGCTTCGATACGTAGACATCTGCTAACGCTATTTCCAAGCAAGGAAGTGTCGCATTTACATTCTTTTGAAGTGAATACGAGATATACATGAAACTTCGCTATGAATATTATCTCTTATCATGAAACATAGAAGTGAGATGCGATATCACGTTTTAAGAAGCATTAGAACTCTATTGTTTCGATACGTAGACATGTGGAAACACTATTTCCTAGAAAAGAAGTGTCGCATTTACATTCTTTTGAAGTGAATACGAGGTATTCATGACACTTCGCAATGAATATTATATCTTATCGTGAAGCATACAAATGAGATGCGACATCTCGTTTTAAGAAGCATTAGAACTCTATTGCTACGATGCGTAGACATCTGCCAACGCTATTCCCTAGCAAGGAAACGTCGCAATTACATTCATTTTAAGTGAATACGAGGTATACATGACACTTCGCAATGAATATTATATCTTATTATGAAACATAGAAATGAGATGCGATATGGCGATATAAGAATCACTACAACTCTATTGCTTCGATACGTATACATCTTTTAAACGCATTTTCCTAGCAAGGAAGTGTCGCATTTACATTCTTTTGATGTGAATACGAGATATACATGACACTCCACAATGAGTATTATATCTAATCATGAAAGTTAGAAATGTGATGCGATATCGCGATATAAATTGCATTAGAACCCTATTGCTACTATACGTAGACATCTGCAAACGCTATTTCCTAGAAAGGAAGTGTCGTATTTACATTCATTTGAAGTGTATGCGAGGTAAACATGACACTTCGCAATGAATATTATAACTTGTCATGAAACGCAGTATTGAGGTGCGATATGGCCATTTAAGAAGCATTAGAAATCTATTGCTTCGTTACGTAGACATCTGCAAACGCTATTTCCTAGCCAGGAAGTGTTGCACTTACATTCTTTTGAAGTGAATAGGAGGTATACATAACACTCCACAATGAATATTATATATTATCATGAAACATAGAAATGAGATGCGTTATGGCGGTTTAAGAAGCACTAGAAACCTATTGCTTCGATACGTAGACATCTGCCAACGCTATTTCCTAGCAAGTATGTGTCGCATTTACATTCATCTAAAGTGAATTCGTGGTATACATAACACTCCACAATGAATATTATATCTTATCGTAAAATATAGAAATGAGATGCGATATCTCGGTTTAAGAAGCATTAGAACCATGTTGTTTCAATACGTAGACATCTGCCATTGCTATATCCTAGCAAGGAAGTGTCGCATTTACATCCATTTGTAGCGTATGCGAGGTATAAGCGACACTTCGCAATGAATATTACATCGTATCATGAAACATAGGAATGAGATGCAATATCGCGCTTTAAGTATTATTAGAACAATATTGCTTCGATGCGGAGACATCTACAAACGCTATATCCTGGCAATGAAGTGTCGCATGTACAATCTTTTGAAGTGTATACGACATATACATAACAATTCGCAATGAATATTATATCTTACCGTGAAGCATAGAAATGAGATTCGATATCACGTTTTAAGAAGCATTAGCACTCTATTGCTTCGATGCGTAGACATCTGGAGACGCTATTTCGTAGAAAGGAAGTGTCGGATTTACATTATTTCGAAGTGAATACGAGGTACACATAACACTTCGCAATTAATAGTAAATCTTATCATGAAACATAGAAATGAGTCCCGATATCCCGTTTTAAGAAGCATTAGAACTCTATTGCTTCGACACGTAGACATCTGGAAACGCTACTTGCCAGGAAGGAAGTATCGCAGTTACATTCATTTGAAGTGAATACGAGGTATACATAAAACTCCACAATTAATATTATATCTTATCACGAAACGTAGAAGTGTGATGCGATATCGCGATTTACGAAACATTAGAACACTATTGCTTCGATACGTAGACATCTGCAAACGCTATTTCCTGGCACGGAAGTGTCGCATTTACATTCATTTTAAGTTTATGCGAAGGATATATGACACTTCCTAATGAATATTATGTCTTATCATGAAACACAGAAATGAGATGCGATATCGCGTTTTAAGAAGCATTAGAACATTATTGCTTCGATACCTAGAAATCTGGAAACGCTATTTCCTAGGAAGGAATTATCGCATTTACATTCATTTGAAGTGAATACGAGGTATACATGACACTTCGCAATGAATATTATATCTTGTCATGAAACATAGAAATGAGATGCGATATCTCGTTTTAAGAGGCATTAGAACTCTATTGTTTCGTTACGTAGACATCTGCAAACGCTATTTAATAGCAAGGAAGTGTCGCATTTACATTGATTTGAAGTGTATGCGTGGTATACATGACACTTCGCAATTAATATGTTATCTTATCATGAAACATAGAAATGAGATGCGATATCGCGTTTTGAGAAGCCCTAGAATTCTATTGCTTCTTACGTAGACAATTACAAACGCTACTTCCCAGCAAGGAAGTGTCGCATTTACATTCATTTGAAGCGTGTACGAGGTATACATTACACTGGACGATGTATATTATATCTTATCATGAAACATAGAAATGAGATGCGATATTGCGATTTCAGAAGTAATAGAACACTATTTCTTCGATACGTAGACATCTGCCAAGGCTATTTCCTAGCAATGTAGTGTCGCATTTACATTCGTTTGAAGTGTATGCGAGGTATACATGACACTTCGCAATGAATATTATATCTTATCATGAAACATAGAAATGTGATGCGATCTCGCGATATAAGAAGCATTACAACTCTATTGCTACGATACGTAGACATCTGCAAACGCTATTTCCTTGCAGGGAAGTGTCGCATTTACATTCATTTGAAGTGTATGCGAGGTATACATAACACTTCGCAATGAATATTATATGTTATCATGAAACATAGAAATGAGATGCGATATCTCGATTTAAGAATCATTATGACACGCTTGCTACAATACGTAGACATCTGCAAACGCTATTTCCTAGCAGGGAAGAGTAACATTTACATTCCTCTGAAGTGAATACAAGGTATACATGAAACTTCGCAATGCATATTATATCTTATCATGAAACATAGAAATGAGATGCGATATCGCGTTTTGAGAAGCATTAGAACTCCATTGCTACGATACGTAGATATCTGCAAACGCTAATTTCTAGCAAGCAAGAGTCGCATTTTCGATCTTTTGAAGTGAATACGAGGTATACATAACACTCCACAATGAATATTATATCTTATCATGAAACATAGAAATGAGATGCGAAATCGCGTTTTGAGAAGCATTAGATCGCTACTGCTACAATACGTAGACATTAGCAATTGCTACTTCCTAGCAAGGAGGTGTCGTATTTACATTCTTTTGAAGTTAGTACGTGGTATACATAACACTGCACAATGAATAATATATCTTATATTGAATCATAGAAATGAGATGCGATATCGCGTTTTAAGTAGCATCAGAACTCTATTGCTACGATTCGTAGACATCTGCAGACGCCATTTCCTATCAAGGAAGTGTCGCATTTACATACTTTTGATGTGAATACGAGGTATACATAACACTCCACAATGAATATTATATCTTATCATGAAACATAGAAATGAGATGCCATATCGCGTTTTGAGAAGCATTAGAAAGCTACTGCTACAATACGTAGACATCTGCAATCGCTACTTCCTAGCAGGAGGTGTCGTATTTACATTCTTCTGAAGTGAGTACGTGGTTTACATAACACTGCACAATGAATATTATATCTTATCATAAAACATGGAAATGAGATGCGATATCGCGATTTATAAAGCATTAGAAATCTATTGCTACGATACGTAGATATCTGCAAACGCTATTTAATATCAAGGAAGTGTTGCACTTACATACTTTTGATGTGATTACGAGGTATACATAACACTCCACAATGTATATTATATCTCGTCATGAAACATAGAAATGTGAAGCATATCGCGATTTGAGAAGCATTAGAACTCTATTACTTCGATACGTAGACATCTGCAAGCGCTATTTCCTTTCAAGGAAGTGTCGCATTTACATTCATTTGAAGTGTGTGCGAGGTATACATGGCACTTCGCTATGAATATTACATCTTATCATGAAACATAGAAATGAAATGCGATATCGCGTTTTGAGAAGCATTAGAACACTAATGCTACGATACGTAGACATCTGCAGACTCTATTTCCTAGCAAGGAAGTGTCGCATTTACATTCTTTTGAAGTGAATACGAGGTATACACAACACTCCACAATGAATATTATATCTTATCGTGAAGCATAGAAATGAGAAGCGATTTCGCGTTTTAAGAAGCATTAGAAATTTATTGCTTCGATACGTAAACATCTGCAGACGCTATTTCCTAGGAAGGAAGTGTGGCATTTACATTCATTTGAAGTGTATGCAAGGAATACATGACACTTCGCAATGAATATTATATATTATCATGAAACATAGAAATGAGATGTGACATGACGATTTCTGGCGCATTAGAAGTCTATTGGTTCGACACGTAGACATCTGCAAACACAACTTCCTAGCAAGGAAGTGTCGCATTTACATTCTTTTGAAGCGCATAGGAAGTATATATAAGACTCCACAATGAATATTATATCCTTTCAGGAAACATAGAAATGAGATGCGGTATCGCGTTTTGGGAAGCATTAGAACTCTATTCCTACGATACGTAGACATCTGCCATCGCTATTACCTAGGAAGGAAGTGTCCCATTTACATTCTTTTGAAGTGAATACGAGGTATACATGACACTACGCAATGAATATTATCACTTATCATGAACCATAGAAGTGAGATGCGATATCACGTGTTAAGAAGCATTGGAACTCTATTGCTACGATACGTAGACATCTGCAAACGCTATTTCGTAGCACGGAGGTGTCGCACTTACATTCTTTTGAAGTGAATTCGATGTATACATGACACTTCGCAATGAATATTATACCTTATCGTGAAACATAGAAATGGGATGCGACATCTCGTTTTAAGAAGCATTAGAACTCTATTGCTTCGATACGGAGACGTCTGCAAACGCTATTTCCTGGCAAGTATGTGTCGCATTTACATACATTTGAAGTGTCTGCGAGGTGTACATAGCACTTCGCTATGAATATTATATCTTATCATGAATCATAGAAATGAGATGCGATATCGCGTTTTACGAAACATTAGAACTCTATTGCTACGACCCGTAGGCTTCTGCAAACGCTACTTCCTAGCCAGGAAGTGTCGCATTTACATTCTTTTGAAGTGAATACGAGGTATACATGAAACTTCGCTATGAATATTATCTCTTATCATGAAACATAGAAGTGAGATGCGATATCACGTTTTAAGAAGCATTAGAACTCTATTGTTTCGATACGTAGACATGTGGAAACACTATTTCCTAGAAAAGAAGTGTCGCATTTACATTCTTTTGAAGTGAATACGAGGTATTCATGACACTTCGCAATGAATATTATATCTTATCGTGAAACATACAAATGAGCTGCGACATCTCGTTTTAAGAAGCATTAGAACTCTATTGCTACGATGCGTAGACATCTGCCAACGCTATTTCCTAGCAAGCAAGTGTCGCATTTACATTCATTTCAAGTGTATGCGAGGTATACGAGACACTTCGCAAGGAACATTATATCTTATCATGAAACATAGAAATGGAATGAGACATCTCGTTTTACGAAACATTAGAACTCTATTGCTTCGATACGTAGACATCTGCCAACGCTATTTCCTAGGAAGGAAGTGCCGCATTTACATTCGTTTGAAGTGTTTGCGAGGTACACAAAACACTTCGCAATGAATATTATATCTTATCATGACACATAGATATGTGATGCGATGTCGCGTTTTGAGAAGCATTAGAACTCTAATGCTACGATACGTAGACATCTGCAAACGCTATTTCCTAGCAAGGAAGTGTCGCGTTTACATTCTTTTTAAGTGTATGCGAAGTATACAAGCCACTTCGAAATGAATATTATATCTTATCATGAAACATAGAAATGAGATGGGACATCTCGTTTTAAGAAGCATTAGTACTCTGTTGCTTCGATATTTAGACATTTGCCATCGCTATATCCTAGCAACGAAGTGTCGCATTTACATTCATTTGAAGTGTATGCAAGGTATACATGACACTTCGCAATGAATATTATATCTTATAATGAAACATAGAAATGAGATGCTATATCTCGTTTTAAGAAGCATTCGAAACCTATTGCTACGATACCTAGACATCTGCAGACGCTATTTCCTAGCAAGGAAGTATCGCATTTACATTCTTTTGAAGTGAATACGAGGTATACATAACACTCCACAATGAATATTATATCTTTTCATGAAGCACATAAATGGGGAGCGGTTTCGCGTTTTAAGAAGCATTGGAAATCTATTGCTTCCATACGTAGACATCTGCAAACGCTACTACCTAGCAATGAAGTGTCGCCTTTTAATACGTTTGAAGTGTATGCGTGGTATACAAGACATTTCGCGATGAATATTATATCTTATCATGAAACGCAGGAATGGGATGCGATATCGCGCTAAAAAAGCATTAGAACTCTATTGCTACGATACGTAGACTTCTGCAAACGCTATTTCCTAGCATGGGACTGTCGCATTTACATTCTTTTGAAGTGAATGCGAGGTATACATGACACTTCGCAAAGAATATTATATCTTATCATGAAATATAGAAATGAGATGCTATATCTCGTTTGGAGAAACATTAGAACTCTATTGCTACCATACGTAGACATCTGCAAACGCTATTTCCTAGCAAAGAAGAGTCGCATTTACACTCTTTTGAAGTGAATACGAGGAGTACATAACACTCCATAATGAATATTATATCTTATCATGAAACATAGAAATGATATGCGATATCACGTTTTAAGACGCATTAGAACACTATTGCTTCGATACGTAGACATCAGCAAACACTATTTCCCAGCAAGGAAGAGTGGCATTTACATGCTTTTGACGTGAATACGAGGTATACATGACACTTCGCAATGAATATTACATCGTATCATGAAACATAGAAATGAGATGCGGTATCTCGTTTTAAGAAGCAATAGAACTATATTGCTACGATACGTAGACACCTGCAAACTCTATTTCCTAGCAAGGAAGTGTCGCATTTACATTCATTTGAAGTGTAGACAAGATATACATAACATTGCCCAATGAATATTATATCTTATCATGAAACGTACAATTGAGGTGCGATATTGCGATTTAAGTAGCATTGGAACACTATTGCTTCGATACGTAGACATCTGCATACGCTATTTCATAGCAAGGAAGTGTCGCACTTACATTCTTTTGAAGTGAATACAATGTATACATGACACTTCGCAATGAATATTATATCTTATCATGAAACATAGAAATGAGATGCGATATCGCGATTTAAGAGTCATTAGAACTCTTTTGTTTCGATACCTAGACATCTGGAAACGCTATTTCCTAGGAAGGAAGTGTTGCATTTGCATTCATTTGACGTGAATACGAGGTATACATAACACTCCACAATGAATATTATATCTTATCATGAAACATAGAAATGAGATGCGATACCGCGTTTTGAAAATATTTAGAACCCTAATGCTACCATACGTAGACATCTGCAAGCGCTGTTTCCCAGCAAGGAAGTGTCGCATTTGCAATCATTTGAAGTGAATACGTGGAATACATAACAATCCGCAATGAATATTATATCTTATCATAATACATAGAAATGAGATGCGATATGGCGATTTAAGAAGCATTAGAACCCTATTGCTTCGATACGTAGACATCTGCCAACGCTATTTCCTAGCAAGGAAGTGTAGCATTACATTCTTTTGAAGCGATAACGAGGTATGCATGACACTTCCCATTGAATATTGTATCTTATCATGAAACGTAGAAATGAGATGCGATATCGCGTTTTAAGGAGCATTAGAACTCTATTGCTACGATACGTAGACATCTGCAAGCGCTTCTTGCTAGCAAGGAAGTGTCGCATTTACATTCATTTGAATTGAATGCGATGTATACATGACACTTCGCAATGAATATTATATCGTATCATGAAACATAAAAATGAGATGTGATATCGCGTTTTGAGAAACATTAGAAATCTATTGCTTCGATACGTAGACATCGGAAATCGCTATTTCCTAGCAGGGAAGAGTCGCATTTACATTCTTGTTAAGTGAATACGGGGTATACATAACGCTCCACAGTGAATATTATATCTTATCATGAAACATAGAAATGAGTTGCGATATCCCGTTTTAAGTAGCACTAGAACTCTATTGCACCGATACATAGACATCTGCAAACGCTATTTCCTAGGAAGGAAGTGTCGCATTTACATTCATTTGAAGTGTATGCGAGGTATAAGTGACAATTCGCAGTGAATATTATATCTTATCATGAAGCATAGAAATGAGATGCGATATAGCGACTTAAGAAGAATGAGAACTCTATTGCTTCGATTCGTAGACGTCTGCAAACGCTACTTCCAAGCAAGGAAGTGTCGCATTTACATTCATTTGAAGTGTATGCGATGTATACATGACACATCGCAATGAATATTATATCTTGTCATGAAACATAGAAGTGAGATGCGATATCGCGTTTTAACAAGCATTGGAACTCTAATGCTACGATACGTAGACATCTGCAAACGCTATTTCCTAGCATGGAATTGTCATATTTACATTCTTTTGAAGTTAATACGATGTATACATGTGTCACGTCTCGTGGTGCGATTGTACTCGATCCGATGGCACGATTCGTATCTTTTCCCGTAAACCTACGCGAATTGCGACGGGGCCGGGTTCGTTGGCGGTCGGAACTCGATTTAACCAAAATTACGCCTTAAAACTTACCTTTCGCTGTCTTCTTTATGCTGTTTCGCATCTCGTTCCAGGTGTCTATGGCGCCGTGGATCCGTGACCGGAATAGCAGCGGCGTACTGCTGGACCAGCGGAGCTTCGACGGGAATGAGTCTCCAGGCAGGCGAGCTGCGGCTGGAGGAAACTGTCGCTGGAACCAGGCGATCGTGGATTCGATTTGGACGTACGGCTGCGAATACCTCCTTCTCAGGAACGGAAACGGCGTTGCAGGCGTATGGATATCCGGATGTACAACTCGCGTATTCACGAATGAGGCGGCGTAGATATTCTTTCCTCCCCGCGCGTCGTGTACGCCTTTTCGGTGGCTCGAGATTTATCAAGGGCGCTTGCACTAGGACAGAGTACGGCTCGGCCAAGCGATGGTGCTCTCTGGCTTACCGAGGTCGATCCTTGTTCAAGATACCTTGGATACGATGGAAATGCAGCAAGAGCAGTCGAGCATTGGAGCACTCAAAGACCGTCCAGCGTACAGAACTGTCGCAGATGAATCGTGTGAATTGAACAAGAATCGCAAGCGTACACGTGGAATAGAATTTAAGGAACTTGTAATCGAATAAAGAGACTTAGATTTGGTAAAAGAAGAGTATATTCTATAATATCACTATCCTACTACACTATACTTTGTTTAAGTTATCAACTAAAGATATATATTGAAATAGAAATAGAACTAAGTTACAATAAGGACTCCGCTAAAGGAGATGCGATACAGTCGGCTGCATGAGAGCTGACAGCTCGT
Organism: Xylocopa sonorina; assembly: GCF_050948175.1. Lineage (NCBI taxonomy): Eukaryota > Metazoa > Arthropoda > Insecta > Hymenoptera > Apidae > Xylocopa > Xylocopa sonorina. Next base: position 527,254 of record NW_027490125.1, on the reverse strand, counting down.
AGCAGAGGAGCGTATTGCTCGATTCGGAGTTGAGATTAGAACTGTGTCCGAGATGGGACTCGATGGAATTGATCTCTCGGTGGCGCGTCCGCGACCTCCTTGGGTCGCGCGGCCCGCGAGTCGCTGGGCCCTTCGAGTGGGGCGTACGGTCGTAGTGGGGCGGCCGCCGGCCCTCGCGGTGGGGCGGCCGGTCGGAGTGGGGTGCGGCTCGCGTTCAGCGTGAGCCGCGAGCGTCGAGTGCGCGCGGGCGCGCCTCGCAGCTTATATTCTATATGTCTTAGAAATTATGACTGTACAAATATTCGCTCAAATCTTGGTGTGTGTTGGATTGTGTATGTACATGATTTGTGTACAGTGCTTAATCTAGAATCGCGTTATGAGAAATAAGCGTATGGTTGTGTGAACGCAGCTAATTGGGATTCGTAGGTGGAGAGGTATTCCTCGTCCTCGTGGCGTTGTCTCCTCGTCTTGGGGCGTCGAATCGTCGTGCGGCCCGTGTATGGAGGATCCGGATACCGGTGCTGGCGGAAGACCGGTGTCCCGGTTGTGGATGCTGCGGATGGTGGTTGGCGCCAGAGGGTGGAAGGCGGTGCGCATGACGTCATAATATTCATTGCGAATTTTTATGTACTCCTCGTACTCACTTCAAATGAATGTAAATAAGTAATAGTGTTCTAACGCTTGTTAAAACGAGATATCGCATCACATTTCAATATTTCATGATAAGATATAATATTCATTACGAATTGTTATGTACTCCTCGTACTCACTACAAATTAATGTAAATGCGACAATTCCCTGCTAGGAAGTAGCGTTTCCAGATGTCTACGTATCGAGGCAATAGTGTTCTAACGCTTCTTAAATCGCGATATTGCATCTCATTTCTATATTTCGTGATAAGATATAATATTCATTGTGGAGTGTTACGTATACCTCGTATTCACTTCAAAAGAATGTAAATGCGACACTTGCTTGGAGGGAAATAGTGTTTGCACATGTCTACGTCTCGAAGAACTAGAGTTCTAATGCTTCTTAAATCGCCATATCGCATCTCATTTCAATCTTTCATGATAAGATATAATATTCATTGCGAAGTGTCATGTATGCCTCGTATTGCTTTCAAAAAAAAGGAAGTGCGACACTTCCGTGCTAGGAAATTGCGTTTCCAGATGTCTACGTATCGAAGCAATAGTGTTTTAATACTTCTTAAAACGCAATATCGCATCTTATTTCTATGTTTCATGATAAGATATAATATTTTTTGCGAAGTGTCATGTATACATCGTGTTCACTTCGAAAGATTGTAAATGCTGCACATCCTTGCTAGGATGTAGTAGTATTATCATGAAACATGGAAATGAGATGCGATATCGCGCTTTAAGAAGCATTAGAACTCTGTTGCTACGATACGTAGACATCTGCAAACGCTATTTCCTAGCAAGGAAGTGTCGCATTTACATTCTTTTGAAGCGAATTCGAGGTATACATAACACTGCACCCTGAATATTAAACCTTATCACGAAACATAGTAATGAGATGCGATATCGCGGTTTAAAAAGCATTAAAACTCTATTGCTACGATACGTAGACATCTGCAAACGCTATTTCCTAGCAAGGAAGTGTCGCATTTACATTCCTTTGAAGTGAATAGGAGGTATACATAACACTCCACTATGAATATTATATCTTATCATGAAACATAGAATTGTGGTACGATATGGCGCTTTAACAAGCATTAGAACACAATTGCCTCGATACGTAGACATCTGCAAACGCTAGTTCCTAGTAGGGAAGTGTCGCATTTACATTCATTTGAAGTGTAGACGAGATATACATAGCACTGCACAATGAATATTATATCTTATCATGAAACGTAGAAGTGAGTTGCTATATCGCGGTTTAAGAAGCATTAGGAATCTATTGCTTCGATACGTAGACATCTGCAAACTCTACTTCCTAGCAAGGATGGTTCGCATTTACATTCATTTGAAGTGTATGCGAGGTATACAGGACATTTCGCAATGAATATTATATCTTATCATGAAACATAGAAATGGGATGCGATATCGGGTTTTAAGAAGCATTATAACTCTATTGCTTCGATACGTAGACATCTGCCAACGCTATTTCCTAGAAAAGAAGTGTCGGATTTACATTCATTTGAAGTGAATACGAGGTATACATGACACTTCGCAATGAATGTTATACCATGTCATGAAACATAGAAATGACATGCGATATCGCTTTTTAAGAAGCATCAGAAAGCTATACATTCGATACGTAGACATCTGCAACCGCTATTTCCTAGAAAAGAAGTGTCGGATTTACATTCATTTGAAGTGAATACGAGGTATACATGACACTTCGCAATGAATGTTATACCATGTCATGAAACATAGAAATGACATGCGATATCGCTTTTTAAGAAGCATTAGAAAGCTATACATTCGATACGTAGACATCTGCAACCGCTATTTCCAAGAAAAGAAGTGTCGGATTTACATTCATTTGAAGTGAATACGAGGTATACAAGACACTTCGCAATGAATGTTATACCATGTCATGAAACATAGAAATGACATGCGATATCGCTTTTTAAGAAGCATTAGAAAGCTATACATTCGATACGTAGACATCTGCAACCGCTATTTCCTAGAAAAGAAGTGTCGGACTTACATTCATTTGAAGTGAATACGAGGTATACATGACACTTCGCAATGAATATTATATCTCATCATGAAACATAGAAATGAGATGCGATATCGCGTTTTAAGATGCACCAGAACCCTATTGCTTCGATACGTAGACATCTGCAAACATTACTCCCTTGCAAGCAAGTGTAGTATTTATATTCTTTTGAAGTGAATACGAGGTATACGTGTCACTTCGCAATGAATATTATATCTTATCACGAAACATAGAAATGTGATGCGATATCTCGTTTTAAGAAGCATTAGGACTCTATTACTTCGATACGTAGACATCTGGAAGCGTATTTTCCTGGAAAGGAAGTGTTGCTTTTACATTCATTTGAAGTGTAGACGAGGAATACATAACACATCGCAATGAATATTATATCTTATCATGAGACGTAGAAATGAGATGCGATATCGCGTATTAAGAAGCATTAGAAATCTATTGCTTCGATACGTAGACATCTGCAAACGCTATTTCCTAGCAAGAAAGTGTAGCATTTACATTCTTTTGAAGTCAATACGAGGTATATACAACACTACGCAGTGCATATTATATCTTATAATGAAACATAGAAATGAGATGCGATATCGCGTTTTGAGAAGTAATAGAACTCTATTGCTTCTTACGTAGACAATTGCAAACGCTACATCCTAGCAAGGAAGTGTCGCATTTACATTCATTTAAAGTGTATACGAGGTATACATAACACTGCACGATGTATATTATATCTTATCATGAAACATAGAAATGAGATGCGATATTGCGATTTCAGAAGCATTAGAATCCTATTGCTCGATACGTAGACATCTGCAAACGCTACTTGCTAGCATGGAAGTGTCGCACTTACATTTTTTTGAAAAGAATACGTGGTATACATGACACTTGGCAATGAATATTATATCTTATCATGAAACATAGAAATGTGGTGCGATATGGCGCTTTAAGAGGCATTAGCACACTATTGCCTCGATACGTAGACATCTGCAAACGCTAGTTCCTAGGAGGGAAGTGTCGCATTTACATTCATTTGAAGTGTAGACGAGATATACATAGCACTGCACAATGAATATTATATCTTATCATGAAACGTAGAAGTGAGTTGCTATATCGCGATTTAAGAAGCATTAGAAATCTATTGCTTCGATACGTAGCCATCAGCAAACTCTATTTCCTAGGAAGGAAGTGTCGCATTTATATTCTTTTCAAGTGAATACGAGGTATGCATAACACTCCACAATGTATAGTATATCTTATCATGATACATAGAAATGAGATGCGATATCTCGTTTTAAGCAGCATTAGAACTCTATTGCTACGATACGTAGACATCTGCAAACGCTATTTCCTAGCAAGGTAGCGTCGCATTTACATTCTTTTGGGGTGAATACGATGTAGAGATAACACTGCACAATGAATATTATATCTTAGAATGAAACATAGTAATGGGATGCGATATCATGATTTAAGATGCTTTAGAACTCTATTGCTTCGATGCGTAGACATCTGGAATCGCTATTTCCTAGCAAGGAAGTGGCGCATTTACATTCCTTTGAAGGGAATACGAGGTATACATAACACTCCACAATGAATATTATATATTATCATGAAACATAGAAATGGGATGCGATATCGCGTTTCGTGAAGCACTAGAACTCTATTGCTTCTTACGTAGACAATTGCAAACGCTACTTGCTTGCATGGAAGTGTCGCACTTACATTTTTTTGAAAGGAATACGAGGTATACATGACACTTGGCAATGAATATTATATCTTATCATGAAACACAGAATTGTGGCACGATATGGCGCTTTAACAAGCATTAGAACACAATTGCCTCGATACGTAGACATCTGCAAACGCTAGTTCCTAGCAGGGAAGTGTCGCATTTACATTCATTTGAAGTGTAGACGAGATATACATAGCACTGCACAATGAATATTATATCTTATCATGAAACGTAGAAGTGAGTTGCTATATCGCGGTTTAAGAAGCATTAGGAATCTATTGCTTCGATACGTAGACATCTGCAAACTCTACTTCCTAGCAAGGAAGGTTCGCATTTACATTCATTTGAAGTGTATGCGAGGTATACAGGACATTTCGGAATGAATATTATATCTTATCATGAAACATAGAAATGGGATGCGATATCGGGTTTTAAGAAGCATTGTAACTCTATTGCTTCGATACGTAGACATCTGGAAGCGTATTTTCCTGTAAAGGAAGTGTTGCTTTTACATTCATTTGAAGTGTAGACGAGGAATACATAACACATCGCCATGAATATTATATCTTATCATGAGCCATAGAAATGAGATGCGATATCTCGTTTTAAGAAGCATTAGAACTATGTTGCTTCGATACGTAGACATCTGCAGACGCTTTTTCCTAGCAAGGAAGTGTCGCACTTACATTCATTTGAAGTGTATGCGATGTATAAGTGACACTTTGCAATGAATATTATATCTTATCACGAATCATAGAAATGAGATATGATATCGCAATTTAAGAAGCATTAGAACTCTATTGCTACGATACGGAGACATCTGCAAACGGTAATTTCCTATCAAAGAAGTGTCGGTCATTTACATTCTTTTTATGTGAATGCGAGGTATACATGACACTTCGCAATGAATATTATATCTTATAATGAAACATAGAAATGAGATGCCATTTCGCGTTTTAACAAGCATTAGAACTCTATTGCTACGATACGTAGACATCTGCAAACGAGTTTTCCGTGCACGGAAGTGTCGCATTTTTTTTTTTTTGAAGTGAATACGAGGTATACATGACACTTCGCAATGAATATTATATCTTATCATGCAACATAGAAATCAAATGCGATATCGCGTTATGAGAAGCATTACAACCCTATTGTTACGAAACGTAAACATCTGCAAACGCTATTTCCTAGCAAGGAAGTATCGCATTTACATTCATTTGAAGTGTATGCGAGGTATACATGACACATCGCAATGAATATTATATCTTATCATGAAACATAGAAATGAGGTGCGATATCGCTTTTTAAGAAGCATTGGAACTATATGCCTACGATACGTAGACATCTGCAAACGCTATTTCCTAACAAGGATGAGTCGCATTTACATTCTTTTGAAGTGAGTACGAGGTATACATGACACTTCGCAATGAATATTATATCTTATCATGAAGCATAGAAATGAGATGCCATATCGCGTTTTAAGAAGCATTAGAGCTCTATTGCTTCGATACGTAGACATCTGCAAACGCTTTGTCCTAGCACGGAAGTGCCGCATTTACATTCTTTTGAAGTGAATACGAGGTGTACATCACACTTCGCAATGAATATGATATCTTATCATGAAACATAGAAATGAGATGCCATATCGCGTTTTAAGAAGCATTAGAACTCTATTGCTACGATACGTAGACATCTGCAAACGTTTTTTCCGTGCACGGAAGTGTCACATTTACATTATTTTGAAGTGAATACGAGGTATACATGACACTTCGCAATGAATATTATATCTTATCATGAAACACAGAATTGAGGATCGATTTGCGTTTTAAGAAGGATTAGAACTTTATTGCTACGATACGTAGACATCTGCAGACGCTATTTCCTAGCAAGGAAGTGTCGCATTTGCATTCTTTTCAAGTGAATACGAGGTATACATGACACTCCGCAATAAATACTATATCTTCTCATGAAACGTCGAAATGAAATGCGACATCTAGTTTTAAGAAGCATTAGAACTCTATTGTTTCGATACCTAGACATCTGGAAACTTTATTTCCTAGCAAGGAGGTGTCGCATTTACATTCTTTTGAAGTGAATACGAGGTATACATGTCACGTCGCAATGAATATTATAGCTTATCATGAGACACAGAAATGAGGTGCGATATCGCGTTTTTAGTAGCATTAGAACACTAATGCTACGACACGTAGACACCTGCAGGCGCTATTTCCTTGAAAGGAAGTGTCGCATTGACATTCTTTTGAAGTGAATACCAGGAATACATAATACTCCACAATGAATATTATATCTTATCCTAAAACATAGAAATGAGATGCGATATGGCGTTTTAGGAAGCATTTGAACTCTATTGCTACGATGCGTAGACATCTGGAAACATAATTTCCTAGAAAGGAAGAGTTGCATTTACATTCAATTGAGGTGTAGACGAGGAACACATAACACTTCGCAATGAATATTATATATTATCATTAGACATAGAAATGTAATGCGATATCAAGTTTTTAGATGCACTTGATCTCTATTGCTTCGACACGTAGACATCTGCAACACGATATTTCCCAGCAAGGAGGTGTCGCATTTACATTCTTTTGAAGTGATTGCGAGGTATACATGACACTCCACAATGAATATTATACCTTATCACGAAACATAGAAATGAGATGCGATATTGCTATTTAAGAAGCATTAGAACTCTATTGCTACGATACGTAGACATCTGCAAAAGCTATTTCCTAGCAAGGAAGTGTCGCATTTACATTCTTTTGAAGTGTATGCGAGGTATACATAATACTTCGCAATGAATATTATATGTTCTCATGAAACATAGGAATGAGATGCGATATCGCGTTTTGAGATGCAATAGAAATCTAATGCAACGATACGCAGAAATCTGCAAACGCTATTTCCTAGCAAGGAAGTGTCGCATTTACATTCTTTTGAAGTCAATGCGAGGTATACATAACATTGCACAATGAATATTATATATCATCATGAAACATAGAAATGAGATGCGATATCGCGATATAAGATGCATTAGAACTTTATTGCTTCGATACGTAGACATCTGCAAACTCTATTTCCTAGCAAGGAAGTGTCGCATTTACATTCATTTGAAGTGAATACGAGGAATACATGAAACTTCGCAATGAATATTATATGTTGTCATGAAACATAGAAATGAGAAGCGATATCTCGTTTTAAGAAGCATTATAACACGCTTGCTACGATACGTAGACATCTGCAATCGCTATTTCCTAGCAAGGAAGTGTCGCATTTACATTCATTTGAAGTGTATGCGAGGTATACATGACACATCGCAATTAACATTATATCTTATCATGAAGCACAGAAATGAAATGCGATATCCCGTTTCAAGAAGCATTAGAACTCTATTGCTACGATACGTAGACATCTGCAAACTCTATTTCCTAGCAAGGAAGTGTCGCATTTACATTCATTTGAAATGAATACGAGGAATACATGAAACTTCGCAATGAATATTTAACCTTATCATGAAGCATAGAAATGAGATGCGATATCCCGTTTCAAGAAGCATTAGAACTCTGTTGCTTCGATACGTAGACATCTGCTAACGCTATTTCCTAGCAAGGAAGTGTCGCTATTACATTCATTTGAAATGAATACGAGAAATACATGAAACTTCGCAATGAATATTATATCTTATCATGAACCACTGCAATGAGATTCGATATCCCGTTTCAAGAAGCATTAGAACTCTATTGCTTCGATACGTAGACATCTGCAATCGCTATTTCCTAGGAAGGAAGTGTCGCATTTACATTCATTTGAAGTGTATGCGAGGTATACATGACACTTCGCAATTAACATTATATCTTATCATGAAGCATAGAAGTGAAATGCGATATCCCATTTCAAGAAGCATTAGAACTCCATTGCTTCGATACGTAGACATCTGCAATCGCTATTTCCTAGCAAGGCAGAGTCGCATTTATATTCTTTTGAAGTGAATGCGAGGTATACATAACATTGCACATTGAATATTATATGTTGTCATGAAACATAGAAATGAGAAGCGATATCTCGTTTTAAGAAGCATTATAACACGCTTGCTACGATACGTAGACATCTGCAAACTCTATTTCCTAGCAAGGAAGTGTCGCATTTATATTCTTTTGATGTGAATGCGAGGTATACATAACATTGCACATGAATATTATATGTTGTCATGAAACATAGAAATGAGAAGCGATATCTCGTTTTAAGAAGCATTATAACACGCTTGCTACGATACGTAGACATCTGCAAACTCTATTTCCTAGCAAGGAAGTGTCGCATTTATATTCTTTTGAAGTGAATGCGAGGTATACATAGCATTGCACATTGAATATAATATGTTGTCATGAAACATAGAAATGAGAAGCGATATCTCGTTTTAAGAAGCATTATAACACGCTTGCTACGACACGTAGACATCTGCGAACTCTATTTCCTAGCAAGGAAGTGTCGCATTTACATTCATTTGAAGTGAATACGAGGAATACATGAAACTTCGCAATGAATATTTAACCTTATCATGAAGCATAGAAATGAGATGCGATATCCCGTTTCAAGAAGCATTAGAACTCTGTTGCTTCGATACGTAGACATCTGCAAACGTTATTTGCTAGCAAGGAAGTGTCGCATTTACATTCTTCTGAAGTGAATACAAGGTATACATGACACTTCACAATTAATATTATATCTTATCATGAAACATAGGAATGAGATGCGATATCCCGTTTCAAGAAGCATTAGAACTCTATTGCTTCGATACGTAGACATCTGCAATCGCTATTTCCTAGCAATGAAGTGTCGCATTTATATTCTTTTGAAGTGAATGCGAGGTATACATAACATTGCACATGAATATTATATGTTGTCATGAAACATAGAAATGAGAAGCGATATCTCGTTTTAAGAAGCATTATAACACGCTTGCTACGATACGTAGACATCTGCAAACTCTATTTCCTAGCAAGGAAGTGTCGCATTTACATTCATTTGAAGTGTTTGCGATGTATACATGACACTTCCCAATGAATATTATAACTTATCATGAAACATAGAAATGAAATGCGATTTGGAGATTTAAGAAGCATTAGAACTTTATTGCTTCGATACGCAGACATGTACCAACGCTATTTCCTAGCAAGGAAGTGTCGCATTTACATTCTCTTGAAGTGAATACGAGGTACACATAGCACTGCACAATGAATATTATATCTTATCATGAAACATAAAAGTGAAATGCGATTTGGCGATTTAAGAAGCATTAGAACTTTATTGCTTCGATACGCAGACATGTGCCAACGCTATTTCGTAGCAAGGAAGTGTCGCATTTACATTCATTTGAAGTGTATGCGTGGTATACATGACACTTCGCAATGAATATTATATCTTATCATGAAACATAGAAATGCGATGCGACATCTAGTTTTAAAAAGCATTAGAACACTTTTGTTTCGATACGTTGACATCAGCAAACGCTATTGCCTAGCAATGAAGTGTCGCATTTACATTCATTTGAAGTGTAGACGAGGGATACATAACACTTCGCAATGAATATTATATCTTATCATGAAGCATAGATATGGGATGCCACATCGCGTTTTGAGACGCATTAGAACTCTATTGCTTCGATACGTAGTCATCTGGAAACTCTATTTCCTAGAAAGGAAGTGTCGCATTTACATACCTTTGAAGTGTAGACATGGAATACATAATACTTCGCAATGAAAATTATATCTTACCATGAAACAAAGAAATGAGGATCGATATCGCGTTTTAAGAAGCATTTGAACCCTATTGCTACGATACGTACACACCTGCAAACGCTATTTCGTAGCAAGGGAGTGTCGCATTTACATTCTTTTGAAGTGAGTACGAGGTGTACATAACACTCCTCAATGAATATTATATCTTATCGTGATACATGGAAATGAGATTCGATCTCGCGATATAAGAAGCATTAGAACTTTATTGCTTCGATACGTAGACATCTGCAAACGCTATTTCCTAGCAAGGAAGAGTCGCATCGACATTGTTTTGAATTGAATACAAGGTATACATGCCACTTCGCAATGAATATTATATCTTATCGTGAAACATAGAAATGAGATGCGGTATCGCGTTTTAAGAAGCATTAGGACACTATTGCTTCGATACGTAGACATCTGCAAACGCTACTTCCTGGCAAGGAAGTGTCGCACTTACATTCTTTGGAGTGAATACGAGGTATACATGACACTTCGCAATGAATATTGTGCCTTATCATGAAACATAGAAATGAGATGCGATATCTCGTTTTAAAAAGCACTAGATCTCTATTGCTTCCATACGTAGACATCTGCCATCGCTATATCCTAGCTAGGAAGTGTCGCATTTACATTCATTTGAAGTGAATGCGAGGTATACACGACACTTCCCAATCATTATTGTATCTTATCGTGTAACATAGAAATGAGATGCGATTTCGCGTTTTAAGAAGCATTAGAACTCTATTGCTACGATGCGTAGACATCTGCAAACGATATTTCCTAGCAAGGAAGTGTCGCATTTACATTCTTTTGAAGAGAATGCGAGGTATACATAACAGTCCATAATGAATATTATATCTTATCATGAAACATAGAAATGAGATGCGATATCGCGATTTAAGGAGCATTAGATCTCTAGAGCTACGATACGTAGACATCAGGAAACGCTATTTCCTTGCAGGGAAGTGTCGCATTCACATGCTTTTGAAGTGAATATGAGGTATACATGACACGTCGCTATGAATATTATACCTTATCATGAAACATAGAAATGAGATGCGATATCGCGTTTTGAGAAGCATTAGAACGCTATTCCTACGATACGTAGACATCTGCAAACGCTATTTCCTAGCAAGGAAGTGTCGCCTTTACATTCTTTTTAAGTGAATACGAGGTATACATGATACTCCAAGATGAATATTATACCTTATCAGGAAACATAGGAATGACATGCGTTAACGCGATATAAGTAGCATTAGAAATCTATTGCTGCGATACGTATGCATCTTCAAACGCTATTTAATAGCAAGGAAGTGTCGCATTTACATTCTTTTGAAGTGAATACGAGGTATAAATGACACTTCGCAATGAATATTATATCTTAACATGGAACATAGAAATGAGATGCGATATCGCGTTTTAACAAACATTAGATCTGTATTGCTACGATGCGTAGACATCTGCCAACGCTATTTGCTAGCAAGGAAGTGTCGCATTTACATTCATTTGAAGTGTATGCCAAGTACACATGACACTTCGCAATTAATGTTATATCTTATTGTGAGACATAGAAATAAGATGCGATATCGCATTTTAAGAAGCGTTATAACCGTATTGCTACGATACGTAGACATCTGCAAACTCTATTTCCTAGCAATGAAGTGTCGCATTTACATTCATTTGAAATGTTTGGCAGGTATAAGTGGCACTTCGCAATGAATATTATATCCTATCATGAAACATAGAAATGAGATGCGATATCGCGTTTTGAGATGCATTAGAAATCTAATGCTACGATACGCAGTCATCTGCAAACGCTACTTCCTAGCAAGGAAGTCTCGCACTTTCATTCATTTGAAGTGTATACGAGGTATGCGTAACACTTCGCAATGAATATTATATCTTATCATGAAACATAGAACTGAGATGCGATATCGCGTTTTAGGAAGCATTAAAACTCTATTGCTTCGATACGTAGACATTTGCAAATGATGTATCCTGGCAAGGAAGTGTCGCATTTACATTCACTTGAAGTGTATGCGAGGCATAAGTGACACTTCGCAATGAATATTATATCTCATCATGAAACATAGAAATGAGGAGCGACATCGCGGTTTAAGAAGCATTAGATCTCTATTGCTATGATCGGCAGATGTCTGCTAACGCTATTTCCTAGCAAGGAAGTGTCAGAGTTACATTCTTTTGAAGTGAATACGAGGTATACATAACACTTCGCAATGAATATTATGTTTTATCATGAGACATAGAAATGCGATGTGATATCGCGTTTTAAGGAGCATGAGAACTCTATTGCTTCGATATGTAGACATCTCGAAACGCTATTTCCTAGCAAGGAAGTGTCGCATTTACATTCTTCTGATGTGAATACGATGTATACATAACACTTCGCAACGAATATTATTTCTTATCATGAAACACAGAAATGAGCAGCAATATCGCGTTTTGAGAAGCATTAGAACTCTATTGCTTCGATACGTAGACATCTGGAGACGCTATTTCCTAGAAAGGATGTGTCGCATTTACATTCGTTTGAATTGCAGACGAGGAATACATAACACTTCGTAATGAATAATATACCTTATCATGAAGCATAGAAATGATATGCGATATCGCGATTTAAGAAGCACTAGAACTCTAGTGCTTCGACACGTAGGCATCTGCAAACGCTATTTCCTAGCAAGGAAGTGTAGCATATACATTCATTTGTAGTGCATGCGTGGTATACATGACACTTTGCAATGAATATTATATCTTATCAAGAAATATAGAAATGAGATGCGACATCACGTTTGAGAAGCAATAGAACTCTATTGCTTCGATACGTAGACATCTGCAAACGCTATTTCCTAGCAAGGAAGTGCCGCATTTACATTCAATTCAAGTGAATACGTGGAATACGTGACACTTCGCAATGAATATTATGTTTTATCATGAGAAATAGAAATGCGATGTGATATCGCGTTTTAAGGAGCATGAGACCTCTATTGCTTCGATATGTAGACATCTGGAAACGCTATTTCCTAGCAAGAAAGTGACGCATTATCATCCTTTTGAAGTGAGTACGAGGTATACATAACACTCCACAATAAATATTATATCTTATCATGAAACATAGAAATGAAATGCGATTTGGCGATTTAAGAAGCATTAGAACTTTATTGCTTCTATACGCAGACATGTACCAACGCTATTTCCTAGCAAGGAAGTGTCGCATTTACATTCTCTTGAAGTGAATACGAGGTACACATAGCACTGCACAATGAATATTATATCTTATCATGAAACATAGAAATGAGATGCGCTATGGCGTTTTAAGAAGCATTTGAAATCTACTGTTACGATACGTAGATAACTGCAAACGCTATTTCCTAGCAAGGGAGTGTCGCATTTACAATCATTTGAAGGGTATGAGAGGTATAGAAGAAACTTCGCAATGAATATTATATATTATCATGAAACATAGAAATGAGATGCGATATCACGCCTTAAGAAGCATAAGAACTATGTTGCTTCGATACGTAGACATCTGCAGACGCTTTTTCCTAGCAAGGAAGTGTAGCATTTACATTCTTTTGAAGTGAATACGAGGTATACATGGCACTTCGCAAAGAATATTATATATTATCTTGAAACATAGGACTGAGATGCGCTATGGCGTTTTAAGAAGCATTTGAAATCTATTGCTACGATACGTAGATAACTGCAAACGCTATTTCCTAGAAGGAAGTGTCGCATTTACATTCTTTTGAAGTGAATACGAGGTATACATAACACTCCACAATGAATATTATATCTTGTCATGGAACATAGAGATGTGATGCGATATCGCGTTTTAAGAAGCATTAGAATCCTATTGCTTCTATACGTAGACATCTGCAAACGCTATTTCCCAGCAAGGAAGTGTCGCATTTACATTCTTTTGAAGTTAATTCGAGGAATACATGACACTTCACAATGAATGTTATATCTTATCGTGAAACATAGAAATGAGATGCGACATCTCGTTTTAAAAAGCATTAGAAATCTACTGCTTCAATACGGAGACATCTGCAAACGCTATTTCCTGGCAAGGAAGTGTCGCATTTACATTCGTTTGAAGTGAATACGAGGTATACATGTAACTTCGCAATGAATATTATATCTTATCGTGAAACATAGAAATGTGATGCGATATCGCGTTTTGAGAAGCATTAGAACACTACTGCTACGATATGTAGATTCCTGCAATCGCTATTTCCTAGCAAGGAAGTGTCGCATTTACATTCTTTTGAAGTGTATACGAGGTATGCGTAACACTTCGCAATGAGTATTATATCTTATCATGAAACATAGAACTGAGATGCGATATCGCGTTTTAGGCAGCATTAGAACTCTATTGCTTCGATACGTAGACATTTGCAAATGATGTATCCTGGCAAGGAAGTGTCGCATTTACATTCACTTGAAGTGTATGCGAGGTATAAGTGACACTTCGCAATGAATATTATATCTCATCATGAAACATAGAAATGAGGAGCGACATCGCGGTTTAAGAAGCATTAGATCTCTATTGCTACGATCGGCAGATGTCTGCTAACGCTATTTCCTAGCAAGGAAGTGTCAGAGTTACATCCTTTTGAAGTGAATACGAGGTATACATAACACTTCGCAATGAATATTATGTTTTATCATGAGACATAGAAATGCGATGTGATATCGCGTTTTAAGGAGCATGAGAACTCTATTGCTTCGATATGTAGACATCTGGAAACGCTATTTCCTAGCAAGGAAGTGTCGCATTTACATTCTTCTGAAGTGAATACGATGTATACATAACACTTCGCAACGAATATTATTTCCTATCATGAAACACAGAAATGAGCAGCAATATCGCGTTTTGAGAAGCATTAGAACTCTATTGCTTCGATACGTAGACATCTGGAGACGCTATTTCCTAGAAAGGATGTGTCGCATTTACATTCGTTTGAATTGCAGACGAGGAATACATAACACTTCGTAATGAATAATATACCTTATCATGAAGCATAGAAATGATATGCGATATCGCGATTTAAGAAGCACTAGAACTCTATTGCTTCGACACGTAGACATCTGCAAACGCTATTTCCTAGCAAGGAAGTGTAGCATATACATTCATTTGTGGTGCATGCGTGGTATACATGACACTTTGCAATGAATATTATATCTTATCAAGAAATATAGAAATGAGATGCGACATCACGTTTGAGAAGCAATAGAACTCTATTGCTTCGATACGTAGACATCTGCAAACGCTATTTCCTAGCAAGGAAGTGCCGCATTTACATTCAATTCAAGTGAATACGTGGAATACGTGACACTTCGCAATGAATATTATGTTTTATCATGAGACATAGAAATGCGATGTGATATCGCGTTTTAAGGAGCATGAGACCTCTATTGCTTCGATATGTAGACATCTGGAAACGCTATTTCCTAGCAAGAAAGTGACGCATTATCATCCTTTTGAAGTGAGTACGAGGTATACATAACACTCCACAATGAATATTATATCTTATCATGAAACACAGAAATGAAATGCGATTTTGCGATTTAAGAAGCATTAGAACTTTATTGCTTCGATACGCAGACATGTACCAACGCTATTTCCTAGCAAGGAAGTGTCGCATTTACATTCTCTTGAAGTGAATACGAGGTACACATAGCACTGCACAATGAATATTATATCTTATCATGAAACATAGAAATGAGATGCGCTATGGCGTTTTAAGAAGCATTTGAAATCTACTGTTACGATACGTAGATAACTGCAAACGCTATTTCCTAGCAAGGGAGTGTCGCATTTACAATCATTTGAAGGGTATGAGAGGTATAGAAGAAACTTCGCAATGAATATTATATATTATCATGAAACATAGAAATGAGATGCGATATCACGCCTTAAGAAGCATTAGAACTATGTTGCTTCGATACGTAGACATCTGCAGACGCTTTTTCCTAGCAAGGAAGTGTAGCATTTACATTCTTTTGAAGTGAATACGAGGTATACATGGCACTTCGCAAAGAATATTATATATTATCTTGAAACATAGAACTGAGATTCGCTATGGCGTTTTAAGAAGCATTTGAAATCTATTGCTACGATACGTAGATAACTGCAAACGCTATTTCCTAGAAGGAAGTGTCGCATTTACATTCTTTTGAAGTGAATACGAGGTATACATAACACTCCACAATGAATATTATATCTTGTCATGGAACATAGAGATGTGATGCGATATCGCGTTTTAAGAAGCATTAGAATCCTATTGCTTCTATACGTAGACATCTGCAAACGCTATTTCCCAGCAAGGAAGTGTCGCATTTACATTCTTTTGAAGTTAATTCGAGGTATACATGACACTTCACAATGAATGTTATATCTTATCGTGAAACATAGAAATGAGATGCGACATCTCGTTTTAAAAAGCATTAGAAATCTACTGCTTCAATACGGAGACATCTGCAAACGCTATTTCCTGGCAAGGAAGTGTCGCATTTACATTCGTTTGAAGTGAATACGAGGTATACATGTAACTTCGCAATGAATATAATATCTTATCGTGAAACATAGAAATGTGATGCGATATCGCGTTTTGAGAAGCATTAGAACACTACTGCTACGATATGTAGATTCCTGCAATCGCTATTTCCTAGCAAGGAAGTGTCGCATTTACATTCTTTTGAAGTGAATACGATGTATACATAACACACCACAATGAATATTATACCTTATCACGAAACATAGAAATGAAATGCGATATCGCGATTTGAGAAGCATTAGATCTCTATTGCTACGGTGCGTAGACATCTGCAAACGCTATTTAACAGCAGGGAAGTGTCGCATTTACATTCATTTGAAGTGTATGCGAGTTATTCAAGACACTTCGCAATGAATATTATATCTTATCATGAAACATAGAAATGAGTTGCGATATCGCGATTTAAGAAGCATTAGAACTCTCCTTGCTTCGATACGTAGACATCTGCAAACGCTATTTCCTATCAAGGAAATGTCGCATTTACATTCTTTTGAAGTGAGTACGAGGTATACATGACACGTCGCATTGAATACTATGTCTTATCATGAAACATAGAAATGAGATGCGATATCGTGTTTTGAGAAGCATTAGTACGCCCTTGCTTCGATACGTAGACATCTGGAAAAGCTATTTCCTATCAAGGAAGTGCCGCATTTACATTCTTTTGAAGTGAGCATGAGGAAAACCTGACTATACGCAATGAATATTATATCGTATCTAGAAACATAGAAATGAGATGCGATATCGCGTTTTAAGAAGCATCAGAACTCTATTGCTATGATACGTAGACATCTGCAAGCGCTATTTAGTTGCAAGGAAGTGTCGCATTTGCATTCTTTTAAAGTGAATACGAGGTATACATAACACACCACAATGAATATTATACCTTATCACGAAACATAGAAATGAAATACGATATCGCGATTTAAGAAGCATTAGATCTCCATTGCTTCGATGCGGAGACATCTGCAAACGCTATTTCCTAGCAAGGAAGTTTCGCATTTACATTCATTTGATGTGTATCCGAGGTACTCATGACAATTCGCAATGAATATTATATCTCATCATGAAACATAGAAAAGATATGCGATATCGCGTTTTGAGAAGCATTAGAACTCTTTTGCTTCGATACGTAGACATCTGGAAACGTAATTTTCTAGGAAGGAAGTGTCGGGTTTACATTCATTTGAAGTGTGTGCGAGGTATACATGACAATTCGCAATGAATATTATATCATATCATGAAACATAGAAATGAGATGCGATATCGCGTTTTAAGAAGCATTAGAACTCTATTGCTTCGATACGTAGATATCTGCAAACGCATCTTCCTAGTACGGAAGTGTCGCATTTACATTCATTTGATGTGTATCCGAGGTAATCATGACAATTCGCAATGAATATTATATCTCATCATGAAGCATAGAAAAGATATGCGATATCGCGTTTTGAGAAGCATTAGAACTCTACTGCTTCGATACGTAGATATCTGCAAACGCTACTGTGACGTCAGGCGTGCCGCCTGCCACCCTCTCAACGCACCACAGCAACCACCGTCACGCGCCTGCACCACAGGCAACACCCAGGCGCAGCTCGCCGTCTCTCTCACTTCAGGGGACATACCCTCCGTCTCACTCGCACCCGCAGAGGTGCTCACCATCTCGCTCGCACCAAGGACCATGTGCGCTTTCTCGCTCCCACTCAAGGAGCCATCCACCGTCTCACTCTTACCTGCAGGGAAACTCGCCCTCTCGCTCACTCCAGGGACGTACCAGGAGAATCAACCTCCACTAGATCCGACGACGGGAACCCTCACCGTACAGAGGACTCTACGATTTCATCATCCCAGATCTGCCATGCCCAAAATACTATTTCTAAGATTATTAATTAACATTATATATATACTCCTATATTCTAAGCTCTGTATTCCTAGCTCATAGAATTTACACGACACTACTTTATAACGACACAAACAACACACATTTTACATTTAAGGCGTAATTTCTAATTTCATACTTGTATCTCTATATTCATAAATTGCGCTAATTAAGTAACCCGCGACGCGCGAGATCGCGACCGCCTCAGCGGCATGCGCCGCTAACCCCACCACGCAACGCCGAGACCCCACTCGGGCGACCACATACTCCCACCTACGTTCGCACGCGACCGAAGCGCTCCGAGATTCGAGGAGGTCGCAGACGCATCTTAGGAGACACAGTCAGTCAATACCGTCAGTACGGTTCAGTTCTATCTCGCCTTCGGGCACTTCCAATTCCAAGTTTCTTCCAAGTCGCGCCTTAGGGCCGTTGCTCAGCCTCGATGAGGTTCCTAGTTCTAAAGTCTTTGTTCTAATTGCTAATTCATAGTTAACATAGTCTTAATACTTAGAAATAATTGTTCTTGTACTCTTTGATTTAGAATATACTTTATTATTTTTCTACCACATCGAGTTCTAGTTCATTCCAACTCCATTTCTAAATTCAATTATATTTTAATACAAATTCTTCCAAGTTCGTAACAACTTGAATAATAAACGAACTCTTCGCGCCGGGAGGAAGAATTTAATCCATTATCTCGTGCGGAATACGTTGGTGAAACGCCAGTATTCTTCGTTCATCGACGGACGACGACATTCATCGCAGCTCCACCGTCACAACGCCGATTTCAGCCAGCCGTACGCCGACTCCTCCCCCGAGAGCGACCCTCGACGATCGCCACATCTGAAAGCAGAAGAGGGAAATCAGCGAAAGGTAAGTAAAATCCCTCCTTACACGCGTTCGCGATTGTTTACGGTGCCCGCGTCTTTCCAGAACCGACGAACCCGGTCATACGCGTTTTATACCGGACCGAATTCTTGACTAAAAGGCTTGTGTCATTCAGCCTCCTGGGATACGAATAATTTGTTCGCCAGGACGTGACACTACTTCCTAGCAAGGAAGTGTCGCATTTACATACAATTGAAGTGTTTGCGAGGTATACATGACACTTCGCAATGAATATTATATCTTATCAGGGTACATACAAATGAGATGCGACATCTCGTTTTCAGAAGCATTAGAACACTATTTCTGCGATACGTAGACATCTGCAAACGCTATTTCCTAGCAATGAAGTATCACATTTACATTCATTTGAAGTGAATACGAGGTATACATGACACTTCGCAATGAATATTATATCTTATCATGAAACATAGAAATGAGATGCGATATCTTGTTTTAAGAAGCTTTAGAACACTATTGCTGCGATACGAAGACATATGCAAACGCTATTTCCTAGCAAGGAAGTGTCGCATTTACATTCTTCCGAACTGAATACGAGGTATACTTAACACTCCACAATGAATATTATATCTTATCATGAAACACAGAAATGAGATGCGATATTGCGATATAAGAAGCATTAGAACACTTTTGCTTCGATACGTAGACATCTGCAAACGCTATTTCCTAGCAAGGAAGTGTCGCATATACATTCATCTGAAGTGAATACGAGGTATACACAACACTCCACGAGGAATATTATACCTTATCACGAAACATGGAAATTAGATGCGATATCGCGATTTAAGAAGCATTAGAACTCTATTGCTACGATACGTAGACACCTGCAAACGCTATTTCGTAGCATGGAAGTGTCGCAAATACATTCTTTTGTATTGAATACGAGGTAAACATAACACTTCGCAATGAATATTATAACTTATCATGAAACACAGAAATGAGGTGCGATATGGCGGTTTAAGAAGCATTAGAACTCTATTGCTTCGTTACGTTGACATCTGCCAACGCTATAACCTAGCAATGAAGTGTCGTATTTAAATTCATTTGAAGTGTATGCGAGGTATACAAGACACTTCGCAATGAATATTATATCTTATCATGATACATAGAAATGACATGCGATATCGCGATTTAGGAAGCGTTAGAACTCTATTGCATCGATACGTAGACATCTGCAAACGCTACTTCCTAGCAGGGAAGTGTCGCATTTACATTCATTTGAAGCGAATACGAGGTATGCATAACACTGCACAATGAATATTGTATCTTATCATGAATCCTAGAAATGTGATGCGATATCGCCATTTATGAAGCATTAGAACTCTATTGCTTCAATACGTAGACATCTGCAATCGGTATTTCCTAGCAAGGAAGTGTCGCATTGACATCCTTTTGAAGTGAATACGAGGAATACATAATACTCCAGAATGAATATTATATCTTATCATGAAACATAGAAATGAGGTGCAATATCGCGATTTAAGAAGCATTAGAACTCTAATGCTACGATACGTACACATCTGCAATTGCTACTTCCTAGCAAGGAAGTGTCGCATTTACATTCTTTGGTAAGGAATACGAGGTATACATGACACTTGGCAATGAATTTTATATCTTATCATGAAACACAGAAACGTGATGCGATATGACGATATAAGAAGCTTTAGGATTCTATTGCTTCGGTACGTAAATATCTGCAAACGCTATTTCCTAGCAAGGAAGTGTCACAGTTACATTCTGTTGAAGTGAATACGAGGTATACATAACACTCCACAATGAATATTATATCTTATCATGAAACATAGAAATGAGATGCGATATCGCTATTAAAGAAGCAGTAGATCTCTATTGCTTCGATACGTAGACATCTGCCAACTCTATTTCCTGGCAAGGAAATGTCGCAATTACATTCATTTGAAGTGTATGCGAGTTATACAAGACACTTCGCAATGAATAATATATCTTATCATGAAACATAGGAATGAGATGCGATATCGCGATTTAAGAAGCATTAGGATTCTATTGCTTCGATACGTAGACATCTACAAACGCTATTTCCTAGTAAGGGAGTGTCACATTTACATTCTTTTGAAGTGAATACGAGGTTATGATAACACTCCACAATGAATATCATATCTTATCATGAAACATAGAAATGAGATGCGATATGGCTATTTAAGAAGCAGTAGATCTCTACTTCTTCGATACGTAGACATCTGCAAACGCAATTTAAAAGCAAGGAAGTGTCGCATTTACATTCATGTGAAGTGTATCCGAGGTATACATGACACTTCGAAATGAATATTATATCTTATCATGAAACATAGAAATGAGTTGCGATATCGCGATGTAAGAAGCATTAGAACTCTCCTTGCTTCGATACGTAGACATCTGCAAACGCTATTTCCTATCAAGGAAATGTCGCATTTACATTCTTTTGAAGTGAGTACGAGGTATACATGACACGTCGCATTGAATACTATGTCTTATTATGAAACATAGAAATGAGATGCGATATCGTGTTTTGAGAAGCATTAGTACGCCCTTGCTTTGATACGTAGACATCTGGAAAAGCTATTTCCTATCAAGGAAGTGTCGCATTTACATTCTTTTGAAGTGATCATGAGGAAAACCTGACTATACGCAATGAATATTATATCGTATCTAGAAACATAGAAATGAGATGCGATATCGCGTTTTAAGAAGCATCAGAACTCTATTGCTATGATACGTAGACATCTGCAAGCGCTATTTAGTTGCAAGGAAGTGTCGCATTTGCATTCTTTTAAAGTGAATACGAGGTATACATAACACACCACAATGAATATTATACCTTATCACGAAACATAGAAATGAAATACGATATCGCGATTTAAGAAGCATTAGATCTCCATTGCTTCGATGCGGAGACATCTGCAAACGCTATTTCCTAGCAAGGAAGTTTCGCATTTACATTCATTTGATGTGTATCCGAGGTACTCATGACAATTCGCAATGAATATTATATCTCATCATGAAACATAGAAAAGATATGCGATATCGCGTTTTGAGAAGCATTAGAACTCTACTGCTTCGATACGTAGATATCTGCAAACGCTACTGTGACGTCAGGCGTGCCGCCTGCCACCCTCTCAACGCACCACAGCAACCACCGTCACGCGCCTGCACCACAGGCAACACCCAGGCGCAACTCGCCGTCTCTCTCACTTCAGGGGACATACCCTCCGTCTCACTCGCACCCGCAGAGGTGCTCACCATCTCGCTCGCACCAAGGACCATGTGCGCTTTCTCGCTCCCACTCAAGGAGCCATCCACCGTCTCACTCTTACCTGCAGGGAAACTCGCCCTCTCGCTCACTCCAGGGACGTACCAGGAGAATCAACCTCCACTAGATCCGACGACGGGAACCCTCACCGTACAGAGGACTCTACGATTTCATCATCCCAGATCTGCCATGCCCAAAATACTATTTCTAAGATTATTAATTAACATTATATATATACTCCTATATTCTAAGCTCTGTATTCCTAGCTCATAGAATTTACACGACACTACTTTATAACGACACAAACAACACACATTTTACATTTAAGGCGTAATTTCTAATTTCATACTTGTATCTCTATATTCATAAATTGCGCTAATTAAGTAACCCGCGACGCGCGAGATCGCGACCGCCTCAGCGGCATGCGCCGCTAACCCCACCACGCAACGCCGAGACCCCACTCGGGCGACCACATACTCCCACCTACGTTCGCACGCGACCGAAGCGCTCCGAGATTCGAGGAGGTCGCAGACGCATCTTAGGAGACACAGTCAGTCAATACCGTCAGTACGGTTCAGTTCTATCTCGCCTTCGGGCACTTCCAATTCCAAGTTTCTTCCAAGTCGCGCCTTAGGGCCGTTGCTCAGCCTCGATGAGGTTCCTAGTTCTAAAGTCTTTGTTCTAATTGCTAATTCATAGTTAACATAGTCTTAATACTTAGAAATAATTGTTCTTGTACTCTTTGATTTAGAATATACTTTATTATTTTTCTACCACATCGAGTTCTAGTTCATTCCAACTCCATTTCTAAATTCAATTATATTTTAATACAAATTCTTCCAAGTTCGTAACAACTTGAATAATAAACGAACTCTTCGCGCCGGGAGGAAGAATTTAATCCATTATCTCGTGCGGAATACGTTGGTGAAACGCCAGTATTCTTCGTTCATCGACGGACGACGACATTCATCGCAGCTCCACCGTCACAACGCCGATTTCAGCCAGCCGTACGCCGAATCCTCCCCCGAGAGCGACCCTCGACGATCGCCACATCTGAAAGCAGAAGAGGGAAATCAGCGAAAGGTAAGTAAAATCCCTCCTTACACGCGTTCGCGATTGTTTACGGTGCCCGCGTCTTTCCAGAACCGACGAACCCGGTCATACGCGTTTTATACCGGACCGAATTCTTGACTAAAAGGCTTGTGTCATTCAGCCTCCTGGGATACGAATAATTTGTTCGCCAGGACGTGACACTACTTCCTAGCAAGGAAGTGTCGCATTTACATACAATTGAAGTGTTTGCGAGGTATACATGACACTTCGCAATGAATATTATATCTTATCAGGGTACATACAAATGAGATGCGACATCTCGTTTTCAGAAGCATTAGAACACTATTTCTGCGATACGTAGACATCTGCAAACGCTATTTCCTAGCAATGAAGTATCACATTTACATTCATTTGAAGTGAATACGAGGTATACATGACACTTCGCAATGAATATTATATCTTATCATGAAACATAGAAATGAGATGCGATATCTTGTTTTAAGAAGCTTTAGAACACTATTGCTGCGATACGAAGACATATGCAAACGCTATTTCCTAGCATGGAAGTGTCGCATTTACATTCTTTTGAAGCGAATACGAGGTATACATGACACTTCGCAATGAATATTATATCTTGTCATGAAACATAGAAATGAGATGCGATATCGCGTTCTAAGAAGCGTTAGAACTCTATTGCCACGATACGTAGACATCAGCAAATGCTATTTCCCAGCAAGGAAGTGTCGCACTTACATTCTTTTGAAGTGAATACGAGGTTGACAAAACACTCCACAATGGATATTATATCATATCAGGAAACATTGAATGAGATGCGATTTCGCGTTTTAAGAAGCGTTAGAACTCTATTGCTTCGATACGTAGACGTCTGGAAACGTAATTTCCTAGAAAAGAAGTGTCGCATTTACATTCAATTGAAGTGCAGACGAGGAACACATAACACTTCGCAATGAATTTTGTATCTTATCATAAGACATAGAAATGTCATGCGATATCACGATTTAAGTTGCACTAGAACTCTATTTCTTCGATACGTAGACATTTGCAACGATATTTCCCAGCAAGGCAGTGTCGCATTTACATTCTTTTAAAGTGAATACGAGGCATACATGATACTTCGCAATTAATTTTATATCTTTTCATGAATCATAGAAATGACATGCGACATCTCGTTTTAAGAAGCATTAGAACACTATTGTTTCGATACGTAGACATCTGGAAACGCTATATCCTAGCAAGGAAGTGTCGCATTTACATTCTTTTGAAGTGAATACGAGGTATACATGACACTTCGCAATGAATATTACATTTTGTCGTAAAACATAGAAATGAGATGCGATATCGCGTTATAAGAAGAATTAGAACACTATTGCTTCGATACGTGGACATCTGGAAACTCTATTTCCTAGCAAGGAAGTGTCGCATTTACATTCATTTGTAGTGCATGCGAGGTATACATGACACTTCGCAATGTATATTATATCTTATCGTGAAACATTAAAATGATATGTGATATCGCGTTTTAAGAAGCGTTAGAATTCTATTGCTTCGATACGTAGACATCTGCAAACGCTATTTCGTAGCAAGGAAGTGTCGCATTTACATTCTTTTGAAGCGAATACGAGGTATACATAGCAATCCACAATGAATACTATATCTTATCACGAAACATAGAAATGAAATGCGATATCGCGATTTAAGAAGCATTAGATCTCCATTGCTTCGATACAGAGACAACTACAAACGCTATTTCCTATCAAGGAAGTATCGCATTTACATTCTTTTGAGCTGAATACGATGTAGACATAACACTCCACAATGAATATTATACCTTATCATGAAACATAGAAATGAGATGCGATATCGCGAATTAAGAGGCATTAGAACTCTATTGCTTCGATACGTAGATATCTGGAAACGTTATTTCCTAGAAAGGAAGTGTCGCATTTACATTCATTTAAAGTGTGGACGAGGAATACATAACACTTCGCAATGAATATTATATATTATCATGAGACATAGATATGCGATGCGATGCGATATCGCGTTTCAAGAAGCATTAGAACTCTATTGCTTCGAGACGTAGACATCTGCAAACGCTATTTCCTAGGAAGGAAGTGTGGCATCTACATTCATTTAAAGTGCAGACGTGGAATGCGTAACACTTCGCAATGAATATCGTATATTATCATGAGACATAGAAATGATATGCGATTTCGCGTTTTAAGAAGCATTAGAACTGTATTGCTTCGATACGGAGACATCTGCAATCGCTATTTCCTAGCGAGGAAGAGTAGCATTTACATTCTTTTGTAGTTAATACGTGGTATACATATCACTGCACAATGAATATTATATCTTATCATGAGACCTAGAAATGAGATGCGATATCGCGTTTTACGAAGCATTAGAACTCTATTATTTCGATACGTAGACATCTGGAAACGCTACTTCCTAGCAAGGAAGTGTCGCAATTACATTCTCTTGAAAGGAATACGAGGTATACATGACACATCGCAATTAATATTATATCTCATCATGAATCGTAGAAATGAGATGCGTTATGACGATTTAAGAAGCATTATAATTCTATTGGTTCGATACGTAGACATCTGCAAATGATATTTCCTAGCAAGGAAGTGACGCAATATAATTCTTTTGAAGTGAATACGAGGTATTGATAGCACTGCACAATGAATATTATATCTTATCATGAAACATTGAAATGAGATGCGATGTCGCGATATAAGCAGCATCAGAAATCTATTGCTCCGATACGTAGACATCTGCAGACGCTACTTCCTAGCAAGGAAGTGTAGCATTTATATTCATTTGTAGTGAATACGAAGTACACATGACACTCCGCAATGAACATTATATCTTATCATGAAACATAGAAATGAGATGCGATATCGCGTCTTGAGATGATTTAGAACTCTAATGCTACGACACGTAGACATCTGCAAACGCTATTTCGTAGCAAGGAAGTGTCGCATTTACATTCTTTTGAAGTGAAAACGAGGAATACATGATACTGCGCAATGAATATTATACCTTATCATGAAACATAGAAATGAGTTGCGGTATCGCGATTTAAAAAGCATTAGAACTCTATTGCTTAGAGACGTAGACATCTGCAAACGTTATTTCCTAGCAAGGAAGTGTCGCATTTATATTCTTTTGAAGTGAGTACGAGGTACACATGACACTTCGCAATGAATATTATATCTTATCATGAAACACAGAAATGAGATACGTAGCAATCTGCAAACGCTGTTTCCAGGCAAGGAAGTGTCGCATTTACATTCGATTGAAGTGAATACGAGGTATACATGACACTTCGCAATGAATATTATTTCTTATCAATGAACATAAATATGAGATACGATTTAGCCTTTTAAGAAGCAATAGCACTCTATTGCTACGATACGTAGATATCTGGAAACGCTATTTCCTAGCAAGGGAGAGTCGCATTTACACTCTTTTGATGTGAATACGAGGTATACATGCCACTTCGCAATGAATATTATATCTTATCATGAAACATAGAAATGAGATGCGACATCTCGTTTTAAGGAGCATTTGATCTATATTGTTTCGATACACAGACATCTGCAAACGCTATTTCCTAGCAAGGAAGTGACGCATTATCATTCTTTTGAAGTGAATACGAGGTATACATAACATTGCACAATGAACATTATATCTTATCGTGATACATATAAATGAGAAGCGATATCGCTATTTAAGCGGCATTAGAACACTATTGCTTCGATACCTAGATGTCTGCAAACGCTGCTTCCTAGCAAGGAAGTGTCGCATCTACATTCCTTTGAAGTGAATACGAGGTGTACATGACACTCCGCAATGAATATTATATCTTATCATGAAACATAGAAATGAGATGCGATATAGGGATTTAAGAAGAATTAGAACTCTATTGCATCGATACGCAGACATCTGCAAACGCTACTTCCTAGCATGGAAGTGCCGCATTTACATTCATTTGTAGTGTATGCGAGGTATACATGACAATTGGCAATGAATACTATATCCTATCAGGAAACATAGATATGAGATGCGATATCGCGTTCTAAGTAGCATTAGAACTCTATTGCTACGATACGCAAACATCTGGAAACCCTACTTCCTAGCAGCGAATTGCCGCATTTTCATTCGTTTGAAGTGTGTGCGAGGTATACACTTCGGATCAAACTTCGCACTTATTATTATATCTTATTATGAAACATAGAAATGAGATGCGATATCCCGTTTTAAGAAGCCTTAGAACACTATTGCTTCGATACGGAGACATCTACAAACGCTATGTCCTTGTAAGGAAGTGTCGCATTTACATTATTTTGAAGTGAATACGAGGTATACATGACACTTCGCAATGAATATTATATCTTATCACGAAACTTAGAAATGAGATGCGACATCTCGTTTTAAGGAGCATTTGATCTATATTGTTTCGATACACAGACATCTGGAAACGCTATTTCCTAGCAAGGATGCGGCGCATTTACCTTCTTTTGAAGAGAGTACGAGGTATACATGACACTGCACAATGAATATTATATCTTATCATGAAACATAGAAATGAGATGCGGTATCCCATTTTAAGAAACATTAGAACCCTATTGCTTCGATACCTAGACATCTGCAAACGCTATTGCCTAGCACGGAAGAGTCGCATTTACATTCAACTCAAGTGAATACGAGGTATACATGACACTTCGCAATGAATATGATATCTTATCACGAAGCATACAAATGAGATGCGATAAGGCGTTGGGAGAAGCGCTAGAACTCTAATGCTACGATACGTAGACATCTGCAAACGCTATTTCCTAGCAAGGAAGTGTCGCATTTACATTCCTTGAAAGGAATACGAGGTATACATGACACTTCGTAATAAATATTATGTCTTATAATGAAACATAGAAATGAGATGCGATATCGCGTTTTGAGATGCATTAGAATTCTAAAGCTACGGTACGTAGTCATCTGCAAACGCTATTTCCTAGCAAGGAAGTGTCGCATTTACATTCATTTGAAGTGTATGCGAGGTATACATGACACTCCGCAATGAATATTATATCTTATAATGAAACATAGAAATGAAGTGCAATATCGCGTTTTAAGAAGCATTAGAACCCTGTTGCTTCGATACGTAGACATCTGCAAACGCTATTTCCAAGCAAATAAGTGTCGCATCTACATTCATTTGGAGTGTATGCGAGGTATACCTGACACTTCATAATGAACATTATATCTTATAATGAAACATAGAAATGAGATGCGATATGACGATATAAGAAGCATTAGAACTCTATTGCATCGATACGTAGACATCTACGGACGCTATTTCCTAGGAAGGAAGTGTCGCATTTACAATGTTTTGAAGTGAATACGAGGTATACATAGCAGTCCACAATGAATATTATGTCTTATCATGAAACATAGACATGTGATGCGATATCGCGTTTTAAGAAGCATAAGAACCCTATTGCTTCGATACGGAGACAACTGCAAATGCTACTTGCTAGTAAGGAAGTGTCGCATTTACATTCATTTGAAGTGTATGCGAGGTATAAGTGACACTTCGCAATGAATATTATATCTTATCATGAAACATAGAAATGAGATGCGATATCTCGTTTTAAGAAGCATTAGTACTCTATTGCTACGTAGATGTCTGCAGACGCTATTTACTAGGAAGGAAGTGTCGCATTTACATTCGTTTGAAGTGAATACGGGGTATACATAACACTCCACAATGAATATTATATCTTATCATGAACCATAGAAATGAGATGCGATATCGCGTTTTAAAAAGCATTGGAACTCTATTGCTACGATGCGTAGATATCTGCAGACGCTATTTCCTAGCAAGGAAGTGTCGCATTTACATTCTTTTGAAGTGAATACTAGGTATACATAACACTCCACAATGAATATTATATCTTATCATGAAACATAGAAATGAGATGCGATATCGGGATTTAAGAAGCATAAAACTCTATTTCTTCGATACGTAGACATCTGCAAACGCTATTCCCTAGCAAGGAAGTGTCGTATTTACATTCTTTTGGAGAGATTACGAGGTATACATGACACTCCACAATGAACATTATATCTTATCATGAAACATAGAAATGTGATGCGATATCGCGTTTTAAGATGCATTGGAACTCTATTGCTACGATACGTAGACATTGGCAAACGCCATTCCCTAACAAGGAAGTGTCGTATTTACATTCTTTTGAAGAGAATACGAGGTATACATGACACACCACAATGAATATTATATCTTATCATGAAACATAGGATTGAGATGCGACATCGCGATTTAAAAAGCATTAGAACCCTATTGCTGCGAAACGTAGATATCTGGGAACGACAGTTAACAGAAAGCAAGTGTCGCATTTACATTCCTTTGAAGTGAATACGAGGTATACATAACACTCCACAATGAATATTACATCTTATCACAAAACAGAAATGGGATGCGATTTCGCGATTTAAGATGCATTAGAACTCTATTGCTTCGATACGCAGACATCTGCAAACGCTATTTCCTAGCAAGGAAGTGTCGCATTTACAATCATTTGTAGTGTATGCGAGGAACATATAACACTTCGTAATGAATATTATATCTTAACGTGAAACATTGAATTGAAATGCGATATCGCGTTTTAAAAAGCACTAGAACTCTATTCCTTCGATACGTAGACATCTACAAACGCTATTTCCTAGCAAGCAAGTGACGCATTTACATTCATTTGAAGTGTATGCGATGTATAAGTGACAATTCGCAATGAATATTATATCTTATCATAAAACATAGAAATGAGATGCGATATGGCGTTTAAAGAAGCATTAGAACTCTATTGCTTCGATACGTAGACATCTGCAAACGCTACTTTCTAGCAAGCAAGTGTTGCATTTACATTCTATTGAAGTGAATACGAGGTATACATAACACTACACAATGAATATTATATCTTATCATAATACGTAGAAATGAGATGCGATATCGCGTTTTAAGAAGCATTAGAACTCTATTGCTACGACACGTAGACATCTGCAGACGCTATTTCCTAGCAAGGAAGTATCGCATTTACATTCTTTTGAAGTGAATACGAGGTATACATATACATACCCTCCGCAATGAATATTATATCTTATCGTGAAACATAGAAATGAGATGCGATATCGCGATTTAAGAAGCATTAGACCTCTATTGCTACGATACGTAGATATCAGCGAACGCTATTTCCTAGCAAGGAAGTGTCGTATTTACATTCTTTTGGAGAGAATACGAGGTATACATGACACTCCGCAATGAATATTATATCTTATCCTAGTACAGAAATGAGGGGCGATATCTCGTTTTTGGAAACATTAGAACCCTTTTGCTTCGATACTTAGACATCTGCCAACGCTATTTCCTAGGAATGAAGTGTCGCCTTTTAATTCGCTTGAAGTGTATGCGTGGTATACAAGACTCTTCGCAATGAATATTATATCTTATCATGAAACATAGAAATGAGATGCGATATCGCGTCTTGAGATGATTTAGAACTTTAATGCTACGATACGTAGTCATCTGCAACCGCTACTTCCTAGCACGGAAGTGTCGCATTTACATTCATTTGTAGTGCATGCGAGGTATACATTACACTTCGCAATGAATATTATATCTTAACATGAAACATTGAAATGAGATGCGATGTCGCGATATAAGCAGCATCAGAAATCTATTGCTCCGATACGTAGACATCTGCAGACGCTACTTCCTAGCAAGGAAGTGTAGCATTTATATTCATTTGTAGTGAATACGAAGTACACATTACACTCCGCAATGAACATTATATCTTATCATGAAACATAGAAATGAGATGCGATATCGCGTCTTGAGATGATTTAGAACTTTAATGCTACGATACGTAGACATCTGCAAACGCTGTTTCGTAGCAAGGAAGTGTCGCATTTACATTCTTTTGAAGTGAACACGAGGAATACATGATACTGCGCAATGAATATTATACCTTATCATGAAACATAGAAATGAGTTGCGGTATCGCGATTTAAAAAGCATTAGAACTCTATTGCTTAGAGACGTAGACATCTGCAAACATTATTTCCTAGCAAGGAAGTGTCGCATTTATATTCTTTTGAAGTGAGTACGAGGTACACATCACACTTCGCAATGAATATTATATCTTATCATGAAACACAGAAATGAGATACGTAGCAATCTGCAAACGCTGTTTCCAGGCAAGGAAGTGTCGCATTTACATTCGATTGAAGTGAATACGAGGTATACATGACACTTCGCAATGAATATTATATCTTATCAATGAACATAAATATGAGATACGATTTAGCCTTTAAAGAAGCAATAGCACTCTATTGCTACGATACGTAGATATCTGGAAACGCTATTTCCTAGCAAGGGAGAGTCGCATTTACACTCTTTTGATGTGAATACGAGGTATACATGCCACTTCGCAATGAATATTATATCTTATAATGAAACATAGAAATGAGATGCGACATCTCATTTTAAGGAGCATTTGATCTATATTGTTTCGATACACAGACATCTGCAAACGCTATTTCCTAGCAAGGAAGTGACGCATTATCATTCTTTTGAAGTGAATACGAGGTATACATAACATTGCACAATGAACATTATATCTTATCGTGATACATATAAATGAGAAGCGATATCGCTATTTAAGCGGCATTAGAACACTATTGCTTCGATACCTAGATGTCTGCAAACGCTGCTTCCTAGCAAGGAAGTGTCGCATCTACATTCCTTTGAAGTGAATACGAGGTGTACATGACACTCCGCAATGAATATTATATCTTATCATGAAACATAGAAATGAGATGCGATATAGGGATTTAAGAAGAATTAGAACTCTATTGCATCGATACGCAGACATCTGCAAACGCTACTTCCTAGCATGGAAGTGCCGCATTTACATTCATTTGTAGTGTATGCGAGGTATACATGACAATTGGCAATGAATACTATATCCTATCAAGAAACATAGATATGAGATGCGATATCGCGTTCTAAGTAGCATTAGAACTCTATTGCTACGATACGCAGACATCTGGAAACCCTACTTCCTAGCAGCGAATTGCCGCATTTTCATTCGTTTGAAGTGTGTGCGAGGTATACACTTCGGATCAAACTTCGCACTTATTATTATATCTTATTATGAAACATAGAAATGAGATGCGATATCCCGTTTTAAGAAGCCTTGGAACACTATTGCTTCGATACGGAGACATCTACAAACGCTATGTCCTGGTAAGGAAGTGTCGCATTTACATTATTTTGAAGTGAATACGAGGTATACATGACACTTCGCAATGAATATTATATCTTATCACGAAACTTAGAAATGAGATGCGACATCTCGTTTTAAGGAGCATTTGATCTATATTGTTTCGATACACAGACATCTGGAAACGCTATTTCCTAGCAAGGGTGCGGCGCATTTACCTTCTTTTGAAGAGAGTACGAGGTATACATGACACTGCACAATGAATATTATATCTTATCATGAAACATAGAAATGAGATGCGGTATCCCATTTTAAGAAACATTAGAACCCTATTGCTTCGATACCTAGACATCTGCAAACGCTATTGCCTAGCACGGAAGAGTCGCATTTACATTCAACTCAAGTGAATACGAGGTATACATGACACTTCGCAATGAATATGATATCTTATCACGAAGCATACAAATGAGATGCGATAGCGCGTTGGGAGAAGCGCTAGAACTCTAATGCTACGATACGTAGACATCTGCAAACGCTATTTCCTAGCAAGGAAGTGTCGCATTTACATTCCTTGAAAGGAATACGAGGTATACATGACACTTCGTAGTAAATATTATGTCTTATAATGAAACATAGAAATGAGATGCGATATCGCGTTTTGAGATGCATTAGAATTCTAAAGCTACGGTACGTAGTCATCTGCAAACGCTATTTCCTAGCAAGGAAGTGTCGCATTTACATTCATTTGAAGTGTATGCGAGGTATACATGACACTCCGCAATGAATATTATATCTTATAATGAAACATAGAAATGAAGTGCAATATCGCGTTTTAAGAAGCATTAGAACCCTGTTGCTTCGATACGTAGACATCTGCAAACGCTATTTCCAAGCAAATAAGTGTCGCATCTACATTCATTTGGAGTGTATGCGTGGTATACCTGACACTTCATAATGAACATTATATCTTATAATGAAACATAGAAATGAGATGCGATATGACGATATGAGAAGCATTAGAACTCTATTGCTTCGATACGTAGACATCTACAGACGCTATTTCCTAGGAAGGAAGTGTCGCATTTACAATGTTTTGAAGTGAATACGAGGTATACATAGCAGTCCACAATGAATATTATGTCTTATCATGTAACATAGACATGTGATGCGATATCGCGTTTTAAGAAGCATAAGAACCCTATTGCTTCGATACGGAGACAACTGCAAATGCTACTTGCTAGTAAGGAAGTGTCGCATTTACATTCATTTGAAGTGTATGCGAGGTATAAGTGACACTTCGCAATGAATATTATATCTTATCATGAAACATAGAAATGAGATGCGATATCTCGTTTTAAGAAGCATTAGTACTCTATTGCTACGTAGATGTCTGCAGACGCTATTTACTAGGAAGGAAGTGTCGCATTTACATTCTTTTGAAGTGAATACGGGGTATACATAACACTCCACAATGAATATTATATCTTATCATGAACCATAGAAATGAGATGCGATATCGCGTTTTAAAAAGCATTGGAACTCTATTGCTACGATGCGTAGATATCTGCAGACGCTATTTCCTAGCAAGGAAGTGTCGCATTTACATTCTTTTGAAGTGAATACTAGGTATACATAACACTCCACAATGAATATTATATCTTATCATGAAACATAGAAATGAGATGCGATATCGGGATTTAAGAAGCATAAAACTCTATTTCTTCGATACGTAGACATCTGCAAACGCTATTCCCTAGCAAGGAAGTGTCGTATTTACATTCTTTTGGAGAGATTACGAGGTATACATGACACTCCACAATGAACATTATATCTTATCATGAAACATAGAAATGTGATGCGATATCGCGTTTTAAGATGCATTGGAACTCTATTGCTACGATACGTAGACATTGGCAAACGCTATTCCCTAACAAGGAAGTGTCGTATTTACATTCTTTTGAAGAGAATACGAGGTATACATGACACACCACAATGAATATTATATCTTATCATGAAACATAGGGTTGAGATGCGACATCGCGATTTAAAAAGCATTAGAACCCTATTGCTGCGAAACGTAGATATCTGGGAACGACAGTTAACAGAAAGCAAGTGTCGCATTTACATTCCTTTGAAGTGAATACGAGGTATACATAACACTCCACAATGAATATTACATCTTATCACAAAACAGAAATGGGATGCGATTTCGCGATTTAAGATGCATTAGAACTCTATTGCTTCGATACGCAGACATCTGCAAACGCTATTTCCTAGCAAGGAAGTGTCGCATTTACAATCATTTGTAGTGTATGCGAGGAACATATAACACTTCGTAATGAATATTATATCTTAACGTGAAACATTGAATTGAAATGCGATATCGCGTTTTAAAAAGCACTAGAACTCTATTCCTTCGATACGTAGACATCTACAAACGCTATTTCCTAGCAAGCAAGTGACGCATTTACATTCATTTGAAGTGTATGCGATGTATAAGTGACAATTCGCAATGAATATTATATCTTATCATAAAACATAGAAATGAGATGCGATATGGCGTTTTAAGAAGCATTAGAACTCTATTGCTTCGATACGTAGACATCTGCAAACGCTACTTTCTAGCAAGCAAGTGTTGCATTTACATTCTATTGAAGTGAATACGAGGTATACATAACACTACACAATGAATATTATATCTTATCATAATACGTAGAAATGAGATGCGATATCGCGTTTTAAGAAGCATTAGAACTCTATTGCTACGATACGTAGACATCTGCAGACGCTATTTCCTAGCAAGGAAGTATCGCATTTACATTCTTTTGAAGTGAATACGAGGTATACATATACATACCCTCCGCAATGAATATTATATCTTATCGTGAAACATAGAAATGAGATGCGATATCGCGATTTAAGAAGCATTAGACCTCTATTGCTACGATACGTAGATATCA
Source organism: Xylocopa sonorina (assembly GCF_050948175.1). Lineage (NCBI taxonomy): Eukaryota > Metazoa > Arthropoda > Insecta > Hymenoptera > Apidae > Xylocopa > Xylocopa sonorina. The sequence continues at coordinate 491,060 of NW_027490125.1, read as the reverse complement.
GCGAACGCTAATTCCTAGCAAGGAAGTGTCGTATTTACATTCTTTTGGAGAGAATACGAGGTATACATGACACTCCGCAATGAATATTATATCTTAACCTAGTACAGAAATGAGGGGCGATATCTCGTTTTTGGAAACATTAGAACCCTTTTGCTTCGATACTTAGACATCTGCCAACGCTATTTCCTAGGAATGAAGTGTCGCCTTTTAATTCGCTTGAAGTGTATGCGTGGTATACAAGACTCTTCGCAATGAATATTATATCTTATCATGAAACATAGAAATGAGATGCGATATCGCGTCTTGAGATGATTTAGAACTTTAATGCTACGATACGTAGTCATCTGCAAGCGCTACTTCCTAGCACGGAAGTGTCGCATTTACATTCATTTGTAGTGCATGCGAGGTATACATTACACTTCGCAATGAATATTATATCTTATCATGACACATAGGGATGTGTTGCGATATCGCGTTTTAAGAAGCATTAGAATCCTATTGCTTCTATACGTAGACATCTGCAAACGCTATTTCCTAGCAAGGAAGTGTCGCATTTACATTCATTTGAAGCGTATGCGAGGTATACATGACACTCCATAATGAATATTATATCTTATCACGAATCATGGAAATGAGATGCGATATCGCGTTTTAAGAAGGATTAGAACTCCATTGCTTCGATACGTAGACGTCTGCAAACGCCATTTACTAGCAAGGAAGAGTTGCACTTACTTTCTTTTGAAGTGAATACGAGGTATACATAACACTGCACATTGAATATTATATCTTATCATGAAACATAGAAATGAGATGCGATATCGCGATTTATGAAGCATTAGAACTCTATTGCTTCCATACGTAGACATCTGCAGAAGCAACTTCTAGCAAGGAAGTGTCGTATTAACATTCTTTTGAATGGTATACGAGGTACACATGACACTTCGCAATGAATATTATATCTTATCATGAAACATAGAAATGAGATGCGATATCGCGTTCCAAGGAGCATTAGAACTCTATTGCTTCGATACGTAGACATCTGCAGACGCTATTTCCTAGCAAGGAAGTGTCGCATTTACATTCTTTTGAAGTGAATACCAGGAATACATAATACTCTACAATGAATATTATACCTTATCATGAAACATAGAAATCTGATGCGATATCGCGTTTTAAGAAGCATTAGAACTCTACTGCTACGATACGTAGACATCTGCAAACGCTATTACCTAGCAATGAAGTGTCGCCTTTTAATACGTTTGAAGTGTATGCGTGGTATACAAGACACTTCGCAATGAATATTATATCTTATCATGGAACATAGAAATGAGTGCGATATCTCGTTTTAAGAAGCATTAGAAATCTGTGGCTTCGATACGTAGACATCTGCCATCGCTATATCCTAGCAAGGAAGTGTCGTATTTACATTCATTTGAAGTGTATGCGAGGTATACATGACACTTCGCAATGAATATTATATCTTATCATAAAACATAGAAATGAGATGCGATATTGCGATTTAAGAAAGATTAGAATTCTATTCCTTCGATACGTAGACATCTGAGAACGCTACTTCCAAGCAAGGAAGTGTCGCATTTACATTCTTCTGAAGTGAATACGAAGTACACATGACACTCCGCAGTGAATATCATATCTTATCATGAAACATAGAAATGAGATGCGATATCGTGTTTTAAGAAGCATTCGAACTCTATTGCTAATATACGTAGACATCTGCAAACGCTACTTCTTAGCAAGGAAGTGTAGTATTTACATTCTATTGATGTGAATACGACGTATACATAACACTGCACTATTAATATAATATCTTATCATAAAACATAGATGTGAGATGCAATATCTCGTTTTAAGAAGCATTAGAACTCTGTTGCTTCGATACGTAGACATCTGCCATCGATATATACTAGCAAGGCAGTGACGCATTTACATTCATTTGAAGTGTATGCGAGGTATACATGACACTTCGCAATGAATATTATATCTTATCATGAAACGTAGAAATGAGATGCGATATCGCGTTTAAAGAAGCATTAGAAGTCTAATGCTACGATACGTAGACATCTGCAAGCGCTATTTCCTAGCAAGGAAGTGACGCATTTACATTCATTTGAAGTGTATGCGAGGAACACATAACACTTCGTAATGAATATTATATCTTTACATGAAACATTGAACTGAGATGCGATATCGTGTTTTAAAAAGCAATAGAACTCTATTCCTTCGATACGTAGTCATCTACAAACGCTATTTCCTAGCAAGGAAGAGACGCATTTACATTCATTTGAAGTGTATGCGAGGTATAAGTGACAATTCGCAATGAATATTTTATCCTATCATGAACATAGAAATGAGATGCGATATCGCTTTTTACGAAGCATTAGAACTCTATTGCTACGATACGTAGGCATCTGGAAACGCTATTCAATAGCAAGGTAGTGTCGCATTTATATTCCATTGAAGTGAATACGAGGTATACATATCAATCCACAATGAATATTATACCATATAACGAAACATAGAAATGAAATGCGATATCGCGTTTTAAGAAGCATTAGAACTATATTGCTACGATACGTAGACACCTGCAATTGCTATTTCCTAGCAAGGATGTGTCGCATTTACATTCTTTTGAAGTGAATACGAGGTATACATAACACTTCGCAATGAATATTATATCTTATCATGACACATAGGAATGTGTTGCGATATCGCGTTTTAAGAAGCATTAGAATCCTATTGCTTCTATACGTAGACATCTGCAAACGCTGTTTCCTAGCATGGAAGTGTCGCATTTACATTCATTTGAAGCGTATGCGAGGTATACATGACACTCCATAATGAATATTATATCTTATCACGAATCATGGAAATGAGATGCGATATCGCGTTTTAAGAAGCATTAGAACTCCATTGCTTCGATACGTAGACGTCTGCAAACGCCATTTACTAGCAAGGAAGAGTTGCACTTACTTTCTTTTGAAGTGAATACGAGGTATACATAACACTGCACATTGAATATTATATCTTATCATGAAACATAGAAATGAGATGCGATATCGCGTTTTTAGTAGCATTAGAACACTATTGCCTCGATACGTAGACATCTGGTAACGCTATTTCCCAGCAAGGTAGCGTCGCATTTACATTCATTTGAAGCCTATGTGTGTTATACATGACAATTCGCAATGAGTATTATATCATATTATGAAACATAGAAATGAGATGCGATATGGCGATTTAAGAAGCATTATAACACCATTACTTCGATACGTAGACATCTGCAAACGCTACTTCCTAGCTAGGAAGTGCCGCATTTACATTCTTTTGAAGTGAATACGAAGTGTACATGACACTTCGCAATGAATATTATATCATATCATAAAACATTAAAATGAGATGCGATATCTCGTTTTAAGAATCATTAGAACTTTGTTGCTTCGATACATAGACATCTGCCATCGCTATTTTCTATCAAGGAAGTCTCGCATTTACATCCATTTGAAGCGTATGCAAGGTATACAAGACACATCGCACTGAATATTTTATTTTATCATGAATCACAGATATGAGATGCAATATCGCGATTTAAGAACGACTAGAAATCTATTGCTTCGATACGTAGACATATGCTAACGCTATTTACTAGCAAGGAAGTGTCGCATTTACATTGTTTTGAAGTGAATACGAGGTATACATAACACTCCACAACGAATATTATATCTTATCATGAAACATAGAAATGAGGATCGATTTCGCGTTTTAAGAAGCATTAGAACTCTATTGCTTCGGTACGTAGATATCTTCAGACGCTAATTCCTAGCAAGGATGTGTCGCATTTACAATCTTTTGAAGTGAATACGAGGCATACATAACACTCCACAATGAATATTATACCTTCTCATGAAACATAGGAATGAGATGCGATATCTCGTATTATGAAGCATTAGAACTATATATCTACGATACGTAGACATCTGCAAACGCTATTTCCTAGCAAGGAAGCGTTGCATTTACATTCTTTTGAAGTAAATACGCGGTATACATAGCACTCCACAATGAAAATTATACCTTATCACGTAACATAGAAACGAGATTCTATATCGCGATTTAAGAAGCATTAGAACCCTACTGCTTCGATACGGAGACATCTGCAAACGCTATTTCCCAGGAAGGAAGAGTGGCATTTACATTCTTTTGATGTGAAAACGAGGTATAGATGACACTTCGCAATGAATATTACATCTTATCATGAAACATAGGAATGAGATGCGGTATTTCGTTTTAAGAATCATTAGAGCTTTATTGCTTCGATATATAGACATATGCAAACGCTATTTCCTAGCGAGGAAGTGTCGCAGTTACATTCTTTTGAAGTGCATACGGTGTATACTTGACACTTCGCAATGAATATTATATCTTATCATGAAACATAGAAATATGATGCGACATCTCGTTCTAAGAAGCATTAGAACTCTATTGTTTCGATACGTAGACATCTGGAAACGCTATTTCCCAGCAAGGAAGTGTCGCATTTACATTCTCTTGAAGTGAATACGAGATATACATGACACTCCACAATGAATATTATATCTCATCATGAAACATAGAAATGAGGAGCGTTATCGCAATTTAAAAAGCAATAGAACTCTATTGGTGCGATACGTAGACATCTGCAAACGCAATTTCAAAGCAAGGAAGTGTCGCATTTACATTCTTTTGAGGTGAATACGAGGTATACATGACACTGCACAATGTCTATGTTATCTTATCGTGAAACATAGAAATGAGATGCGATATAGCAATGTAAGAAGCATTAGAACTCTATTGCATTGTTACGTAGACATCTCCAAACGCTATTTCCTAGCAAGGAAGTGTCGCATTTACATTCATTTGAAGCGTATGCGAGGTACACAATACAATTCGCAATGAATATTATATCTTACCATGAAACATTGAATTGAGATGCGATATCTCGTTTTAAGAAGTACTAGAACACTGTTGCTTCGATACGTAGAAATCTGCCATCGCTATACCCTAGCAAGGATGTGTCGCATTTATATTCATTTGAGGTGTACGCGAGGTATACTTAACACTGCACAATGAATAATGTATCTTATCATGATGCATACAAATGAGATACGATATCGCGATTTAAGAAGCATTAAATCTCTATTGCTTCGATACGGAGACATATGCAAACGCATCGTTCTAGCAAGGAAGTGCTGCATTTACATTCTTTTGAAGTGTAGACGAGATATACATAACACTTCGCATTGTATACTATATCTTATCATGAACCATAGAAATGAGATGCGATATCGCGTTTTAAGAAGCATTAGAACTCTATTGCTTCGATACGTAGATATCTGCAAAACGCTATTTCGTAGCATGGAAGTATCGCATTTACATTCTTTTGAGATGAATACGAGGTATTCATAACACTTCGCAATGAATATTACATCTTATCATGAGAAATAGAAATGAGATGCGATATCTCGTTTTTAGAAGAACTAGAACCCTATTGCTTCGATACGTAGACATCTGCAAACGCTATTACCAAGCTAGGAAGTGTAGCATTTTCATTCATTTGAAGAGAACGCGAGGTATACATGACAATTCGCAATGAATATTATATCTTATCATGAACCATAGAAATGGGATGCAATATTGCGTTTCAAGAAACATTAGAACTCTATTGCTTCTAAGAGTAGACATCTGGAAACGTAGTTTCCTAGAAAGGAGGTGTTGCATTTACGTTCATTTGAAGTGTATGCTAGGTGTACATGACACTTCGCAATGAATATTATATATTATTTGAAACATTGAAATGAGATGCGATATCGCGATTTTAGAAGCATTAGAACTCTATTGCTTCGATACCTAGACATCTGCAAACGCTATTTCCTAGAAAGGAAGTGTCGCATTTACATTCATTTGAAGTGTAGACGAGGAATCTTATCATGAGACATAGAAATGAGATGCAATATCGCGTTTTAAGAAGTATAAGAAGTCTATTGCTTCGATACGTAGACATCTGCAAACGCTAATTCCTAGCAAGGAAGTGTCGCATTTACATTCTTTTGAGGTGAGTACGAGGTATACATAACACTCCATAATGAATATCATATCATATCATGAGACATAGGAATGAGATGCGATATCGTGTTTTAAAATGAATTAGAACTCTATTGCTTCGATACGCAGACATCTGCAAACGCTACTTCCGAGCAAGGAAGTGTCGCATTAAATTCTTCTGAAGTGAATCCGAGATATACAAGACAGTTCGCAATGAATATTATATCTTATCATGAAACATAGAAATGAGATGCGGTATCGCGTTTTAGGAAGCATTAGAACTCTATTGCTATGATACGTAGGCATCTGCAAAGGCTTTGTCCTAGCAAGGAAGTGTCGCATTTACATTCTTTTGAAGTGAGTACGAAGTATACATAACACTCCACAGTGAATATTATATCTTATCATGAAACATAGAAATGAGGATCGATTTCGCGTTTTAAGAAGCATTAGAACTCTATTGCTTCGGTACGTAGATATCTTCAGACGCTAATTCCTAGCAAGGAAGTGTCGCATTTACAATCTTTTGAAGTGAATACGAGGCATACATAACACTCCACAATGAATATTATACCTTCTCATGAAACATAGGAATGAGATGCGATATCTCGTATTATGAAGCATTAGAACTATATATCTACGATACGTAGACATCTGCAAACGCTATTTCCTAGCAAGGAAGCGTTGCATTTACATTCTTTTGAAGTAAATACGCGGTATACATAGCACTCCACAATGAAAATTATACCTTATCACGAAACATAGAAATGAGATTCGATATCGCGATTAAATAAGCATTAGAACCCTATTGCATCGATACGTAGACATCTGGAAACGCTTCCTCCTAGCAGGGAAGTGTCGCACTTACATTCATTTGAAGTGAATATTAGGAGTATATAACACTTCGCAATGAATATTGTATATTATCATGAAACATAGAAATGAGATGCGATATCGCGCATTAAGAAGCGTTAGAAATCTATTGCTACGATACGTAGACATCTGCAAACGCTAATTCCTAGCAAGGAAGGGTCGTATTTACATTCATTTGATGTGATTACGGGGTATACATAACACTGCACAATGATTACTATATCTTATCATGAAACATAGAAATGAGATGCGATACGACGATTTAAGAAGCATTAGAACTCTTTTGCTACGACACGTAGACATCTGCAAACGCTATTACCTAGGATGGAAGTGTCGCATTTACAATCTGTTGAAGTGAATACGAGGTGTACACAACACTCCACAATGAATATTATATCTTATCATGAAACATTGAAATGAGATGCGATATCGCGTTTTAAGACGCGTTAGAATTCTATTGCTTCGATACGTAGACATCTGCAAACGCTATTTCGTAGGAAGCAAGTGTCGGATTTGCATTCTTTTGATGTGAATACGGGGTATACATAACACTCCACGATGATTGTTGTACCTTATCACGAAACAAAGAAATGAAATGCCACATCGCGGTTTAAGAAGCATTAGAACTCTATTGCTTCGATACGTAGTCAACTGAAAACGCTACTTCCTAGCAAGGAAATGTCGCATTTACATTCTTTTGAAGTAAATACGAGGTATACATAACAGTGCACTATGTATATTATATCTTATCATGAAACATAGAAATGAGATGCGATTTTGCGATTTAAGAAGCATTAGAACTCTATTGCTTCGATACGTAGACTTCTGCAAACGCTATTTCCTCGCACGGAAGTGTCGCATTTATATTCATTTGAAGAGTGTGCGAGGTATACATGACACTTGCTAATTAATATTATATCTTATCATGAAACATAGAAATGAGATGCGATATCGCGATTTAAGAAGCATTAGATCTCTATTGCTACGATTCGTAGATATCTGCAATCGCTATTTCCTAGCAAGGAAGTGTCGCATTTACATTCATTTGAAGCGTTGCCAAGAAATACATAGCACTTCGCAATGAATATTATATCTAATCAAGAGACATAGGAATGAGATGCTATATCGCGTTTTAAGAAGAATCACAACCCTATTGCATCGATACGTAGACACCTGCAAACACTATTTCCGCGCAAGGAAGGGTTGCATTTACATTCTTGTGAAAGGAATACGAGGTATAAATAACACTTCGCAATGAATATTATATCTAATCATGAGACATAGAAATGAGATGCGGTATGGCGATTTAAGAAGCATTAGAACACTATTGCCTCGATACGTAGACATCTGGTAACGCTATTTCCCAGCAAGGTAGTGTCGCATTTACATTCATTTGAAGCCTATGTGTGTTATACATGACAATTCGCAATGAGTATTATATCATATTATGAAACATAGAAATGAGATGCGATATGGCGATTTAAGAAGCATTATAACACCATTACTTCGATACGTAGACATCTGCAAACGCTACTTCCTAGCTAGGAAGTGCCGCATTTACATTCTTTTGAAGTGAATACGAAGTGTACATGACACTTCGCAATGAATATTATATCATATCATAAAACATTAAAATCAGATGCGATATCTCGTTTTAAGAATCATTAGAACTTTGTTGCTTCGATACATAGACATCTGCCATCGCTATTTTCTATCAAGGAAGTCTCGCATTTACATCCATTTGAAGCGTATGCAAGGTATACAAGACACATCGCACTGAATATTTTATTTTATCATGAATCACAGAAATGAGATGCAATATCGCGATTTAAGAACGACTAGAAATCTATTGCTTCGATACGTAGACATATGCTAACGCTATTTACTAGCAAGGAAGTGTCGCATTTACATTGTTTTGAAGTGAATACGAGGTATACATAACACTCCACAACGAATATTATATCTTATCATGAAACATAGAAATGAGGATCGATTTCGCGTTTTAAGAAGCATTAGAACTCTATTGCTTCGGTACGTAGATATCTTCAGACGCTAATTCCTAGCAAGGAAGTGTCGCATTTACAATCTTTTGAAGTGAATACGAGGCATACATAACACTCAACAATGAATATTATACCTTCTCATGAAACATAGGAATGAGATGCGATATCTCGTATTATGAAGCATTAGAACTATATATCTACGATACGTAGACATCTGCAAACGCTATTTCCTAGCAAGGAAGCGTTGCATTTACATTCTTTTGAAGTAAATACGCGGTATACATAGCACTCCACAATGAAAATTATACCTTATCACGTAACATAGAAACGAGATTCTATATCGCGATTTAAGAAGCATTAGAACCCTATTGCTTCGATACGGAGACATCTGCAAACGCTATTTCCTAGCATGGAAGTGTCGCATTTACATTCTTTTGAAGTGAATATGAGGAATACATGACACTCCGCATTGAATATTATGTCTTATCATGAAACATAGAAATAGGATGCGATATAGCGATATAAGAATCATTAGAACACTATTGCTACGATACATAGACATCTGCAAACGCTATATCCTGGCAAGGAAGTGTCGCATTTACATTCTTTTGAAGTGAATACGCGGTATACATAGCACTCCACAATGAAAATTATACCTTATCACGTAACATAGAAACGAGATTCTATATCGCGATTTAAGAAGCATTAGAACCCTATTGCTTCGATACGGAGACATCTGCAAACGCTATTTCCTACCATGGTAGTGTCGCATTTACATTCTTTTGAAGTGAATATGAGGAATACATGACACTGCGCATTGAATATTATGTCTTATCATGAAACATAGAAATAGGATGCGATATAGCGATATAAGAATCATTAGAACACTATTGCTACGATACATAGACATCTGCAAACGCTATATCCTGGCAGGGAAGTGTCGCATTTACATTCTTTTGAAGTGAATACGCGGTATACATAGCACTCCACAATGAAAATTATACCTTATCACGAAACATAGATATGAGATTCGATATCGCGATTAAATAAGCATTAGAACCCTATTGCATCGATAGGTAGACATCAGAAAACGCTATTTCCCAGGAAGGAAGAGTGGCATTTACATTCTTTTGATGTGAAAACGAGGTATAGATGACACTTCGCAATGAATATTACATCTTATCATGAAACATAGGAATGAGATGCGGTATTTCGTTTTAAGAATCATTAGAGCTTTATTGCTTCGATATATAGACATATGCAAACGCTATTTCCTGGCGAGGAAGTGTCGCAGTTACATTCTTTTGAAGTGCATACGGTGTATACTTGACACTTCGCAATGAATATTATATCTTATCATGAAACATAGAAATATGATGCGACATCTCGTTCTAAGAAGCATTAGAACTCTATTGTTTCGATACGTAGACATCTCCAAACGCTATTTCCTAGCAAGGAAGTGTCGCATTTACATTCATTTGAAGCGTATGCGAGGTACACAATACAATTCGCAATGAATATTATATCTTACCATGAAACATTGAATTGAGATGCGATATCTCGTTTTAAGAAGTACTAGAACACTGTTGCTTCGATACGTAGAAATCTGCCATCGCTATACCCTAGCAAGGATGTGTCGCATTTATATTCATTTGAGGTGTACGCGAGGTATACTTAACACTGCACAATGAATAATGTATCTTATCATGATGCATACAAATGAGATGCGATATCGCGATTTAAGAAGCATTAAATCTCTATTGCTTCGATACGGAGACATATGCAAACGCATCGTTCTAGCAAGGAAGTGCCGCATTTACATTCTTTTGAAGTGTAGACGAGATATACATAACACTTCGCATTGTATACTATATCTTATCATGAACCATAGAAATGAGATGCGATATCGCGTTTTAAGAAGCATTAGAACTCTATTGCTTCGATACGTAGATATCTGCAAAACGCTATTTCGTAGCATGGAAGTATCGCATTTACATTCTTTTGAGATGAATACGAGGTATTCATAACACTTCGCAATGAATATTACATCTTATCATGAGAAATAGAAATGAGATGCGATATCTCGTTTTTAGAAGAACTAGAACCCTATTGCTTCGATACGTAGACATCTGCAAACGCTATTACCAAGCTAGGAAGTGTAGCACTTTCATTCATTTGAAGAGAACGCGAGGTATACATGACAATTCGCAATGAATATTATATCTTATCATGAACCATAGAAATGGGATGCAATATCGCGTTTCAAGAAACATTAGAACTCTATTGCTTCTAAGAGTAGACATCTGGAAACGTAGTTTCCTAGAAAGGAGGTGTTGCATTTACGTTCATTTGAAGTGTATGCTAGGTGTACATGACACTTCGCAATGAATATTATATATTATTTGAAACATTGAAATGAGATGCGATATCGCGATTTTAGAAGCATTAGAACTCTATTGCTTCGATACCTAGACATCTGCAAACGCTATTTCCTAGAAAGGAAGTGTCGCATTTACATTCATTTGAAGTGTATGCGTGGTATACATGACAATTCGCTATGAATATTATATCTTAACATGAAACATAGAAATGGGATGCGATATAGCGTTTTGAGAAGCATTAGAACCCTATTGCTTCGATACGTAGACATCTGCAAACGCTATTTTCTAGCAAGGAAGTGTCGCATTTACATTCTTTTGAAGCGAATAGGAGGTATGCATAACACTCCACAATGAATATTATATCTTATCATGAAGCATAGAAATGAGATGCTATATCGCGTTTTAAGAAGAATTAGAACTCTACTTCTACGATACGTAGACATCTGCAAACGCTATTTCCTAGCATGGAAGTGTCGCATTTGCATTCATTTGATGTGTATGCGAGGTATACATGACACTTCGCAATGAATATTATACCTTATCATGAGACATGGCAATGAGATATGATTTCGCGTTTTAAGGATCAATAGAACTCTCCTGCTTCGATACGTAGATATCTGCAAACGCTATTTCCTAGGAAGGAAGTGTCGCATTTACATTCTGTTGAGGGGAATACGACGTATACAAACACTACACAATGAATATTATATCTTATCATGAAACATAGAAATAAGATGCGATACAGCGATTTAGGAAGCATTAGAATAATATTGCTTCGATACGTAGACATCTGCCAACGCTATTTCCTAGCAAGGAAGTGTAGCATTACATTATTTTGAAGTGATTACGAGGTATGCATGACACTTCCCAATGAATATTATATCTTATCATGAAACATAGAAATGAGATGCGACATCTTGTTCTGTGAAGCTTTAGAACTCTGTTGCTACGATACGTAGACATCTGCAATCGCTATTTAATAGCAGAGAAGAGTCGCATTTAAATTCTATTGAAGTGAATACGAGGTATACATGACTCTCCACAACGAATATTATATCTTATCATGAAACATAGAAATGAGATGCGATATTGCGCTTTCAGAAGCATTAGAACTCTATTGCTACGATACGTAGATATCTGGAAACGCTATTTCCTAACAAGGAAGTGTCGCAATTACATTCTTTTGAAGTGAATACGTGGTATACATAACACTCCACAATGAATATTATATCTTATCACGAGACATAGACATGGGATGCGATATCCCGTCTTAAGAAGCATCAGAACTCTATTGATTCGATACGTAGTCATCTGCAAACGCTATTTCAAAGCAAGGTAGTGTCGCATTTGCATTCTTTTGAAGTGAGTACGAGGTATGCATAATAACCCACAATGAATATTATATCTTATCATGGAACATAGAAATGAGATGCGATATGGCGATTTAAGAAGCAGTAGATCTCTATTGCTTCGATACGTAGACATCTGCAGACGCTATTTCCTAGCAAGGGAGAGACGCATTTACATTCATTTGAAGTGTATGCGAGGTATACATGACATTTCGCAATAATTATTATATCTTATCATGAAACATAGAAATGATATGCGACATCGCGTTTTAAGAAGCTGTAGAACCCTATTGCTATGATGCGTAGTCATCTGCAAACGCTATTTCCTAGCAAGGACGTGTCGCATTTACATTCCTTTGAAGTGGACACGAGGTATACATTACACTTCGCAATGAATATTATATCTTACTGTGAAACATAGAAATGAGATGCGATATGGCGTTTTAAGAAGCATTACAACTCTATTGCTATGATTCGTAGACATCTGCACACCATATTTCCTAGCAAGGAAGTGTCGCATTTACATTCTTAGGAAGTGTAGACGAGGCATACATAACACTCCACAATGAATATTATATTTTATCGTGAAACATAGAAATGAGGATCGATTCGCGTTTTACGAAGCATTAGAAATCTATTTCTACGATACATAGACATCTGCAGACGCTATTTCCTAGCAAGGAAGTGTCGCATTTACATTCATTTGAAGTGTATGCGAGGTATACATGACACTCCGCAATGAATATTATATCTTATAATGAAACATAGAAATGAAGTGCAATATCGCGTTTTAAGAAGCATTAGAACTCTGTTGCTTCGATACGTAGACATCTGCAAACGCTATTTCCAAGCAAGGAAGTGTCGCATTTACATTCATTTGGAGTGTATGCGAGGTATACCTGACACTTCATAATGAACATTATATCTTATAATGAAACATAGAAATGAGATGCGATATGACGATATAAGAAGCATTAGAACTCTATTGCTTCGATACGTTGACATCTACAGACGCTATTTCCTAGGAAGGAAGTGTCGCATTTACAATGTTTTGAAGTGAGTACGAGGTATACATAACAGTCCACAATGAATATTATGTCTTATCATGAAACATAGACATGTGATGCGATATCGCGTTTTAAGAAGCATAAGAACCCTATTGCTTCGATACGGAGACAACTGCAAATGCTACTTGCTAGTAAGGAAGTGTCGCATTTACATTCATTTGAAGTGTATGCGAGGTATAAGTGACACTTCGCAATGAATATTATATCTTATCATGAAACATAGAAATGAGATGCGATATCTCGTTTTAAGAAGCATTAGTACTCTATTGCTACGTAGATGTCTGCAGACGCTATTTACTAGGAAGGAAGTGTCGCATTTACATTCTTTTGAAGTGAATACGGGGTATACATAACACTCCACAATGAATATTATATCTTATCATGAACCATAGAAATGAGATGCGATATCGCGTTTAAAAAAGCATTGGAACTCTATTGCTACGATGCGTAGATATCTGCAGACGCTATTTCCTAGCAAGGAAGTGTCGCATTTACATTCTTTTGAAGTGAATACTAGGTATACATAACACTCCACAATGAATATTATATCTTATCATGAAACATAGAAATGAGATGCGATATCGGGATTTAAGAAGCATAAAACTCTATTTCTTCGATACGTAGACATCTGCAAACGCTATTCCCTAGCAAGGAAGTGTCGTATTTACATTCTTTTGGAGAGATTACGAGGTATACATGACACTCCACAATGAACATTATATCTTATCATGAAACATAGAAATGTGATGCGATATCGCGTTTTAAGATGCATTGGAACTCTATTGCTACGATACGTAGACATTGGCAAACGCTATTCCCTAACAAGGAAGTGTCGTATTTACATTCTTTTGAAGAGAATACGAGGTATACATGACACACCACAATGAATATTATATCTTATCATGAAACATAGGATTGAGATGCGACATCGCGATTTAAAAAGCATTAGAACCCTATTGCTGCGAAACGTAGATATCTGGGAACGACAGTTAACAGAAAGCAAGTGTCGCATTTACATTCCTTTGAAGTGAATACGAGGTATACATAACACTCCACAATGAATATTACATCTTATCGCAAAACAGAAATGGGATGCGATTTCGCGATTTAAGATGCATTAGAACTCTATTGCTTCGATACGCAGACATCTGCAAACGCTATTTCCTAGCAAGGAAGTGTCGCATTTACAATCTTTTGAAGTGTATGCGAGGAACATATAACACTTCGTAATGAATATTATATCTTAACATGAAACATTGAATTGAAATGCGATATCGCGTGTTAAAAAGCACTGGAACTCTATTCCTTCGATACGTAGACATCTACAAACGCTATTTCCTGGCAAGCAAGTGACGCATTTACATTCATTTGAAGTGTATGCGATGTATAAGTGACAATTCGCAATGAATATTATATCTTATCATAAAACATAGAAATGAGATGCGATATGGCGTTTTAAGAAGCATTAGAACTCTATTGCTTCGATACGTAGACATCTGCAAACGCTACTTTCTAGCAAGCAAGTGTTGCATTTACATTCTATTGAAGTGAATACGAGGTATACATAACACTACACAATGAATATTATATCTTATCATAATACGTAGAATTGAGATGCGATATCGCGTTTTAAGAAGCATTAGAACTCTATTGCTTCGATACGCAGACATCTGCAAACGCTATTTCCTAGCAAGAAAGTGTCGCATTTACATTCATTTGAAGTGTATGCGAGGAACACGTAACACTTCGTAATGAATATTATATCTTTACATGAAACATTGAATTGAGATGCGATATCGCGTTTTAAAAAGCAATAGAACTCTATTCCTTCGATACGTAGTCATCTACAAACGCTATTTCCTAGCAAGGAAGTGACGCATTTACATTCATTTGAAGTGTATGCGAGGTATAAGTGACAATTCGCAATGAATATTTTATCTTATCATGAACATAGAAATGAGATGCGATATCGCTTTTTACGAAGCATTAGAACTCTATTGCTACGATACGTAGGCATCTGGAAACGCTATTCAATAGCAAGGTAGTGTCGCATTTACATTCCATTGAAGTGAATACGAGGTATACATATCAATCCACAATGAATTTTATACCATATAACGAAACATAGAAATGAAATGCGATATCGCGTTCTAAGAAGCATTAGAACTATATTGCTACGATACGTAGACACCTGCAATTGCTATTTCCGAGCAAGGATGTGTCGCATTTACATTCTTTTGAAGTGAATACGAGGTATACATAACACTTCGCAATGAATATTATATCTTATCATGACACATAGGGATGTGTTGCGATATCGCGTTTTAAGAAGCATTAGAATCCTATTGCTTCTATACGTAGACATCTGCAAACGCTATTTCCTAGCAAGGAAGTGTCGCATTTACATTCATTTGAAGCGTATGCGAGGTATACATGACACTCCATAATGAATATTATATCTTATCATGAGACATAGAAATGAGATGCGATATCGCGTTTTTAGTAGCATTAGAACTCTAATGCTACGATACGTAGACCCCTGCCAGCGCTATTTCCTAGAAAGGAAGTGGCGCATTGACATTCTTTTGAAGTGAATACCAGGAATACATAATACTCCACAATGAATATTATATCTTATCATAAATCGCAGAAATGAGATGCGATATGGCGTTTTAAGAAGCATTAGAACTCTATTGCTACGATACGTAGATATCTGGAAACGCTATTTCCTAGCAATGAAGTGTCGCATTTACTTTCATTTGAAGTGAATACGAAGTATACATGACACTTCGCAATGAATATTATATGATATCTTGAAACATAGGAATGAGATGCGATGCCGCGATTTAAAAAGCATTAGTAATCTATTGCTACGATTCGTAGTCATCTGCAAACGCTATTTAATAGCAAGGATGTGCCGCACTGACATTCATTTGAAGTGAATACGAGGTATACACAACACTTTGCAATGGATATTATATCTTATCAGGAAACATAGAAATGAGATGCGATATCGCTATTTAAGATGCATTGGAACTCTATTGCTTCGGTACGTAGACGTCTGCAAATGCTACTGCCCAGCAAGTAAGTGTCGCATTTACATTCTTTTGAAGTGAATGCGAGATATACATGACACTTCGCAATGAATATTATACCTTATCATGAAACATAGAAATCTGATGCGATATCGCGTTTTAAGAAGCATTAGAACTCTACTGCTACGATACGTAGACATCTGCAAACGCTATTTCCTAGCAAGGAAGTGTCATACTTACATTCATTTGAAGTGATACATGAGTTACATTCATTGAAGTATACATGACACTCCGCAATGAATATTATATCTTATCCTAAAACAGAATTGAGGTGCTATATCTCATTTTAAGAAACATTAGAACGCTATTGCTTCGATATGTAGACATCTGCCAACGCTATTTCCTAGCAAGGAAGTGTCGCATTTACATTCATTTGAAGTGTATGCAAGGTATACATGACACTTCGCAATGAATATTATATCTTATAATGAAACATAGAAATGAGATGCTATATCTCGTTTTAAGAAGCATTCGAACCCTAATGCTACGATACGTAGACATCTGCAGTCGCTATTTCCTAGCAAGGAAGTGTCGCATTTACATTCTTTTGAAGTGAATACGAGGTATTCATAACACTCCACAATGAATATTATATCTTTTCATGAAGCATATAAATGGGGAGCGATTTCTCGTTTTAAGAAGCATTGGAAATCTATTGCTTCGATACGTAGACATCTGCAAACGCTATTACCTAGCAATGAAGTGTCGCCTTTTAATACGTTTGAAGTGTATGCGTGGTATACAAGACACTTCGCAATGAATATTATATCTTATCATGGAACATAGAAATGAGTGCGATATCTCGTTTTAAGAAGCATTAGAAATCTGTGGCTTCGATACGTAGACATCTGCCATCGCTATATCCTAGCAAGGAAGTGTCGCATTTACATTCATTTGAAGTGTATGCGAGGTACACATGACACTCCGCAATGAATATTATATCTTATCATGAAACATAGAAATGAGATGCGATATCGCTATTTAAGAAGCAATAGATCTCTATTGCTTCAATACGTAGACATCTGCCAACGCTATTTCCTAGCAAGGAAGTGTCGCATTTACATTCTCCTGAAGTGAGTACGAGGTATACATAACACTGCACAATGAATATTATATCTTATCATGAAACATAGAAATGAGATGCCTAATCGCGATTTTAAAAGCACTAGAAATCAATTTCTTCGATACGTAGGCATCTGCAAACGCTATTTCCTAGCTAGGAAGTGTCGCATTTACATTGTTTTGAAGTGAATACGAGGTATACATGACACTTCGCAATGAATATTGTATCTTATCATGAAACATAGAAATGAGATGCGATATCGCGTTTTAAGAAGAATTAGAACTCTATTGCTATGATACATAGGCATCTGCAAACGCTATTTCCTAGCAAGGAAGTGACGCATTATCATTCTTTTGAAGTGAATACGAGGTATACATAACATTGCACAATGAATATTGTATCTTAACGTGATACATATAAATGAGATGCGATATCGTGATTTAAGCGGCATCAGAACACTATTGCTTCGATACCTAGATATCTGCAAACGCTGCTTCCTAGCAAGGAAGTGGCGCATCTACATTCCTTTGAAGTGAATACGAGGTATACATGACACTCCGCAATGAATATTATATCTTATCATGAAACATAGAAATGAGATGCGATATCGCTATTTAAGAAGCAATAGATCTCTATTGCTTCAATACGTAGACATCTGCCAACGCTATTTCCTAGCAAGGAAGTGTCGCATTTACATTCTCCTGAAGTGAGTACGAGGTATACATAACACTGCACAATGAATATTCTATCTTATCATGAAACATTGAAATGAGATGCCTAATCGCGTTTTAAGAAGCATTAGAACACTATTGCTTCGATACGCTGACATCTGCAAACGCTACTTCCTAGCAAGGAAGTGTCGCATTTACATTCTTTTGAAGTGAATACGAGGTATACATAACACTACACAATGAATATTATTGCTTATCATGAGACATAGAAATGAGATGCGATATCGCGTTTTTAGTAGCATTAGAACTCTAATGCTACGATACGTAGACCCCTGCCAGCGCTATTTCCTAGAAAGGAAGTGGCGCATTGACATTCTTTTGAAGTGAATACCAGGAATACATAATACTCCACAATGAATATTATATCTTATCATAAAACGTAGAAATGAGATGCGATATGGCGTTTTAAGAAGCATTAGAACTCTATTGCTACGATACGTAGATATCTGGAAACGCTATTTCCTAGCAATGAAGTGTCGCATTTACTTTCATTTGAAGTGAATACGAAGTATACATGACACTTCGCAATGAATATTATATGATATCTTGAAACATAGGAATGAGATGCGATGCCGCGATTTAAAAAGCATTAGTAATCTATTGCTACGATTCGTAGTCATCTGCAAACGCTATTTAATAGCAAGGATGTGCCGCACTGACATTCATTTGAAGTGAATACGAGGTATACACAACACTTTGCAATGGATATTATATCTTATCAGGAAACATAGAAATGAGATGCGATATCGCTATTTAAGATGCATTGGAACTCTATTGCTTCGGTACGTAGACGTCTGCAAATGCTACTGCCCAGCAAGTAAGTGTCGCATTTACATTCTTTTGAAGTGAATGCGAGATATACATGACACTTCGCAATGAATATTATACCTTATCATGAAACATAGAAATCTGATGCGATATCGCGTTTTAAGAAGCATTAGAACTCTACTGCTACGATACGTAGACATCTGCAAACGCTATTTCCTAGCAAGGAAGTGTCATACTTACAT
Organism: Xylocopa sonorina; assembly: GCF_050948175.1. Taxonomy (NCBI): domain Eukaryota; kingdom Metazoa; phylum Arthropoda; class Insecta; order Hymenoptera; family Apidae; genus Xylocopa; species Xylocopa sonorina. The sequence goes on along the minus strand of NW_027490125.1, from coordinate 471,392 downwards.
TCATTTGAAGTGATACATGAATTACATTCATTGAAGTATACATGACACTCCGCAATGAATATTATATCTTATCCTAAAACAGAATTGAGGTGCTATATCTCATTTTAAGAAACATTAGAACGCTATTGCTTCGATATGTAGACATCTGCCAACGCTATTTCCTAGCAAGGAAGTGTCGCATTTACATTCATTTGAAGTGTATGCAAGGTATACATGACACTTCGCAATGAATATTATATCTTATAATGAAACATAGAAATGAGATGCTATATCTCGTTTTAAGAAGCATTCGAACCCTAATGCTACGATACGTAGACATCTGCAGACGCTATTTCCTAGCAAGGAAGTGTCGCATTTACATTCTTTTGAAGTGAATACGAGGTATTCATAACACTCCACAATGAATATTATATCTTTTCATGAAGCATATAAATGGGGAGCGATTTCTCGTTTTAAGAAGCATTGGAAATCTATTGCTTCGATACGTAGACATCTGCAAACGCTATTACCTAGCAATGGAGTGTCGCCTTTTAATACGTTTGAAGTGTATGCGTGGTATACAAGACACTTCGCAATGAATATTATATCTTATCATGGAACATAGAAATGAGTGCGATATTTCGTTTTAAGAAGCATTAGAAATCTGTGGCTTCGATACGTAGACATCTGCCATCGCTATATCCTAGCAAGGAAGTGTCGCATTTACATTCATTTGAAGTGTATGCGAGGTACACATGACACTCCGCAATGAATATTATATCTTATCATGAAACATAGAGATGAGATGCGATATCGCTATTTAAGAAGCAATAGATCTCTATTGCTTCAATACGTAGACATCTGCCAAAGCTATTTCCTAGCAAGGAAGTGTCGCATTTACATTCTCCTGAAGTGAGTACAAGGTATACATAACACTGCACAATGAATATTATATCTTATCATGAAACATAGAAATGAGATGCCTAATCGCGATTTTAAAAGCACTAGAAATCAATTTCTTCGATACGTAGGCATCTGCAAACGCTATTTCCTAGCTAGGAAGTGTCGCATTTACATTCTTTTGAAGTGAATACGAGGTATTCATAACACTCCACAATGAATATTATATCTTTTCATGAAGCATATAAATGGGGAGCGATTTCTCGTTTTAAGAAGCATTGGAAATCTATTGCTTCGATACGTAGACATCTGCAAACGCTATTACCTAGCAATGAAGTGTCGCCTTTTAATACGTTTGAAGTGTATGCGTGGTATACAAGACACTTCGCAATGAATATTATATCTTATCATGGAACATAGAAATGAGTGCGATATCTCGTTTTAAGAAGCATTAGAAATCTGTGGCTTCGATACGTAGACATCTGCCATCGCTATATCCTAGCAAGGAAGTGTCGCATTTACATTCATTTGAAGTGTATGCGAGGTACACATGACACTCCGCAATGAATATTATATCTTATCATGAAACATAGAAATGAGATGCGATATCGCTATTTAAGAAGCAATAGATCTCTATTGCTTCAATACGTAGACATCTGCCAACGCTATTTCCTAGCAAGGAAGTGTCGCATTTACATTCTCCTGAAGTGAGTACGAGGTATACATAACACTGCACAATGAATATTATATCTTATCATGAAACATAGAAATGAGATGCCTAATCGCGATTTTAAAAGCACTAGAAATCAATTTCTTCGATACGTAGGCATCTGCAAACGCTATTTCCTAGCTAGGAAGTGTCGCATTTACATTGTTTTGAAGTGAATACGAGGTATACATGACACTTCGCAATGAATATTGTATCTTATCATGAAACATAGAAATGAGATGCGATATCGCGTTTTAAGAAGAATTAGAACTCTATTGCTATGATACATAGGCATCTGCAAACGCTATTTCCTAGCAAGGAAGTGACGCATTATCATTCTTTTGAAGTGAATACGAGGTATACATAACATTGCACAATGAATATTGTATCTTAACGTGATACATATAAATGAGATGCGATATCGTGATTTAAGCGGCATCAGAACACTATTGCTTCGATACCTAGATATCTGCAAACGCTGCTTCCTAGCAAGGAAGTGGCGCATCTACATTCCTTTGAAGTGAATACGAGGTATACATGACACTCCGCAATGAATATTATATCTTATCATGAAACATAGAAATGAGATGCGATATCGCTATTTAAGAAGCAATAGATCTCTATTGCTTCAATACGTAGACATCTGCCAACGCTATTTCCTAGCAAGGAAGTGTCGCATTTACATTCTCCTGAAGTGAGTACGAGGTATACATAACACTGCACAATGAATATTCTATCTTATCATGAAACATTGAAATGAGATGCCTAATCGCGTTTTAAGAAGCATTAGAACACTATTGCTTCGATACGCTGACATCTGCAAACGCTACTTCCTAGCAAGGAAGTGTCGCATTTACATTCTTTTGAAGTGAATACGAGGTATACATAACACTACACAATGAATATTATTGCTTATCATGAGACATAGAAATGAGATGCGATATCGCGTTTTTAGTAGCATTAGAACTCTAATGCTACGATACGTAGACCCCTGCCAGCGCCATTTCCTAGAAAGGAAGTGGCGCATTGACATTCTTTTGAAGTGAATACCAGGAATACATAATACTCCACAATGAATATTATATCTTATCATAAAACGTAGAAATGAGATGCGATATGGCGTTTTAAGAAGCATTAGAACTCTATTGCTACGATACGTAGATATCTGGAAACGCTATTTCCTAGCAATGAAGTGTCGCATTTACTTTCATTTGAAGTGAATACGAAGTATACATGACACTTCGCAATGAATATTATATGATATCTTGAAACATAGGAATGAGATGCGATGCCGCGATTTAAAAAGCATTAGTAATCTATTGCTACGATTCGTAGTCATCTGCAAACGCTATTTAATAGCAAGGATGTGCCGCACTGACATTCATTTGAAGTGAATACGAGGTATACACAACACTTTGCAATGGATATTATATCTTATCAGGAAACATAGAAATGAGATGCGATATCGCTATTTAAGATGCATTGGAACTCTATTGCTTCGGTACGTAGACGTCTGCAAATGCTACTGCCCAGCAAGTAAGTGTCGCATTTACATTCTTTTGAAGTGAATGCGAGATATACATGACACTTCGCAATGAATATTATACCTTATCATGAAACATAGAAATCTGATGCGATATCGCGTTTTAAGAAGCATTAGAACTCTACTGCTACGATACGTAGACATCTGCAAACGCTATTTCCTAGCAAGGAAGTGTCATACTTACATTCATTTGAAGTGATACATGAATTACATTCATTGAAGTATACATGACACTCCGCAATGAATATTATATCTTATCCTAAAACAGAATTGAGGTGCTATATCTCATTTTAAGAAACATTAGAACGCTATTGCTTCGATATGTAGACATCTGCCAACGCTATTTCCTAGCAAGGAAGTGTCGCATTTACATTCATTTGAAGTGTATGCAAGGTATACATGACACTTCGCAATGAATATTATATCTTATAATGAAACATAGAAATGAGATGCTATATCTCGTTTTAAGAAGCATTCGAACCCTAGTGCTACGATACGTAGACATCTGCAGACGCTATTTCCTAGCAAGGAAGTGTCGCATTTACATTCTTTTGAAGTGAATACGAGGTATTCATAACACTCCACAATGAATATTATATCTTTTCATGAAGCATATAAATGGGGAGCGATTTCTCGTTTTAAGAAGCATTGGAAATCTATTGCTTCGATACGTAGACATCTGCAAACGCTATTACCTAGCAATGGAGTGTCGCCTTTTAATACGTTTGAAGTGTATGCGTGGTATACAAGACACTTCGCAATGAATATTATATCTTATCATGGAACATAGAAATGAGTGCGATATTTCGTTTTAAGAAGCATTAGAAATCTGTGGCTTCGATACGTAGACATCTGCCATCGCTATATCCTAGCAAGGAAGTGTCGCATTTACATTCATTTGAAGTGTATGCGAGGTACACATGACACTCCGCAATGAATATTATATCTTATCATGAAACATAGAAATGAGATGCGATATCGCTATTTAAGAAGCAATAGATCTCTATTGCTTCAATACGTAGACATCTGCCAAAGCTATTTCCTAGCAAGGAAGTGTCGCATTTACATTCTCCTGAAGTGAGTACAAGGTATACATAACACTGCACAATGAATATTATATCTTATCATGAAACATAGAAATGAGATGCCTAATCGCGATTTTAAAAGCACTAGAAATCAATTTCTTCGATACGTAGGCATCTGCAAACGCTATTTCCTAGCTAGGAAGTGTCGCATTTACATTGTTTTGAAGTGAATACGAGGTATACATGACACTTCGCAATGAATATTGTATCTTATCATGAAACATAGAAATGAGATGCGATATCGCGTTTTAAGAAGAATTAGAACTCTATTGCTATGATACATAGGCATCTGCAAACGCTATTTCCTAGCAAGGAAGTGTCGCATTTACATTCTCCTGAAGTGAGTACGAGGTATACATAACACTGCACAATGAATATTCTATCTTATCATGAAACATTGAAATGAGATGCCTAATCGCGTTTTAAGAAGCATTAGAACACTATTGCTTCGATACGCTGACATCTGCAAACGCTACTTCCTAGCAAGGAAGTGTCGCATTTACATTCTTTTGAAGTGAATACGAGGTATACATAACACTACACAATGAATATTATTGCTTATCATGAGACATAGAAATGAGATGCGATATCGCGTTTTTAGTAGCATTAGAACTCTAATGCTACGATACGTAGACCCCTGCCAGCGCTATTTCCTAGAAAGGAAGTGGCGCATTGACATTCTTTTGAAGTGAATACCAGGAATACATAATACTCCACAATGAATATTATATCTTATCATAAAACGTAGAAATGAGATGCGATATGGCGTTTTGAGAAGCATTAGAACTCTATTGCTACGATACGTAGATATCTGGAAACGCTATTTCCTAGCAATGAAGTGTCGCATTTACTTTCATTTGAAGTGAATACGAAGTATACATGACACTTCGCAATGAATATTATATGATATCTTGAAACATAGGAATGAGATGCGATGCCGCGATTTAAAAAGCATTAGTAATCTATTGCTACGATTCGTAGTCATCTGCAAACGCTATTTAATGGCAAGGATGTGCCGCACTGACATTCATTTGAAGTGAATACGAGGTATACACAACACTTTGCAATGGATATTATATCTTATCAGGAAACATAGAAATGAGATGCGATATCGCTATTTAAGATGCATTGGAACTCTATTGCTTCGGTACGTAGACGTCTGCAAATGCTACTGCCCAGCAAGTAAGTGTCGCATTTACATTCTTTTGAAGTGAATGCGAGATATACATGACACTTCGCAATGAATATTATACCTTATCATGAAACATAGAAATCTGATGCGATATCGCGTTTTAAGAAGCATTAGAACTCTACTGCTACGATACGTAGACATCTGCAAACGCTATTTCCTAGCAAGGAAGTGTCATACTTACATTCATTTGAAGTGATACATGAATTACATTCATTGAAGTATACATGACACTCCGCAATGAATATTATATCTTATCCTAAAACAGAATTGAGGTGCTATATCTCATTTTAAGAAACATTAGAACGCTATTGCTTCGATATGTAGACATCTGCCAACGCTATTTCCTAGCAAGGAAGTGTCGCATTTACATTCATTTGAAGTGTATGCAAGGTATACATGACACTTCGCAATGAATATTATATCTTATAATGAAACATAGAAATGAGATGCTATATCTCGTTTTAAGAAGCATTCGAACCCTAATGCTACGATACGTAGACATCTGCAGACGCTATTTCCTAGCAAGGAAGTGTCGCATTTACATTCTTTTGAAGTGAATACGAGGTATTCATAACACTCCACAATGAATATTATATCTTTTCATGAAGCATATAAATGGGGAGCGATTTCTCGTTTTAAGAAGCATTGGAAATCTATTGCTTCGATACGTAGACATCTGCAAACGCTATTACCTAGCAATGAAGTGTCGCCTTTTAATACGTTTGAAGTGTATGCGTGGTATACAAGACACTTCGCAATGAATATTATATCTTATCATGGAACATAGAAATGAGTGCGATATCTCGTTTTAAGAAGCATTAGAAATCTGTGGCTTCGATACGTAGACATCTGCCATCGCTATATCCTAGCAAGGAAGTGTCGCATTTACATTCATTTGAAGTGTATGCGAGGTACACATGACACTCCGCAATGAATATTATATCTTATCATGAAACATAGAAATGAGATGCGATATCGCTATTTAAGAAGCAATAGATCTCTATTGCTTCAATACGTAGACATCTGCCAACGCTATTTCCTAGCAAGGAAGTGTCGCATTTACATTCTCCTGAAGTGAGTACGAGGTATACATAACACTGCACAATGAATATTATATCTTATCATGAAACATAGAAATGAGATGCCTAATCGCGATTTTAAAAGCACTAGAAATCAATTTCTTCGATACGTAGGCATCTGAAAACGCTATTTCCTAGCTAGGAAGTGTCGCATTTACATTGTTTTGAAGTGAATACGAGGTATACATGACACTTCGCAATGAATATTGTATCTTATCATGAAACATAGAAATGAGATGCGATATCGCGTTTTAAGAAGAATTAGAACTCTATTGCTATGATACATAGGCATCTGCAAACGCTATTTCCTAGCAAGGAAGTGACGCATTATCATTCTTTTGAAGTGAATACGAGGTATACATAACATTGCACAATGAATATTGTATCTTAACGTGATACATATAAATGAGATGCGATATCGTGATTTAAGCGGCATCAGAACACTATTGCTTCGATACCTAGATATCTGCAAACGCTGCTTCCTAGCAAGGAAGTGGCGCATCTACATTCCTTTGAAGTGAATACGAGGTATACATGACACTCCGCAATGAATATTATATCTTATCATGAAACATAGAAATGAGATGCGATATCGCTATTTAAGAAGCAATAGATCTCTATTGCTTCAATACGTAGACATCTGCCAACGCTATTTCCTAGCAAGGAAGTGTCGCATTTACATTCTCCTGAAGTGAGTACGAGGTATACATAACACTGCACAATGAATATTCTATCTTATCATGAAACATTGAAATGAGATGCCTAATCGCGTTTTAAGAAGCATTAGAACACTATTGCTTCGATACGCTGACATCTGCAAACGCTACTTCCTAGCAAGGAAGTGTCGCATTTACATTCTTTTGAAGTGAATACCAGGTATACATATAACTGCGCAATGAATATTGTATCTTATCATGAAACATAGAAATGAGATGCGATATAGGGATTTAAGAAGAATTAGAACTCTGTTGCATCGATACGCAGACATGTCCAAACGCTATTTACTAGCAAGGATGCGTCGCATTTACATTCATTTGAAGTGCAGACGAGGTATACATGACACTTCGCAATGAATATTATATCTTATCATGAAACATAGAAATGAGATGCGACATCTCATTCTAAGAAGCATTAGAACTCTATAGCTTCGATACGTAGATATCTGCAAACGCTATTTCCTAGCAAAGATGTGTCCCATTTTCCTACATTTGAAGTGAATACGAGGTATACATAACACTGCACAATAAGTATTATATCTTATCGTGAAACATAGAAATGGGATGCGATATCGTAATCTACGAAGCATTAGAACTCTATTGCATCGATACGTAGACATCTGCAAACGCTACTTCCTAGCATGGAAGTGCCGCATTTACATTCATTTGTAGTGTATGCGAGGTATACATGACAATTGGCAATGAATACTATATCCTATCATGAAACATAGATATGAGATGCGATATCGCGTTCTAAGTAGCATTAGAACTCTATTGCTACGATACGCAGACATCTGGAAACCCTACTTCCTAGCAGCGAATTGCCGCATTTTCATTAGCTGAAGTGTGTGCGAGGTATACACTTCGGATCAAACTTCGCACTTATTATTATATCTTATTATGAAACATAGAAATGAGATGCGATATCCCGTTTTAAGAAGCCTTAGAACACTATTGCTTCGATACGTTGACATCTGCAAACGCTATTTCCTAGCAAGGAACTGCCGCATTTACATTCACTTGAAGTTTATGTGAGGTATAAGTGACACTTTGCAATGAATATTATATCTTATCATGAAACATAGAAATGAGTTGCGATATCGCGGTTAAAGAAGCGTTAGAACTCTATTGCTACGATACGTAGACATCTGCAGACGCTATTTCCTAGCAAGGAAGTGTCGCATTTACATTCTATTGAAGTGAATACGAAGTACACATAACACTCAGCAATGAATATTATATCTTATCATGAGACATAGAAATGAGATGCGATATCGCGTTCTAAGGAGCATTAGAAATCTATTGCTTTGTTACGTGGACATCTGCCATCGCTATATCCTAGCAAGGAAGGGTCGCACTTACATTTATTTGAAGTGTATGCGTGGTATGCGTGACACTGCGCAATGAATATTATATCTTATCATGAAACATAGAAATGGGATGCTATATCTCGTTTTAAGAAACATTAGAACACCATTGCTACGATTCGTCGATATCTGCAGATGCTATTTCCCAGGAAGGAAGTGTCGCACTTACATTCTATTGAAGTCAATACGAGGTATACATAACACTCCACATTAAATATTATATCTTATCATGAAACATACAAATGAGATGCGACATCTCGTTTTACGAAGCATTAGAACTGTATTGTTTCGATACGTAGACATCTTGAAACGCCATTTCCTAGCAAGGAAGTATCGCATTTACACTCTTTTGAAGTGAATACGTTGTATACATGACACTTCGCAATGAATACTATATCTTACCATGAAACATAGAAATGAGATGCGGCATAGCGAATTAAGAATCGTTAGAACTCAATTGCTACGATACGTAGACATTTGCAAACGCTATTTCCTAGCAAGGAAGTGACGCATTTACATTCTTTTAAAGTGAATACGAGGTATACATGACTCTTCGCAATGAATATTATATCTTATCATGAAACAGAGAAATGAGATGCGGAATCCCGTTTTATGAAGCATTAGATATCTATGGCTTCGATACGTAGACATCTGCAAACGCTATTACCTAACAGGGAAGTGTCACATTTACATTCACTTGAAGTGTATGCGAGGTATATGTGACACTTCGCAATGAGTATTATGTCCTATCATGAAACATAGAAATGTGATGCGATATCGCGTTTTAAGAGGCATTAGAACTCTAGTGCTGCGATACGTAGACATCTGCAAACGCTATTTCCTAGCAAAGAAGAGACGCATTTACATTCATTTGAAGTGTATGCGAGGTATAAGTGACAATTCGCAATGAATATTTTATCTCATCATGAACATAGAAATGAGATGCGATATCGCTTTTTACGAAGCATTAGAACTCTATTGCTACGATACGTAGGCATCTGGAAACGCTATTCAATAGCAAGGTAGTGTCGCATTTATATTCCATTGAAGTGAATACGAGGTATACATATCAATCCACAATGAATTTTATACCATATAACGAAACATAGAAATGAAATGCGATATCGCGTTTTAAGAAGCATTAGAACTATATTGCTACGATACGTAGACGTCTGCAAACGCCATTTACTAGCAAGGAAGAGTTGCACTTACTTTCTTTTGAAGTGAATACGAGGTATACATAACACTGCACATTGAACATTATATCTTATCATGAAACATAGAAATGAGATGCGATATCGCGTTTTTAGTAGCATTAGAACTCTAATGCTACGATACGTAGACTCCTGCCAGCGCTATTTCCTAGAAAGGAAGTGTCGCATTGACATTCTTATGAAGTGAATACCAGCAATACATAATACTCCACAATGAATATTATATCTTATCATAAAACATAGAAATGAGATGCTATATGGCGTTTTAAGAAGCATTAGATCTCTATTGCTACGATACGTAGATATCTGGAAACGCTATTTCCTAGCAAGGAAGTGTCGCATTTACTTTCATTTGAAGCGAATACGAAGTATACATGACACTTCGCAATGAATATTATATCTTATCGTGAAACATAGAAATGAGATGCGATGTCGCGTTATAAGAAGCATTAGAATTCCATTGCTTCGATACGTAGACGTCTGCAAACGCCATTTCCTAGCAAAGAAGAGTCGCACTTACTTTCTTTTGAAGTGAATACGAGGTATACATAACACTGCACATTGAATATTATATCTTATCATGAAACATAGAAATGAGATGCGATATCGCGATTTATGAAGCATTAGAACTCTATTGCTTCCATACGTAGACATCTGCAGAAGCAACTTCTAGCAAGGAAGTGTCGTATTAACATTCTTTTGAATGGTATACGAGGTACACATGACACTTCGCAATGAATATTATATCTTATCATGAAACATAGAAATGAGATGCGATATCGCGTTCTAAGGAGCATTAGAACTCTATTGCTTCGATACGTAGACATCTGCAGACGCTATTTCCTAGCAAGGAAGTGTCGCATTTACATTCTTTTGATGTGAATACCAGGAATACATAATACTCCACAATGAATATTATACCTTATCATGAAACATAGAAATCTGATGCGATATCGCGTTTTAAGAAGCATTAGAACTCTACTGCTACGATACGTAGACATCTGCAAACGCTATTACCTAGCAATGAAGTGTCGCCTTTTAATACGTTTGAAGTGTATGCGTGGTATACAAGACACTTCGCAATGAATATTATATCCTATCATGGAACATAGAAATGAGATGCGATATTGCGATTTAAGAAGCATTAGAATTCTATTCCTTCGATACGTAGACATCTGAGAACGCTACTTCCAAGCAAGGAAGTGTCGCATTTACATTCTTCTGAAGTGAAAACGTGGTATACATGATACTACGCAATGAATATTATATCTTATCATAAAACAAAGAATTGAGATGCGATATGGTGATTTAAGAAGCATTAGAACTCTATTGCTTCGATACGTAGACACCTGCAGACGCTACTTCCTAGCAAGGAAGTGTCGCATTTACATTCTTTAGAAGAGAATCCGAAGTATACATGACATTCCGCAATGAATATTATATCTTATCATAAAACACAGAAATGAAATGCGATTTCGCGTTTTAAGAAGCATTAGAACTCTGTTGCTTCGATACGTAGACGTCTGCCATCGCTATTACCTAGCAAGGAAGTGTCGCATTTACGTTCATTTGAAGTATATGCGAGGTATACAAGATACTTCGCAAAGAATATTACGTCTTACCATGATTCATAGAATTGAGATGCGATATCGCGTTTTGAGAAGCGCTAGAAATCTATTGCTACGATACATAGACATCTGCAAACGCTATTTCCTAGCAAGGAAGTGTCGCATTTACAATCCTTTGAAGTGAATACGAGGTATGCATAACACTCCACAATGAATATTATACCTTATCATGAAACATAGAAATGAAATGCGATATCGCGATTTGAGAAGCATTAGATCTCTATTGCTTCGATACGGAGACATCTGCAAGCGCTATTTCCTAGCAAGGAAGTATCGCAATTACATTCTTTTTAAGTGAATACGAGGTATACATAACACTCCACAGTGAATATTATATCTTATCATGAAACATAGAAAGGAGATGCGATATCGGGATTTAAGAAGCATAAAACACTATTTCTTCGATACGTAGACATCTGCAAACGCTAATTCCTAGCAAGGAAGGGTCGTATTTACATTCATCTGTAGTGCATGCGAGGTATACATGACACTTCGCAATGAATATTACATCTTATCATGAGAAATAGAAATGAGATGCGATATCTCGTTTTTAGAAGAACTAGAACCCTATTGCTTCGATACGTAGACATCTGCAAACGCTATTACCAAGCTAGGAAGTGTAGCATTTTCAATCATTTGAAGAGAACGCGAGGTATACATGACAATTCGCAATGAATATTATATCTTATCATGAACCATAGAAATGGGATGCAATATCGCGTATCAAGAAGCATTAGAACTCTATTGCTTCTAAGAGTAGACATCTGGAAACGTAGTTTCCTAGAAAGGAGGTGTTGCATTTACGTTCATTTGAAGTGTATGCTAGGTATACATGACACTTCGCAATGAATATTATACCTTATCATGAGACATAGCAATGAGATATGATATCGCGTTTTAAGAATCATTAGAACTCTCCTGCTTCGATACGTAGATATCTGCAAACGCTATTTCCTAGGAAGGAAGTGTCGCATTTACATTCTGTTGAGGGGAATACGACGTATACAAACACCACACAATGAATATTATATCTTATCATGAGACATAGAAATAAGATGCGATACAGCGATTTAGGAAGCATTAGAATAATATTGCTTCGATACGTAGACATCTGCTAACGCTATTTCCTAGCAAGGATGTGTCGCATGAACATTCAGTTGAAGTGTATGCGAGGTATACAAGACACTTCGCAATGAATATTATATCTTATCATGAAGCATAGAAATGAAGTGCGATATCGCTTTTTAAGTAGAATTAGAATTCTATTGCTACGATACGTAGACATCTGCATACGCTATTTCCTAGCAAGGAAGTGTAGTATTACATTATTTTGAAGTGATTACGAGGTATGCATGACACTTCCCAATGAATATTATATCTCATCATGAAACATAGAAATGAGATGCGACATCTTGTTCTGTGAAGCTTTAGAACTCTGTTGCTACGATACGTAGACATCTGCAATCGCTATTTAATAGCAGGGAAGTGTCGCATTTACATTCTATTGAAGTGAATACGAGGTATACATGACACTCCACAACGAATATTATATCTTATCATGAAACATAGAAATGAGATGCGATATGGCGGTTTATGAAGCATAAGAACTCTAATGCTACAATACGTAGACATCTCCAAACGCAACTTCCTAGCAAGGAAGTGTCGCACTTACATTCTTGTGAAAGGAATACGAGGTATACATGACACTTCGCAACGAATATTATATCTTATCATGAAACATAGAAATTAGATGCGATATCGCGATTTAAGAAGCATTAGAACCCCTATTGCTTCGATACGGAGACATCTGCAAACGCTGTTTCCTAGCAAGAAAGTGTCGCATTTACATTCTTAGGAAGTGTAGACGAGATATACATAACACTCCACAATGAATATTGTATCTTATCATGAAACATATAATTGAGGATCGATTCGCGTTTTAAGAAGCATTAGAACACTATTGCTACGATACGGAGACATCTGCAGACGCTATTTCCTAGCAAGGAAGTGTCGCATTTACATTCTTTTGAAGTGTATACGAGGTATACATAACACTCCACAATGAATATTATATCTTATCATGAAACATAGAATTGTGGAGCGGTTTCGCATCTTAAGAAGCATTAGAAATCTATTGCTTCGATACGTAGACATCTGCAATAGCTATTTCCTAGCAAGGAAGTGTCGCATTTATATTCTTTTGAAGTGAATGCGAGGTATACATAACATTGAACAATGAATATTATATATTATCATGAAACATAGAAATGAGATGCGATATCGCGATATAAGAAGCATTAGAACTTTATTGCTTCGATACGTAGACATCTGCAAACGCTATTTCCTAGCAAGGAAGTGTCGCATTTACATTCATTTAAAGTGAATACGAGGAATACATGAAACTTCGCAATGCATACTATATCTTATCATGAAACATAGAAATGAGATTCGATATCCCGTTTCAAGAAGCATTAGAACTACTCTATTGCTTCGATACGTAGACATCTGCAATCGCTATTTCCTAGCAAGGAAGTGTCGCATTTACATTCATTTGAAGTGTATGCGAGGTATACATAACACTTCGCAATGAATATTATATGTTATCATGAAACATAGAAATGAGATGCGATGTCTCGTTTTAAGAAGCATCATAACACGCTTGCTACAATACGTAGACATCTGCAAACGCTATTTCCTAGCAAGGAAGTGTCGCATTTACATTCATCTGTAGTGCATGCGAGGTATACATGACACTTCGCAATGAATATTATATCTTATCATGAAACATACAAATGAGATGCGACATCTCGTTTTAAGAAGCATTAGAACTCTATTGCTTCGATACGGAGACATCTGCAAACGCTATTTCCTAGCAAGGAAGTGTAGCATTTACATTCTCTTGAAGTGAATACGAGGTATACATGACACCTTTCAGTGAATATTATATCTTATCATGAAACATAGTCATGAGATGCGAAATCGCGATTTAAGAAGCATTAGAACTCTATTGCTTCGATACGTAGACATCTGGAAACGTAATTTCCTAGAGTGGAAGTGTCGCATTTACATTCAGTTGAAGTGAATACGAGGTATGCATGTCACTTCACAATGAATATTATACCTTATCATGAAACATAGAAATGAGATGCGAAGGCGCGTTTTAAGAAGCATTAGAACTCTATTGCTTCGACACGTAGACAACTGCAAACGCTATTTCCTGGCAAGGAAGTGTCGCATTTACATTCACTTGAAGTGTATGCGAGGTATACATGCCGCTTGGCAATGAATATCATATCTTATCATGAAACATAGAAATGAGATGCGATATCGCGTTTTTGGAAGCATCAGAACACAATTGCTACGATACGTAGACATCTGCAAACGCCAATTCCTAGCAAGTAAGTGTCGCAGTTACATTCTTTTGAATTGTATGCGAGGTATACATAACACTACACAATGAATATTATATCTTATATCGAAACATATGAATGAGATGCGATATCGCGATTTAAGAAGCATTACAACTCTATTGCTTCGATACGTAGACATCTGGAGACGTAATTTCCTAGAATGGAAGTGTCGCATTCTTATTCAATTGAAGTGTATGCGAGGTATACTTGACACTTCGCAATGAATATTATATCTTATCATGGAACATTGAAGTGAGGAGCGACATCGCGTTTTAAGAAGCATCAGAACTCTATTGCTATGATACGTAGACATCTCCAAACGCTATTTCCTAGCAAGGAAGTGTAGCATTTACATCCTTTTGAAGTGAATACGAGGTATACATGACTCTTCGCAATTAATATTATACCTTATTACGAAACATAGTAATGAAATACGTCATCTCGTTTTAAGAAGCATTAGAAACCTATTTTTTCGATACGTAGACATTTGGAAACGCTTTTTCCTACAAGGAAGTGTCGCATTTACATTCTTCTGAAGTGAATACAAGGTATACATTACACTTCGCAATTAATATTATATCTTATCATGAAGCATAGAAATGAGATGCGATATCCCGCTTCAAGAAGCATTAGAACTCTATTGCTTCGATACGTAGACATCTGCAATAGCTATATCCTAGCATGGAAGTGTCGCATTTATATTCTTTTGAAATGAGTGCGAGGTATACATAACATTGCACAATGAATATTATATATTATCATGAAACATAGAAATGAGATGCGATATCTCGTTTTAATAAGCATTATAACACGCTTGCTACGATACGTAGACATCTCCAATAGCTATTTCCTAGCAAGGAAGTGTCGCATTTATATTCTTTTGAAGTGAATGCGAGGTATACATAACATTGCATAATGAATATTATATCTTATCATGAAACGTAGAAGTGAGATGCGATATCGCGATTTAAGAAGCATTACAATTCTATTGCTTCGATCCGTAGACATCTGCAAACGCTAGTTCCTAGCAAGGAAGTGTTGCATTTACATTCTTTTGAAGTGAATACGAGGTATACATGACACTCCACAATGAATATTATATCTTATCATGAAACATAGAAATGAGATGCGATATCTCGTTTTAAGAAGCATTAGAACTCCTTTGCTTCGATACATAGACATCTGCCAACGCTATTTCCTAGCAAGGGAGAGTCGCATTTACATTCATTTGAAGTGAATACGAGGTATACATAACACCGCACAATGAATATTATATCTTATAGTGTAGGGTAGAATTGAGATGCAATATCGCGTTTTAAGAAGCATTAGAACTCTGTTGCTTCGATACGTAGACGTCTGCCATCGCTATTACCTAGCAAGGAAGTGTCGCATTTACATTCATTTGAAGTGTATGCGAGGTATACATGACACACCACAATGAATATTATACCTTATCACGAAACATAGAAATGAAATGCGATATCGCGATTTGAGAAGCATTAGAACACTATTGCAACGATACATTGACATCTGCAGACGCTATTTCCTAGCAAGGAAGTGTAGCATTTACATTCTATTGAGGTGAATACGATGTATACATAACACTGCACAATGAATATTATATCTTATCATAAAACACAGAAATGTGATGCGATATCTCGTTTTAAGGAGCATTAGTACTCTGCTGCTTCGGTACGTAGACATCTGCAAACGCTACTTCCTAGCAAGGAAGTGTCGCATTTACATTCATTTGAAGTGTATGCGAGGTATACATGACACTCCACAATGAACATTATATCTTATCATGAAACATAGAAATGAGATGCGATATCGCGTTTTAAGAGGCATTAGAACTCTATTGCTTCGATACGTAGACATCTGGAAACGTATTTTCCTAGAAAGGAAGTGTCGCATTTACATTCAATTGAAGTGTAGACGAGAAACACATAACACTTCGCAATGAATATTATATCTTATCATAAGACATAGAAATGTGATGCGATATCGCGTTAAGTTCGGAGTATATGGGTTAAGTTTTAAGATGCACTAGAACTCTACTGCTTCGATACGTAGACATCTGCAACACGCTATTTCCTAGCTAGGAAGTGTCGCATTTACATTCATTTGAAGTGTATGCGATGTATACGTGAAACTTCGAAATGAATATTATATCTTATCGTGAAACATAGAAATGAGATTCGATATCGCGTTTTGAGAAGCATTAGAACTCTATTGCTTCGATACGTAGACATCTGCAATCGCTATTTCCTAGCAAGGAAGTATCGCATTTACATTCATTTGAAGTGTATGCGAGGTATACATAACACTTCGCAATGAATATTATATGTTGTCATGAAACATAGAAATGAAATGCGATATCTCGTTTTAGGAAGCATTATAACACGCTTGCTACGATACGTAGGCATCTGCAAACTCTATTTCCTAGCAAGGAAGGGTCGCATTTACTTTCATTTGAAGTGAATACGAGGAACACATGAAACTTCGCAATGAATATTATATCTTATCATGAAACACAGTAATGAGATTCGATATCCCGTTTCAAGAAGCATTAGAACTCTATTGCTTCGATACGTAGACATCTGCAAATTCTATTTCCTAGCAAGGAAGTGTCGCATTTACACTCATTTGAAGTGAATACGAGGTATACATGACACTTCGCAATGAATATTATATCTTGTAATGAAACATAGGAATGAGATGCTATCTCGCGTTTTAAGAAGAATTAGAACTCTATTTCTACGATACGTAGACATCTGCAGACGCTATTTCCTAGCAAGGGAGTGTGGCATTTACATTCATTTGAAGTGTATGCGATGTATACGTGACACTTTGCAATAAATATTACATCTTATCATGAAACATAGAAATGAGATGCGATATCGCGTTTTGAGATGCAATAGAAATCTAATGCTACGATACGCAGAAATCTGCAAACGCTATTTCCTAGCACGGAAGTGTCGCATTTACATTCTTTTGAAGTGAATACGCGGTATACCTGACACTTCGAAATGAGTATTATATCATATCATGAAACATAGAAATGAGATGCGATATCGCAAATTAAGAAGCATTAGTACTCTATTGCTTCGATACGTAGATATCTGGAATCGTTATTTCCTAGAAAGGAAGTGTCGCATTTTCATTCTTTTGAGGTGAATACAAGGTATACATGACACATCGCAATGCATATCATATCTTATCATGAAACATAGAAATGAGATGCGATATCGCGTTTTAAGAAGCATCAGAACTCTATAGCTTCGATACGTAGACATCTGGAAACACTTCTTCCTAGCAGGGAAGTGTCGCACTTGCATTCATTTGAAGTGAATATTAGGAGTATATAACACTTCGCAATGAATATTATATCTTATCATGAAACATAGAAATGAGATGCGATATGACGATTTAAGAAGCATTAGAACTCTATTGCTACGACACATAGACATCTGCAAACGCTATTACCTAGGATGGAAGTGTCGCATTTACAATCTGTTGAAGTGAATACGAGGTGTACATAACACTCCTGAATGAATATTATATCTTATCATGAAACATAGAAGTGAGATGCGATATCGCGTTTTAAAAAGCATTATAACTCTATTGCTAATATACGTAGATATCTGCAAACGCTATTTCCTAGCATGGAAATGTCGCATTTACATTCTTTTGAAGTGAATACGAGGTTAACATAACACTCCACAATGAATATTATATCTTATCATGAAACATTGAAATGAGATGCGATATCGCGTTTTAAGAAGCATTAGAACTCTATTGCATCGATACGTAGACATCTGGCATCGCTCTTTCCTAGCGATGGAGTATCACATTTACATTCATTTGAAGTGTATGCGAGATATACATGACACTTCGCAATGAATATTGTATCTTAACATGAAACATAGTAATAAGGTGCGATATCGCGTTCTAAGAAGGATTAGAACTCTATTGCTACGATACGGAGACCTCTACAAACGCTATTTCCTAGGAAGCATGTTTCGCATTTGCATTCACTTGAAGTGAATAGGGGGTATAGATAACATTCCACAATGAATGTTATATCTTCGCATGAAACATAGAAATGAGATGCGATATCGGGATTTAAAAAGCATTAGAAATCTATTGCTACGGTACGTAGATATCTGCAAACGCTATTCAATAGCAAGGAAGCGTCGCACTTACATTCTTTTGAAGTGAATACGAGGTATACATAACACTACACAATGAATATTATATCTTATGATGAAACATAGAAATCAGATGCGATATCGCGATTTAAGATGCATTAGAACACTATTGCTTCGATACGTAGACAACTGAAAGCGCTACTTCCTAGCAAGGAAATGTCGCATTTTCATTCTTTTGAAGTAAATACGAGGTATACATAACAGTGCACTATGTATATTATATCTTATCATGAAACATAGAAATGAGATGCGATTTTGCGATTTAAGAAGCATTAGAACTCTATTGCTTCGATAGGTAGACTTCTGCAAACGCTATTTCCTAGCAAGGAAGTGTCGCATTTACATTCATTTGAAGTGTATGCGAGGAACACATAACACTTCGTAATGAATATTATATCTTAACATGAAACATTGGATTGAAATGCGATATCGCGTTTTAAAAAGCACTAGAACTCTATTCCTCCGATACGTAGACAACTACAAACGCTATTTCCTAGCAAGGAAGTGATGCATTTACATTCCATTGAAGTGAATACGAGGTATACATAACAATCCACAATGAATTTTATACCATATAACGAAACATAGAAATGAAATGCGATAGCGCGTTTTAAGAAGCATTAGAAATATATTGCTACAATACGTAGACACCTGCAAATGCTATTTCCTAGAAACGATATGTCGCATTTACATTCTTTTGAAGTGAATACGAGGTATACATGACTCTTCGCAATTAATATTATACCTTATTACGAAACATAGTAATGAAATACGTCATCTCGTTTTAAGAAGCATTAGAAACCTATTTTTTCGATACGTAGACATTTGGAAACGCTTTTTCCTACAAGGAAGTGTCGCATTTACATTCTTCTGAAGTGAATACAAGGTATACATTACACTTCGCAATTAATATTATATCTTATCATGAAGCATAGAAATGAGATGCGATATCCCGCTTCAAGAAGCATTAGAACTCTATTGCTTCGATACGTAGACATCTGCAATAGCTATATCCTAGCATGGAAGTGTCGCATTTATATTCTTTTGAAGTGAGTGCGAGGTATACATAACATTGCACAATGAATATTATATATTATCATGAAACATAGAAATGAGATGCGATATCTCGTTTTAATAAGCATTATAACACGCTTGCTACGATACGTAGACATCTCCAATAGCTATTTCCTAGCAAGGAAGTGTCGCATTTATATTCTTTTGAAGTGAATGCGAGGTATACATAACATTGCATAATGAATATTATATCTTATCATGAAACGTAGAAGTGAGATGCGATATCGCGATTTAAGAAGCATTACAATTCTATTGCTTCGATCCGTAGACATCTGCAAACGCTAGTTCCTAGCAAGGAAGTGTTGCATTTACATTCTTTTGAAGTGAATACGAGGTATACATGACACTCCACAATGAATATTATATCTTATCATGAAACATAGAAATGAGATGCGATATCTCGTTTTAAGAAGCGTTAGAACTCCTTTGCTTCGATACATAGACATCTGCCAACGCTATTTCCTAGCAAGGGAGAGTCGCATTTACATTCATTTGAAGTGAATACGAGGTATACATAACACCGCACAATGAATATTATATCTTATAGTGTAGGGTAGAATTGAGATGCAATATCGCGTTTTAAGAAGCATTAGAACTCTGTTGCTTCGATACGTAGACGTCTGCCATCGCTATTACCTAGCAAGGAAGTGTCGCATTTACATTCATTTGAAGTGTATGCGAGGTATACATGACACACCACAATGAATATTATACCTTATCACGAAACATAGAAATGAAATGCGATATCGCGATTTGAGAAGCATTAGAACACTATTGCAACGATACATTGACATCTGCAGACGCTATTTCCTAGCAAGGAAGTGTAGCATTTACATTCTATTGAGGTGAATACGATGTATACATAACACTGCACAATGAATATTATATCTTATCATAAAACACAGAAATGTGATGCGATATCTCGTTTTAAGGAGCATTAGTACTCTGTTGCTTCGGTACG
Organism: Xylocopa sonorina; assembly: GCF_050948175.1. Taxonomy (NCBI): domain Eukaryota; kingdom Metazoa; phylum Arthropoda; class Insecta; order Hymenoptera; family Apidae; genus Xylocopa; species Xylocopa sonorina. The sequence goes on along the minus strand of NW_027490125.1, from coordinate 450,324 downwards.
TAGACATCTGCAAACGCTACTTCCTAGCAAGGAAGTGTCGCATTTACATTCATTTGAAGTGTATGCGAGGTATACATGACACTCCACAATGAACATTATATCTTATCATGAAACATAGAAATGAGATGCGATATCTCGTTTTAAGAAGCATTAGAACTCTATTTCTTCGATGCGTAGACATCTGGAAACGTTATTTCCTGGAAAGGAAGTGTCGCATTTACATTTATTTGAAGTGTAGGCGAGGAATACATAACACTTCGCAATGTATATTATATCTTATCTTGAAACATAGAAGTGAGATGCGATATCGCGATTTAAGGAGAAATAGAACTCTATTGCTATGATACGTAGACATCTGGAAACTCTATTTCCTAGCAAGGAAGAGTCGCAATTACATACTTTTGATGTGAATACGAGGGATACATAACACTTCGCAATGAATATTATATCCTATCATGAAACATAGAAGTGAGATGTGACATCCCGTTTTAAGAAGCATTAGAACTGTATTGCTACGATACGTAGACATCTGCAAACGCAATTTCCTAGCAAGGAAGTGTCGCATTCACATTCTTTTGAAGTCAATTCGAGGTATACAAGACACTTCGCAATGAGTATTATATTTTATCATAAAACATTGAAGTGAGATCCGATATCGCGTTTTAAGAAGCATTAGAACTCTATTTCTTCGATACGTAGACATCTGCAAACGTAACTTCCCAGCAAGGATGTGTCGCATTTACAGTCTCTTGAAAGGAATGCGAGGTATACATGACACTTCGTAATGAATATTATATCTTATCATGAAACATAGAAATGAGATGCGATATGGCGATTTAAGAAGCAGTAGATCTCAATTGCTTCGATACGTAAACATTTGCCAACGCTATTTCCTAGCAAAGAAGTGCCGCATTTACATTCATTTGAAGTGTACGCGACGTACAGAAGACACTTCGCAATGAACATTATATCTTATCATGAAACATACAAATGAGATTCGATATCGCGTTTTAGGAAGCATTAGAACTCTATTGCTACGATACGTACACATCTGCAAACGCTATTTCCTAGCAAGGAAGTGTCGCATTTACATTCTTTTGGAGTGAATACGAAGTACACATGACACTACGCAATGAATATTATATCTTAATCTAAAACATAGAAATTAGATGCGATATCTCGTTGTAAGAAGCATTAGTACTCTATTGCTTCGATACGTAGACATCTGCAAACGCTACTTCCCAGCAAGGAAGTGTCGCATTTACATTCTATTGAAGTGAATACGAGGTATACATAACACTGCACAATGAATATTATATATTATCATGAAAAATAGAAATGAGGCGCGATATCGCGTTTTAAGTACCATTAGATTTCTATTGCTACGATACGTAGACATCTGCAAAACACTATATCCTAGCAAGGAAGTGTCGCATTTAAATTCTTTTGAAGTGAATACGGGGTATACATAACACTCCACTATGAATATCATATCTTGTCATGGAACATAGATATGAGTTGCGGTATCCTGTTTAAAGAAGCACAAGAACTCTATTGCCACGACACGTAGACATCTGCAAACGCTATTTCCTAACATGGAAGTGTCGCGTTTTCATTCTCTTGAAGAGAATACGAGGTATATATAACACTCCACAATGAATATTGCATCTTATCACGAAACATAGAAATGAAATGCGATATCGCAATTTACGAAGCATGAGAACCCTATTCCTTCGATACGGAGACATCTGCAAACGCTATTTCCTGGCAAGGAAGTGTCGCATTTACATTCTTTTGAAGTGAATACGGGGTATACATAACAATCCACAATGAATGTTATATCATTTCATGAAACATAGAAATAATATGCGATATCGCGATTTAAGAAGCATTAGAACCCTATTGCTACGATACGTAGCCACCTGCAAACGCTATTTCGTAGCATGGAAGTGTCGCAAATACATTCTTTTGAATTGAATACGGGGAATACATAACATTCCACAATAAATATTGTACTTTATCACGAACCATAGAAATGAGATGCGATATCGCGGTTTAAGAAGGAATAGAACACTATTACTTCGATACGTAGACATCTGCAAACGCTATCTAATAGCAAGGAAGTGTCTCATTTACATTCTTTCGAATACGAGGAATACATAACATTCCACAATGAATATTATACCTTATCACGAAACACAGAAATGAGATGCGATGTGGCGATTTAAGAAGCATCAGAACTCTATTGTTACTATACGTAGACATCTGCAAACGATATTTCCTAGCAAGGAAGTGTCGCCTTTACATTCATTTGAAGTGTATGCGAGGTATAAGTGATAGTTCGCAATGAATAATATATCGTACCATGAAACATAGGAATGAGATGCGGTATCTCGTTCTAAGAAGCATTAGAACACTTTTGCTTCGATACGTAGACATCTGCAAACGCTATTTCCTAGCAAGTATGTGTCGCATTTACTTTCTTTTGAAGTGAATACGAGGTATACACGACACTTCGTAATGTATATTATATCATATCATGAATCATAGAAATGAGATGCGATCTCGCGTTTTAAGAAGCATTAGAACACTGTTTCGACGATACGGAGACATCTGCAAACACAATTTCCTGGCAAGGAAGTGTCGTATTTACATGTTTTTGAAGTGAATACGAGGGATACATGTAACTTCGTAATGTATATTATATCATATTATGAATCATAGAAATGAGATGCGATCTCGCGTTTTAAGAAGCATTAGAACACTGTTTCGACGATACGGAGACATCTGCAAACGCAATTTCCTGGCAAGGAAGTGTCGCATTTACATTCATTTGAAGCGTATGCGAGGTATAAGTGACACTTCGCAATAAATATTATATCTTTTCATGATACACAGATATAGGATGCGATATCGCGTTTTGAGAAGCATTAGAACTCTAATGCTCTGATACGTAGACACCTGCAAACGCTATTTCCTAGCAAGAAAGAGTCGCATTAACATTCATTTGAAGTGTAAGCGAGGTGTACATGACACTTCGCAATGAAAATTATATCTTATCATGAAACATAGAAAGGAGATGCGATATCGCGTTTTGAGAAGCATTAGAACTCTAATGCTACGATACGCAGCCATCTGCAAACGCTATATCCTAGCAAGGAAGTGCCGCATTTACATTCATTTGAAGTGTAGACGTGGAATACATAACACATCGTAATGAATATTATACCTTATCATGCAACATAGAAATGAGTGGCGATATCGCGTTTTAAGAAGCATTAGAACTCTATTGCTTCGATACGTAGACATCTGGTAACGTAATTTTTTAGAAAGAAGTATCGCATTTACATTCATTTGAAGTGTGTGCCAGTTATATATGACACTTCGTAATGGATATTATATCTTATCATGACACATAGAAATGAGATGCGATATCGCGTTTTAAGAAGCTTTAGAACTCTATTGCTTCGATACGCAGACATCTGCAATCGTTATTTCCTAGCAAGGATGTGTCGCATTTACATTCTTTTGAAGTGAATACGAGGTATGCATGTCACTTCGCAATGAGTATTATATCTTATCATGAAACACAGAAATGAGATGCGATATCGCGATTTAAGAAGCATTAGAACTCTATTGCTTCGATACGTAGACATCTGGTAACGTAATTTTCTAGAGAGAAGTGTCGCATTTACATTCATTTGAAGTGTATGCCAGGTATACATGACACTTCGCAATGAATATTATATCTCATCATGACACATAGAAATGAGATGCGATATCGCGTTTTAGGATGAGTTAGAACCCTATTGCTACGATACGTAGACATCTGCAAACTCTATTACCTAGTAAGGAACTGTCGCATTTACATTCTCTTGAAGCGAATACGAGGTTTACATAACACTGCACAATGGATATTATATCTTATCTCGAAACATAGGAATGAGATGCGATATCGAGACCTAAGAAGCGTTAGAACACTATTGCTGCGATACGTAGACATCTGCAAACGCTATTTCCTAGCAAGAAAGTGTCGCATTTACATTCTTTTGACGTGAATACGAGGTATACATAACACTACACAATGAATATTATATCTTATCAGGAATCATGGAAATGAGATCCGATATCGCGATTTAAGAAGCGTCAGAACTCTATTGCTACGATACGTGGACATCTGCAAACGCTATTTCCTAGCAAGGAAGTGTCGCATTTACATTCTTTTGAGGTGAATACGAGGAATACATGACAATCCACAATGTATATTATACCTGATCACGAAACATAGAAGTGAGTTGCGACATCTCGTTTTAAGAGGCTTTAGAACTCTATTGTTGCGATACGTAGACTCCTGGAAACCACATTTCTTAGCTAGGAAGTGTCCCTATTACATTCTTTTGAAGTGAATACGAGGTATACATAACACTGCACAATGAATATTATATCTTATCATGAGACATAGAAATGAGATGCGATATCGCGTTTAAAGTAGCATTAGAACACTGTTGCTTCGATACGTAGACATCTGGATACGCTATTTGCTAGAATGGAAGTGTCGCATTGACATTCTTTTGAAGTGAATACGAGGTATACGAAGCACTCCACAATGAATATTATATCTTATCATGAAACATAGAAATGGGATGCGATATCGCGTTTTATGAAGCGGTAGAACTCTATTGCTACGATACGTAGACATCTGCAAACGCTATTTCCTAGGAAGGAGGTGTCGCATTTACATTCCTTTGAAGTGAATGCCAGTTATACATGACATTCCGCAATGAATGTTATATCTTATCATGAAACATAGAAATGAAATGCGATATCCCGGTTTAAGAAGCATTAGAACTTTATTGCTTCGACACGTAGACATCTGCCAACACTATTTCCAAGCAATGAAGTGTCGCAATTACATTCATTTGAAGTGTATGCGAGGTATAAGTGATACTTCGCAATGAACATTATATCTTATCATGAAACATAGAAATGAGATGCGATATCGCGTTTTGAGAAGCATTAGAGCTCTATTGCTACGATAAGTAGACATGTGCAAACGCTATTTAATAGCAAGGAAGTGTCGGATTTACATTCTTTTGAAGTGAATACGAGGTATACATGACACGCCGCAATGAATAATATATCTTATCATGGCACATAGAAATGGGATGCGATATCTCGTTTTAGGAAGCTCTAGATCTCTATTGCTTCGATAAGTTGAATTCTGCCATCGGTACTTCCCAGCAAGGAAGTGTCGCATTTACATTCATTTGTAGTGTATGGGTGGTATACATCACACTTCGCAATTAATATTATATCTTATCATGAAACATAAAAATGAGATGTGATATGGCGATTTAAGAAGCATTAGAACTGTATTGCTTCGATATGTAGACATCTGCAGCCGCTATTTACTAGCAAGTAAGTGTCGCATTTACATTCTTTTGAGGTGAATACGAGGTATACATGACACTGCACAATGTATATTATATCTTATCACGAAACATAGAAAGGGGATGCGATTTCACGTTTTAAGAAGCATGGAAAACTATTGCTTCGATACGTAGACATCTGCAAACGCTATTTCCTAGCAAGGAGGTGTCGCATTTACATACATTTGTAGTGTATGCGAGGTATACATGACACTTCGCAATGAATACTATATCCTTTCATGAAACATAGGAATGAGATGCGATATCGCGTTTTGAGTAGCATTAGAATACTATTGCTTCGATACGTAGACATCTGCAAACGCTATTTAATAGCAAGGAAGTGTTGGATTTACATTCTTTTAATGTGAATACGAGGTATACATGACACGCCGCAATGAATAATATATCTAATCATGGCACATAGAAATGAGATGCGATATCTCGTTTTAGGAAGCATTAGAACTCTATTGCTTCGATAAGTAGAATTCTGCCGTCGGTACTTCCTAGTTAGGAAGTGTCGCATTTACATTCATTTGAAGTGTATGCGTGGTATACATGACACTTCGCAATTAATATTATATCTTATCATGAAACATGAAAATGAGATGTGATATGGCGATTTAAGAAGCATTAGAACTCTATTGCTTCGATATGTAGACATCTGCAGACGCTATTTCCTAGCAAGGAAGTGTCGCATTTACAGTCTTCTGAAGTAAATGCGTTGTATACATAGCACTCCAATATGAATATTATATCTGATCATGAAACATAGAAATGAGATGCGATATCGCGTTTTAAGGAGCTTTAGAACTCTATTGCTTCGATGCGTAGACATCTCCAAACGCTATTTACTAGCAAGGAAGTGTCGCATTTACATTCGTTTGAAGTGCAGACGAGATGTACATAACATTGAACAATGAATATTGTATCTCATCATGAAACACAGAAATGAGATGCGATATTGCGATTTAAGAAGCATTAGAACTCTACTGCTACGATACGTAGACATCTGCAAACGCTATTTCCTAGCAAGGAAGTGCCGCATTTACATTCTGTTGAAGTAAATACGCTTCATACAGAACACTCCACAATGAATATTATATCTTATCATGAAACATAGAAATGAGATGCGATATCGCAATTTAAAAAGCATTAGAACACTATTGGTGCGATACGTAGACATCTGCAAACGCAATTTCAAAGCAAGGAAGTGTCGCATTTACATCCTTTCGAGCTGAATAGGAGGTATACATGACACTGCACAATGTATATTATATCTTATCACGAGACATAGAAAAGAGATGCGATTTCACGTTTTAAGAAGCATTAGAAATCTATTGCTTCGATACGAAGACATCTGCAAACCCTACCTCCTAGCAAGGAAGTACCGAATTTACATTCTTTTGCAGTGAATATGAGGTATACATGACAATTCGCAATGAATATTATATCTTATCATGAGACATAGAAATGAGATGTGATATCGCGTTTTAAGAAGCATTAGACCTATATTGCTACGATACGTAGATATATTCAAACGCTATTTCCTAGGAAGGAAGTGACGCATTTACATTCTCTTGAAGTGAATACGAGGTATACATGACACTTCGCAATGAATATTGTATCTTATAATGAAACACAGAAGTGAGATGCTATCTCGGGTTTTAAGAAGAATTAGAACTCTATTTCTACGATACGTAGACATCTGCAAACGCTATTTCCTAGCAAGGAAGTGTCGCATTTACATTGTTTTGAAGTGAATACGAGGTATACATGACACTTCGCAATGAATATTGTATCTTATCATGAAACATAGATATTAGATGCAATATCGCGTTTTAAGCAGCATTAGAACTCTATTTCTACGATACGTAGACATCTGCACAAGCTATTTCCTAGCAAGCAATTGTCGCATTTACATTCTTTTGAAGTGTAGACGAGATATACATATCACTGCACAATGAATATTATATCTTATCATGAAACACAGTAATGAGATTCGATATCCCGTTTCAAGAAGCATTAGAACTCTATTGTTTCGATACGTAGACATCGGTAAACTCTATTTCCTAGCAAGGAAGTGTCGCATTTAAACTCATTTGATGTGAATACGAGGAATACATGAAACTTCGCAATGAATATTATATCTTATCATGAAACATAGAAATGAGATGCGATATCCCGTTTCAAGAAGCATTAGAACTCTATTGCTTCGATACGTAGACGTCTGCAAACGCTATTTCCTAGCAAGGAAGTGTCGCATTTACATTCATTTGAAGTGTATGCAATGTATACGTGACACTTCGCAATAAATATTATATCTTATCATGAAACATAGAAATGAGATGCGATATCGCGTTTTGAGATGCAATAGAAATCTAATGCTACGATACCCAGAAATCTGCAAACGCTATTTCCTAGCAAGGAAGTGTCGCATTTACATTCATTTGAAGTGTATGCGAGGTATACATAATACTTCGCAATGAATATTATATGTTCTCATGAAACATAGAAATGAGATGCGATATCTCGCTTTAAGTAGCATTATAACACACTTGCAACGATACGTAGACATCTGCAAACGCTATTTCCTAGGAAGGAAGTGCCGCATTTACATTCATTTGAAGTGAATACGAGGAATACGTGAAAACTTCGCTATGAATATTATATCTTATCATGAAACATAGAAATGTGATGTGATATCGCGTTTTATGAAGCTTTAGAACTCTATTGCTACGTTACGTAGACATCTACAAACGCTATTTCATAGCAAGGACGTGTCGCATTTACATTCTTTTGAAGTGAATGCGAGGTATACATAACATTGCGCAATGAATATTATATGTTATCATCAAACATCGAAATGAGATGCGATATCACGATTTAAGATGCATTAGAACTTTATTGCTTCGATACATAAACATCTGCAAAAGCTATTTCCTAGCAAGGAAGTTTCGCATTTACATTCATTTGAAGTGAATACGAGGAATACATGAAACTTCGCAATGAATATTATATCTTATCATGAAACATAGAAATGAGATGCGATATCGTGTTTTGAGAAGCATTAGAACTCTATTGCTACGATATGTAGAAATCTGCAAACGCTATTTCCTTGGAAGGAAGAGTCGCATTTATATTCTTTTGAAGTGAATGCGAGTTATACATAACATTGCAGAATGAATATTATATATTATCATGAAACATAGAAATGAGATGCGAAAGCTCGTTTAAGAAGCTTTAGAACTCTATTGATTCGATACCTAGACATCTGCAAACGCTACTTTCTAGCAAGGAAGTGTTGCATTTACATTCTTTTGAAGTGAATACGAGGTATGCACGTCACTTCGCAATGAATATTATACCTTATCATGAAACATAGAAATGTGATGCGAAGGCGCGTTTTAAGAAGCATTAGATCTCCATTGCTTCGACACGTAGACAACTGCAAACGCTATTTCCTAGCAAGGAAGTGTCGCATTTACATTCATTTGAAGTGTATGCGAGGTATACATGCCACTTGGCAATGAATATCATATCTTATCATGAAACACAGAAATGAGATGCGATATCGCGTTTTAGGAAGCATCAGAACACTATTGCTACGATACGTAGACATCTGAAAACGCTATTTCCTAGAAAGGAAGTGTCGCATTTACATTCATTTGAAGCGAATACGAGGAACACATGAAACTTCGCAATGAATATTATATCTTATCATGTAACATAGAAATGTGGTGCGATATGACGATATAAGAAGCATTAGAATTCTAATGCTCCGATTCGTAGAAATCTGCAAACGCTATTTCCTATCAAGGAAGTGTCGCATTTACATTCTTTTGAAGTGAATACGAGGAACACATGAAACTTCGCAATGAATATTATATCTTATCATGTAACGTAGAAATGAGATGCGATATGACGATATAAGAAGCATTAGAATTCTATTGCTCCGATTCGTAGAAATCTGCAAACGCTATTTCCTAACAAGGAAGTGTCACATTTACATTCATTTGAAGTGTATGCGAGGTATATGTGACACTTCGCAATGAGTATTATGTCCTATCATGAAACATAGAAATGTGATGCGATATCGCATTTTAAGAGGCATTAGAACTCTAGTGCTGCGATACGTAGACATCTGCCAACGCTATTTCCTAGCAAGGAAGTGTCTCATTTACATTCATTTGAAGTGTATGCAAGGTATACATGACACATCGCAATGAATATTATATCTTATCATGAAACATAGAAATGACATGCGGTGTCCCGTTTTAAGCATTAGAACTCTATTGTTTCGATACGTAGACATCTGCCATCTCTATATCCTAGCAAGGAAGTGTCGCATTTACATTCATTTAAAGTGTATACGAGGTATAAATAACACTGCACGATATATATTATATCTTATCATGAAACATAGAAATGAGATGCGATATTGCGATTTCAGAAGCATTAGAATCCTATTGCTCGATACGTAGACATCTGCATACGCTACTTGCTAGCATGGAAGTGTCGCACTTACATTTTTTTGAAAGGAATACGAGGTGTACATGACACTTGGCAATGTATATTATATCTTGTCATGAAACATAGAAGTGTGGTGCGATATGTCGCTTTAAGAAGCATTAGCACACTATTGCCTCGATACGTAGACATCTGCAAACGCTAGTTCCTAGGAGGGAAGTGTCGCATTTACATTCATTTGAAGTGTAGACGAGATATACATAGCACTGCACAATGAATATTATATCTTATCATGAAACGTAGAAGTGAGTTGCTATATCGCGATTTAAGAAGCATTAGAAATCTGTTGCTTCGATACGTAGACATGTGCAAACGTTATTTCCCAGCAAAGAAGTGCCGCGTTTGCATTATTTTGAAGCGAATACGAGGTATACATGCCACTTCGCAATGAATATTATATCTTATCATGAAACATAGAAATGAGATGCGATATCGCGTTTTAAGTAGCGTTAGAACTCTATTGCTACGATACGTAGTAATCTGCAAACGCTATTTCCTAGCAAGGAAGTGTCGCATTTACATTCTTTTTAAGTATAGACGAGATATACATAACCCTCCGCAATGAACATTATATCTTGTCATGAAACATAGAAATGAGATGCGATTTTGTGTTTTGAGAAGCAATAGAACTCTATTACTTCGATAGGTAGACATCTGCGAACGCTACTTCCTATCATAGAAGTGCCGCATTTACATTCTATTGAAGTGAATACGAGCTATACATGACACTTCGCAGTGGCTATTATTTCTTATCATGAGACATATAAATGGGATGCGATATCCCGTTTTAAGAAGCACTAGAACTCTATTGCTTCGATTCGTAGACATCTACATTCGCTATTTTCTGCCAAGGAACTGTCGTATTTACATTGATTTGAAGTGTAGACGAGAAATACATAACAGTTCGCAATGAATATTATATCTTATCATGAAACATAGAAATGAGGTGATATATAGCGATCTAAAAAGCATTAGAACTCTGTTGCTACGATACGTAGACATCTGCAGAAGCTATTTCCTAACAAGGAAGTGTCGCATTTACATCCTTTTGAAGTGAATACGAGGTATACATGACAATTGGCAATGAATATTATATCTCATCATGAAACATAGGAATGAGATGCGATATCGCATTTTAAGAAGCATTAGAACACTATTTCTGCGATACGTAGGCATCTGCAAACGCTATTTCCTAGCCAGGAAGTGTCGCATTTACATTTTTTTGAAGTGAATGCGAGGTATAAATAACATTGCACAATGAATATTATATATTATCATGAAAAATGGAAATGAAATGCGATATCGCGATGTAAGATGCATTAGAACTTTAATGCTTCGATACGTAGATATCTGCAAACTCTATTTCTTAGCAAGGAAGTGTCGCATTTACATTCATTTGAAGTGTATGCGATGTATACGTGACACCTCGCAATAAATATTATATCTTATCATGAAACATAGAAATCAGAAGCGATATCTCGTTTTAAGAAGCATTAGAACACTATTGCTACGATACGTATTCATCTGCAAACGTTTTTTGCTAGGAAGGAAGTGTCGCATTTACATTCTTCTGAAGTGAATACAAGGTATACATAACACTTCGCAATGAATATTATATGTTGTCATGAAACATAGAAATGAGAAGCGATATCCCGTTTCAAGAAGCATTAGAACTCTATTGCTTCGATACGTAGACATCTGCAATCGCTATTTCCTAGCAAGGAAGTGTCTCATTTATATTCTTTTGAAGTGAATGCGAGGTATACATAACATTGCACAATGAATATTATATGTTGTCATGAAACATAGAAATGAGAAGCGATATCTTGTTTTAAGAAGCATTATAACACGCTTGCTACGATACGTAGACATGTGCAAACTCTATTTCCTAGCAAGGAAGTGTCGCATTTACATACATTTGAAGTGAATACGAGCAATACATGAAACTTCGCAATGAATATTATATCTTATCATGAAGCATAGAAATGAGATGCGATATCCCGTTTCAAGAAGCATTAGAACTCTATTGCTTCGATACGTAGACATCTGCTAACGCTATTTCCTAGCAAGGAAGTGTCGCAATTACATTCATTTGAAATGAATACGAGGTATACATGAAACTTCGCAATGAATATTATATCTTATCATGAAACAGAGTAATGAGATGCGATATCGCGTTTTGAGAAGCATTAGAACTCTATTGCCACGATACGTAGACATCAGCAAACGCTATTTCCTAGCAAGGAAGAGTCGCATTTACATTCGTTTGAAGTGTATGCGATATATACGTGACACTTCGCAATAAATATTATATCTTATCATGAAACATAGAAATGTAATGCGATATCGCGTTTTGAGATGCAACAGAAACCTAATGCTACGATACGCAGAAATCTGCAAACGCTATTTCCTAGCAAGGAAGTGTCGCATTGACATTCTTTTGAGGTGAATACGAGGTATAAATAACACTCCACAATGAATATTATATCTTATCGTGAAACATAGAAATGTGATTTGATATCGCGTTTTAAGAAGCATTGGAACTCTATTGGTTCGATACGTAGGCATCTGCAATCGCTATTTCCTTGCAAGGTAGTGTCGCATTTACACTCATTTGAAGTGTATGCGAGGTATAAGTGGCACTTCGCAATGAATATTATATCTTATCACGAAGCATAGAAATGAGATGCGATATCCCGTTCTAAGAAGCATTAGAACTCAATCGCTTCGATACGGAGACATCTGCAAACGCTATTTCCTAGGAAGGAACTGCCGCATTTACATTCACCTGAAGTGTATCCAAGGTATAAGTGACACTTCGCTATGAATATTATATCTTATCATGAAACATAGAAATGAGATGCGACATCTCGTTTTACGAAGCATTAGAACTGTATTGTTTCGACTTCTGCAAACGCTATTTCCTAGCAGGGAAGTGTCGCATTTACATTCTTTTGAGGTGAATACGAAGTAGTCATAACACTCCACAATGAATATTATATCTTATCATGGAACACAGAAATGAGATGCGATATGGCGATTTAAAAAGCATTAGAACTCTATTGCTTCGATACGTAGACATCTGCAAACGCTATTTCCTAGCAAGGAAGTGTCGCATTTACATTCTTATGAAGTGAATACGAGGTATACATGACACTTCGCAATGAATATTATATCTTATCATGAAACATAGAAATGAGATGCGATATCGCGATTTAAGAAGCACCAGTACTCTGTTGCTTCGATACGTAGACAACTGCAAACGCTACTTCCCAGCAAGGAAGTGTCGCACATACTTTCATTGAAGTGTATACGAGGTATACGTAACACTTTGCAATTAATATTGTTTCTTATCATGAAGCATAGAAATGAGATGCGATATCGCGTTTTAAGAAGCTTTAGAACTCTATTGCTACGATACGTAGACATCTGCAAACGCTATTTCCTAGGAAGGAAGTGCCGCATTTACATTCTTTTGAAGTAAATACGCTTCATACATAACACTCCACAATGAATATTATATCTTATCACGAAACATAGAAATGAGATGCGATATCGGGGTTTAAGAAGCATAAAACTCCATTTCTTCGATAAGTAGACATCTGCAAACGCTATTTCCTAGCAAGGAAGTGTCGCATTTACATTCTTTTGAAGTGAATACGAGGTATACATGACACTTCGCAATGAATATTATATCTTATCATGAAACATAGAAATGAGATGCGATATCGCGATTTAAGAAGCACCAGTACTCTGTTGCTTCGATACGTAGACAACTGCAAACGCTACTTCCTAGCAAGGAAGTGTCGCACTTACATTCATTCAAGTGTATACGAGGTATACGTAACACTTTGCAATTAGTATTATAGCTTATCATGAAGCATAGAAATGAGATGCGATATCGCGTTTCAAGAAGCATTAGAACTCTATTGCTTCGATGCGTAGACATCTGGAAACGCTATTTCCTAGCAAGGAAGTGTCGCATTTACATTCATTTGTAGTGTAGACGAGGAATACATAACACTTCGCAATGAATATTATATCTTATCATGAAACATAGAAATGAGATGCGATATCGCGTTTTAAGAAGCATTAGAACTCTTTTGCTTCGATACGTAGACATCTGGAAACGTAATTTTCTAGGAAGGAAGTGTCGGGTTTACATTCATTTGAAGTGTGTGCGAGGTATACATGACAATTCGCAATGAATATTATATCATATCATGAAACATAGAAATGAGATGCGATATCGCGTTTTAAGAAGCATTAGAACTCTATTGCTTCGATACGTAGATATCTGCAAACGCATCTTTCTAGTACGGAAGTGTCGCATTTAGATTCATTTGATGTGTATCCGAGGTACTCATGACAATTCGCAATGAATATTATATCTCATCATGAAACATAGAAAAGAGATGCGATATCGCGTTTTGAGAAGCATTAGAACTCTACTGCTTCGATACGTAGATATCTGCAAACGCTACTGTGAGGTCAGGCGTGCCGCCTGCCACCCTCTCAACGCACCACAGCAACGACCCTCACGCGCCTGCACCACAGGCAACACCCAGGCGCAACTCGCCGTCTCTCTCACTCCAGGGGACATACCCTCCGTCTCACTCGCACCCGCAGAGGTGCTCACCATCTCGCTCGCACCAAGGACCATGTGCGCTGTCTCACTCCCACTCAAGGAGCCATCCACCGTCTCACTCTTACCTGCAGGGAAACTCGCCCTCTCGCTCACTCCAGGGACGTACCAGGAGATTCAACCTCCACTAGATCCGACGACGGGAACCCTCACCGTACAAAGGACTCTACGATTTCATCATCCCAGATCTGCCATGCCCAAAATACTATTTCTAAGTTTATTAATTAACATTATATATATACTCCTATATTCTAAGCTCTGTATTCCTAGCTCATAGAATTTACACGACACTACTTTATAACGACACAAACAACACACATTTTACATTTAAGGCGTAATTTCTAATTTCATACTTGTATCTCTATATTCATAAGTTGCGCTAATTAAGTAGCCCGCGACGCGCGAGGTCGCGACCGCCTCAGCGGCATGCGCCGCTAACCCCACCACGCAACGCCGAGACCCCACTCGGGCGTCCACATACTCCCACCTACGTTCGCACGCGACCGAAGCGCTCCGAGAGTCGAGGAGGTCGCAGACGCATCTTGGGAGACACAGTCAGTCAATACCGTCAGTACGGTACAGTTCTATCTCGCCTTCGGGCACTTCCAATTCCAAGTTTCTTCCAAGTCGCGCCTTAGGGCCGTTGCTCAGCCTCGATGAGGTTCCTAGTTCTAAAGTCTTTGTTCTAATTGCTAATTCATAGTTAACATAGTCTTAATACTTAGAAATAATTGTTCCTGTACTCTTTGATTTAGAATATACTTTATTATTTTTCTACCACATCGAGTTCTAGTTCATTCCAACTCCATTTCTAAATTCAATTATATTTTAATACAAATTCTTCCAAGTTCGTAACAACTTGAATAATAAACGAACTCTTCGCGCCGGGAGGAAGAATTTAACCCATTATCTCGTGCGGAATACGTTGGTGAAACGCCAGTAGTCTTCGTTCATCGACGGACGGCGACATTCATCGCAGCTCCACTGTCACAACGCCGATTTCAGCCAGCCGTACGCCGACTACTCCCCCGAGAATGACCCTCGACGATCGCCACATCTGAAAGCAGAAGAGGGAAATCAGCGAAAGGTAAGTAAAATCCCTCCTTACACGCGTTCGCGATTGTTTACGGTGCCCGCGTCTTGCCAGAATCGACGAACCCGGTCATACGCGTTTTATACCGGACCGAATTCTCGCCTAAAAGGCTTGTGTCATTCAGCCTCCTGGGATACGAATAATATGTTCGCCAGGAAGTGACACTACTTCCTAGCAAGGAAGTGTCGCATTTACATACAATTGAAGTGTTTGCGAGGTATACATGACACTTCGCAATGAATATTATATCTTATCAGGGTACATAGAAATGAGATGCGACATCTCGTATTCAGAAGCATTAGAACACTATTTCTGCGATACGTAGACATCTGCAAACGCTATTTCCTAGCAATGAAGTATCACATTTACATTCATTTGAAGTGAATACGAGGTATACATGACACTTCGCAATGAATATTATATCTTATCATGAAACATAGAAATGAGATGCAATATCTTGTTTTAAGAAGCTTTAGAACACTATTGCTGCGATACGAAGACATATGCAAACGCTATTTCCTAGCATGGATGTGTCGCATTTACATTCTTTTGTAGTGAATACGAGGTATACATGACACTTCGCAATGAATATTATATCTTATCATGAAACATAGAAATGAGAAGCGAAATCTTGTCTTAAGGAGCATTATAACACTATTGTTTCGATACGTAGACATCTGCAAACGCTATTTAATAGCCTGGAAGTGTCGCATTTACATAATTTTGCAGTGAATACGGGGTATACATAACACTCCAAAATGAATGTTATACCCTATCACGAAACATATAGATGAAATGCGATATCGCGATTTAAGAAGCATTAGAACTCTATTGCTTCGATACGGAGACATCTGCAAACGCTATTTCCTAGCAATGAAGTGTCGCATTTACATTCTTTTGAAGTGAATTCGAGGTATACATGACACTTCGCAATGAATATTACCTCTTACCACGAAACATAGAAGTGAGATGCGATATCACGTTTTAAGAAGCATTAGAACTCTATTGCTACGTTACGTAGACATCTGCAAACGCTATTTCCTAGCGTGGAAGTGTAGCATTTACATTCTTTTGATGTGAATTCGAGGTATACATGACACTTCGCAATGAATATTATATTTTATCATGAAACATAGAAATGAGATGCGATATTTTGTCTTAAGAAGCTTTAGAACTCTATTGCTATGGTGCGTAGACATCTGCAAACGCTATTTAACAGCAGGGAAGTGTCGCATTTACATTCATTTGAAGTGTATGCGAGGTATTCATGACATTACGAAATGAATATTATATCTTATCATGAAATATAGAAATGAGATTCGATATCGCGTTTTAACAAGCATTAGACCTGTATTGCTACGATACCTAAACATCTGCAAACGCTATTTCCTAGCGAGGAAGTGTCGCATTTACATTCCTTTGAAGTGTATGCGTGGTATACATGCCACTACGCAATGAATATTATATCTTATCATGAAACATAGAAATGTTATGCGATATCGCGATTTAAGAAGCGTTAGAACTCTATTGCATCGATACGTAGACATCTGCAAACGCTACTTCCTAGTAGGGAAGTGTCGCATTTACATTCTTTTGAAGTGAAAACGAGGTACACATGACACTCCGCAATGAATATTATATCTTATCATGAAACATAGGAATGAGGTGCGATATCGCGTTTTAAGAAAGCATTAGAAATCTATTGCTACGATACGTAGACATATGCAGACCCTTTTTCCTAGCAAGGAAGTGTCGCATTTACATTCTTCCGAACTGAATACGAGGTATACTTAACACTCCACAATGAATGTTATATCTTATCATGAAACACAGAAATGAGATGCGATATGGCGATTTAAGAAGCATTAGAACACTTTTGCTTCGATACGTAGACATCTGCAAACGCTATTTCCTAGCAAGGAAGTGTCGCATATACATTCATCTGAAGTGAATACGATGTATACATAACACTCCACGAGGAATATTATACCTTATCACGAAACATAGAAATCGGATGCGATATCGCGATTTAAGAAGCATTAGAACTCTATTGCTACGATACGTAGACATCTGCAAACGCTATTTAATAGCAACGAAGTGTCGCATTTACATTCATTTGAAGCGAATACGAGGTATAAACGACACTTCGCAATGAATATTATTTCTTATCATGAAGCATAGAAATGAGTTGCGATATCCCGTTTGAAGAAGCATTAGAACTCTATTGCTTCGATACGTAGACGTCTGCAAACGCTATTTCCCAGCAAGGAAGTGTCGCATTTACATTCATTTGAAGTGTATGTGAGGTATAAGTGACACATCGCAATGATTATTTTATCTCAACATGAAACATAGAAATGAAATGCGAAGTCTCGTTTTAAGAAGCATTAGAACTCTATTGTTTCTATACGTAGACATCTGGAAACGCTATTTCCTAGCAAGGAAGTGTCGCATCTACATTCTTTTGAAGTGAATGCGAGGTACACATAACATTGCACAATGAATATTATATCTTATCATGAAACATAGAAATGAGATGCGATATCCCATTTTAAGAAGCATTAGAAATCTATTCCTTCGATACGTAGACATCTGCATACGCTGCTTCCTAGCAAGGCAGTGTCGCATTTGCATTTTTTTGAAGTGAATACGAGGTATGCATAATACCCCACAATGAATATTATATCTTATCACGAGACATAGAAATGAGATGCGATATCGCGTCTTAAGAAGCATCAGATCCCTATTGATTCGATACGCAGTCATCTGCAAACACTATTTCAAAGCAAGGGAGTGTCGCATTTGCATTCTTTTGAAGTGAGTACGAGGTATGCATAACACCCCACAATGAATATTATATCTTATCATGAAACATTGGAATGAGATGCGATATCGCTCTTTAAGAAGCATTAGAACACTATTGCTACGATACGTAGACATCTGGAAAGCTACTTCCTAGCAAGGAAGTGTCGCATTTACATTCTTTTTAAGTGTAGACGAGATATGCATAACCCTCCTCAATGAATATTATGTCCTATCATGAAACATAGAAATGAGATGCGATATCGCGATTTAAGCAGCATTAGAACTCTATTGCTTCGATACGTAGACATCTGCAAACGCTATTTCCTAGCAAGGAAGTGTAGCACTTACATTCTTCTGAAGTGAATACCAGGTATACATGACACTTGGCAATTAATATTGTATCTTATCATGAAACATGGAAATGAGATGCGATATCTCGTTTCAAGAAGCATTAGAACCCTGCTGCTTCGATACGTAGACATCTGCCATCGTTATATCCTAGCAAGGAAATGTCGCATTTACATTCATTTGAAGTGTAGACGAGATATGCATAGCACTGCGCAATGAATATTATATCTTATCATGTAACGTAGAATTGAGGTGCGATATCGCGATTTAAGAAGCATTGGAATGCTATTGCTTCGATACGTAGACATCTGCAAACGCTACTTCCTTGCAGGGATGTGTCGCATTTACGTTCTTTTGAAGTGAATACGAAGTATACATGACACTACGCAATGAATAATATATCTTATATTGAATCATAGAAATGAGATGCGACATCGCGTTTTAAGTAGCATCAGAACTCTATTGCTACGATTCGTAGACATCTGCAGACGCTATTTCCTAGCAAGGAAGTGTCGCATTTACATTCTTTTGAAGTGAGTACGTGGTATACATAACACTGCACAATGAATATTATATCTTATCATAAAACATAGAAATGAGATGCGATATGGCGATTTAAGAAGCATTATATATGTATATATTGCTTGCTAATAATACATTATATATGTATTATATTGCTTCGATACGTAGACATCTGCAAACTCTATTTCCTAGCAAGGAAGTGTCGCATTTACATTCATTTGAAGTGTATGCGAGGTATACATAACACTTCGCAATGAATATTATATGTTGTCATGAAACATAGAAATGAGATGCGATATCTCGTTTTAAGAAGCATTATAACACGCTTGCTACGATACGTAGACATCTGCAAACTCTATTTCCTAGCAAGGAAGTGTCGCATTTACATTCATTTGAAGTGTATGCGAGGTATACATAACACTTCGCAATGAATATTATATGTTGTCATGAAACATAGAAATGAGATGCGATATCTCGTTTTAAGAAGCATTATAACACGCTTGGTACGATACGTAGACATCTGCAAAGTCTATTTCCTAGCAAGGAAGTGTCGCATTTACGTTCATTTGTAGTGAATACGCGGAATACATGAAACTTCGCAATGAATATTACATCTTATCATGAAGCATAGAAATGAGATGCGATATCCCGTTTCAAGAAGCATTAGAACTTTAATGCTTCGATACGTAGGCGTCTGCAAACGCTATTTCCTAGCAAGGAAGTGTCGCATTTACATTCTTTTGAAGTGAATGCGAGGTATACATAACATTGCACAATGAATATTATATATTATCATGAAACATAGGAATGAGATGCGATATCGCGTTTTAAAAAGCATTAGAACAAAAGTGCTTCAATACCCAGAGATCTGGGTGCGCTACTTCCTAGCATGGAAGTGTGGCATTTGCATTCTTTTGACGTATAGCCGAGTTACACATAACACTTCGCAATGAATATTGCATCTTATCATGAAATATAGAATTGAAAAGCGATGAATTGAACAGTTGGAAACCCTATTTCATAGGAAGGAAGTGTGGCATTTACATTCTTTTGAATTGTAGACGAGACATACATAACACTTCGCATTGAATATTATGTCTTATCATGTAACATAGAGTTGAGATGCTATATCGCTTTTAAAGAAGCATTAGAACTGTATTGCTTCGAAACGTAGACATCTGGAAACGCGTTTCCTAGGAAGGAAGTGAGGCATTTACATTCATTGGAAGTGTAGACGCGGTATACATATCACTTCGCAATGAATATTATATCTTATCATGAAACAGAAATGAGATGCGATATCGCGTTTTAAGAAGCATTAGAACTCCATTGCTTCGATACGTAGACATCTGGAAACGATATTTCCTAGCAAGGAAGTGTCGCATTTACATTCCTTTGAAGTGTAGGCGAGGAATACATAACACTTCGCAATGAATATTATATCTTATCATGGAACATAGAAATGAGGAGCGACATCGCATTTTAAGAAGCATCAGA
Organism: Xylocopa sonorina; assembly: GCF_050948175.1. Taxonomy (NCBI): domain Eukaryota; kingdom Metazoa; phylum Arthropoda; class Insecta; order Hymenoptera; family Apidae; genus Xylocopa; species Xylocopa sonorina. The sequence continues at coordinate 429,458 of NW_027490125.1, read as the reverse complement.
ACTCTATTGCTATGATACGTATACATCAGCAAACACTATTTCCTAGCAAGGAAGTGTAGCATTTACATTCTTTTAAAGTGAATACGAGGTATACATAACACTCCACAATGAATATTATATCTTATCATGAAACATAAAAATGGGATGCGATATTGCGTTTTGAGAACTATTAGAACTCTATTGCTTCGATACTTAGACATCTGCAAACGCTATTTCCTAGCAAGGAAGTGTAGCATTTACATTCATTTTAAGTGAATACGAGGTATGCATGTCAATTCGCAATGAATGTTATATCTTATCATGAAACATAGAAATGAGATGCGATATCCCGTTCGAAGAAGCAGTAGAACACTACTGCTTCGAAACGTAGTGATCTGCAAACGCTATTTCCTAGCAAGGAAGTGTCGCATTTACATTCGTTTGAAGTGAATACAAGGCATACATGACACTTCGCAATGAATATTATATCTTATCATGAAATATAGAAATGAGATGCGACATCTCGTTTTCAGAAGCATTAGAACACTATTGCTTCGATACGTAGACGTCTGCAAGCGCTATTTCCTAGCAAGGAAGTGTCGCATTTACATTCATTTGAAGTGAATACGAGAAATACATGAAACTTCGCAATGAATATTATTTCTTATCATGAAGCATAGAAATGAGATGCGATATTCCGTTTCAAGAAGCATTAGAACACCACTGCTTCGATAAGTAGACGTCTGCAAACGCTATTTCCTAGCAAGGAAGTGTCCCATTAACATTCATTTGAAGTGTAGACGAGGAATACATAACACTTCGCATTGAGTATTATATCTTATCATGAGACATAGAAATGAGATGCGATATCGCGTTATAAAGAAATATTTGAACTCTATTGCTGCGATACGTTAACATCTGCAAACGCAATGTCCTAGCAAGGAAGTGTCGCATTTACATTCTTTTGAAGACAAAACGTGGTATACATGATACAACGCAATGAATATTATAACTGATCATGTAACATAGAAATGTGATGCGATATCACGTTTCGAGAAGCATTAGAACTCTATTGTTACGATACGTAGACATCTGCAAACGCTATTTACTAGCAAGGAAGTGTCGTATTTACATTCTTTTGAAGAGAATACGAGGTATACATGACACTCCGCAATGAATAGTATATCTTATCGTAAAACATAGAAATGAGATGCGATATGGCGATTCAAGAAGCATTAGATCTCTATTGCTACGATACGTAGATATCTGCAGACGCTATTTCCTAGCAAGGAAGTGTCGCATTTATATTCATTGAAGTGTAGACGAGATATACATAATACTGCACAATGTATATTATATCTTATCATGAAACGTAGAAGTGAGATGCGATATCGCGATTTAAGAAGCATTACAAATCTATTGCTTCGATTCGTAGACATCTGCAAACGCTAATTCCTAGCAAGGAAGTGTCGCATTAACATTTATTTGAAGTATATGCGAGGAATACAGGATACTGCGCAATGAATATTATATCTTATGATGAAACATAGAAATGAGATGCGATATCTCGTTTTAAGAAGCATTAGAACTCCTTTGCTTCGATACGTAGACATCTGCCAACGCTATTTCCTAGCTAGGAAGAGTCGCATTTACATTCATTTGAAGTGAATACGAAGTATACATGACACTTCGCATTGAATATTATATCTTATCATGAGATATAGAAATGAGATACTATATCGCGTTTTAAGAGGCATTAGAAATCTATTGCTACGATACGTAGACATCTGTAAACGCTATTTCCTAGCAAGCAAGTGTCGCATTTACATTCATTTGAAGTGAATACGAGGTATAAATGTCACTTCGCAATGAATATTATAGCTTATCATGAGACATAGGAATGAGATGCGATATCGCGTTTTTAGTAGCATTAGAACTCTAATGCTACGACACGCAGACACCTGCAAGCGCTATTTCCTCGAAAGGAAGTGTCGCATTGACATACTTTTGAAGTGAATACCAGGAATACATAATACTCCACAATGAATATTATATCTTATCATAAAACATAGAAATGAGATGCGATATGGCGTTTTAGGAAGCATTAGAACTCCATTGCTACGATGCGTAGACATCTGGAAACGTAATTTATTAGAAAGGAAGAGTTGGATTTACATTCATTTGAAGTGTAGACGAGGAACACATAACACTTCGCAATGAATATTATATATTATCATAAGACATAGAAATGTGATGCGATATCAAGTTTTAAGATGCAGTAGATCTTTATTGCTTCGATACGTAGACATCTGCAACACGCTTTTTCTCAGCAAGGAAGTGTCGCATTTATATTCATTTGAAGTGTATGCGAGGTATACATGACACTTCGCAATGTATATTATATCTTATCATGAAACATAGAATTGTGATGCGATAGTGCGATTTAAGAAGCACCAGTACTCTGTTGCTTCGATACGTAGACAACTGCAAACGCTACTTCCTAGCAAGGAAGTGTCGCACTTACGTTCATTAAAGTGTATACGAGGTATACGTAACACTTCGCAATGAGTATTATAGCTTATCATGAAGCATAGGAATGAGATGCGATATCGCGATTTAAGCATTAGAACTCTATTGCTTCGATACGTAGACATCTGCAGACGCTATTTCCTAGCAAGGAAGTGTTGCATTTACATTCTTTTGATGTGAATACGAGGTATACATAACACTCCACAATGAATATTGTATCTTATCATGAAACATAGAAATGAGGAGCGATTTCGGGTTTTAAGAAGCATTAGAACCCTGTTGCTTCGATACGTAGACATCTGCCACCGCTATATCCTAGCAAGGAAGTGTCGCATTTACATTCATTTGAATTGTAGACGAGATACACATAGCACTGCACAATGATAATTATATCCTATCATGTAACGTAGAATTGAGGTGCGATATCGCGATATAAGAAGCATTGGAATACTATTGCTTCGATACGTAGATATCTGGAAACGCTATTACCTAGCAAGGAAGTGTCGCATTTACATACTTTTGATGTGAATACGATGTAGACATAACACTACACAATGAATATTATACCTTACCACGAAACATAGAAATGAGATGCAATATCGAGATTTAAGAAGCATTAGAACCCTATTGCTCCGTTACGGAGAAATCTGCAAACGCTATTTCCTAGCAGGGAAGTGTCGCACTTACATTCTTTTGAAGTGAATACGTGGTATACATAACACTCCACAATGAATATTATATCTTATCATGAAACATAGAAGAGAGATGCGATATCGCGTTTTGAGAAGCATTAGAACACTATTGCTACGATACGTAGATATCTGCATTCGCCATTTCCTAGCAAGGAAGTGTCGCATTTACATTCTTTTGAAGTGAATACGAGGTATACATAACACTCCACAATGAATATTATATCTTATCATGAAACATAGGAATGAGATACGATTTCGCGATTTAAGAAGCATTAGAACTCTATTTCATCGATACGTAGACATCTGTAAACGCTATTTCCTAGCAAGCAAGTGTCGCATTTACATTCTTTTGAAGTGAATACGAGGTATAAATGTCACTTCGCAATGAATATTATAGCTTATCATGAGACATAGGAATGAGATGCGGTATCGCGTTTTTAGTAGCATTAGAACTCTAATGCTACGACACGTAGACAACTGCAAGCGCTATTTCCATGAAAGCAAGTGTCGCATTGACATACTTTTGAAGTGAATACCAGGAATACATAATACTCCACAATAAATATTATATCTTATCATAAAACACAGAAATGAGATGCGATATGGCGTTTTAGGAAGCATCAGAACTCCATTGCTACGATGCATAGACATCTGGAAACGTAATTTACTAGAAAGGAAGAGTTGCATTTACATTCAATTGAAGTGTAGACGAGGAACACATAACACTTCGCAATCAATATTATATCTTATCATAAGACATAGAAATGTGATGCGATATCAAGTTTTAAGATGTAGTAGATCTCTATTGCTTCGATACGTAGCCATCTGCAACACGCTATTTCTCAGCAAGGAAGTGTCGCATTTACATTCATTTGAAGTGTATGCGAGGTATACATGACACTTCGCAATGTATATTATATCTTATCATGAAACATAGAATTGTGATGCGATATTGCGATTTAAGAAGCACCAGTACTCTGTTGCTTCGATACGTAGACAACTGCAAACGCTACTTCCTAGCAAGGAAGTGTCGCACTTACGTTCATTACAGTGTATACGAGGTATACGTAACACTTCGCAATGAGTATTATTGCTTATCATGAAGCATAGGAATGAGATGCGATATCGCGATTTAAGCATTAGAACTCTATTGCTTCGATACGTAGACATCTGCAGACGCTATTTCCGAGCAAGGAAGTGTTGCATTTACATTCTTTTGATGTGAATACGTGGTATACATAACACTCCACAATGAATATTATATCTTATCATGAAACATAGAAGAGAGATGCGATATCGCGTTTTGAGAAGCATTAGAACACTATTGCTACGATACGTAGATATCTGCATTCGCTATTTCCTAGCAAGGAAGTGTCGCATTTACATTCTTTTGAAGTGAATACGAGGTATACATAACACTCCACAATGAATATTATATCTTATCATGAAACATAGGAATGAGATACGATTTCGCGATTTAAGAAGCATTAGAACTCTATTTTATCGATACGTAGACATCTGTAAACGCTATTTCCTAGCAAGCAAGTGTCGCATTTACATTCTTTTGAAGTGAATACGAGGTATAAATGTCACTTCGCAATGAATATTATAGCTTATCATGAGACATAGAAATGAGATGCGGTATCGCGTTTTTAGTAGCATTAGAACTCTAATGTTACGACACGTAGACACCTGCAAGCGCTATTTCCTTGAAAGGAAGTGTCGCATTGACATACTTTTGAAGTGAATACCAGGAATACATAATACTCCACAATGAATATTATATCTTATCATAAAACATAGAAATGAGATGCGATATGGCGTTTCAGGAAGCATCAGAACTCTATTGCTACGATGCATAGACATCTGGAAACGTAATTTACTAGAAAGGAAGAGTTGCATTTACATTCAATTGAAGTGTAGACGAGGAACACATAACACTTCGCAATCAATATTATATCTTATCATAAGACATAGAAATGTGATGCGATATCAAGTTTTAAGATGTAGTAGATCTCTATTGCTTCGATACGTAGACATCTGCAACACGCTATTTCTCAGCAAGGAAGTGTCGCATTTACATTCATTTGAAGTGTATGCGAGGTATACATGACACTTCGCAATGAATATTATATCTCATCATGAAAAATGGAAATGAGATGCGACTTCTCGTTTTAGGAAGCATTAGAACTCTATTGTTTCGATACGTAGACACCTGCCAACGATATATCCTAGCAATGAAATGTCGCATTTACATTCTTTTGAAGTGAATACGAGGTATACATAACACTTCGCAGTGAATATTATATCTTATCATGAGACATAGACGTGAGATGCGATATCGCGTTTCTAGAAGCATTAGAACTCTACTGCTTCGATACGTAGACATCTGCCAACGCAATTTCCTAGCAAGGAAGTGTCACATTTAAATTCATTTGAAGTGTATGCGAGGTATACGTGACACATCGCAATGAATATTATATCTTATCATGAAACATAGAAATGAGATGCGATATCGCGTTTTACGAAGCATTAGAACTCTATTATTTCGATACGTAGACATCTGGAAACGCTATTTCCTAGCAAGGAAGTGTCGCATTTACATTCTTTTGAAGTGAATACGAGGTATACATAACACTCCACAATGAATATTATATCTTATCATGAAACATAGAAATGAGGAGCGATTTCGCGTTTTAAGAAGCATTAGAACTCTATTGCTATGATACGTAGACATCTACAAACGCTATTTCCTAGCAAGGAAGTGTCGCATTTACATTCTTTTGAAGTGAATACGAGGTATACATAACACTGCACAATGAATATTATATCTTATCATGAAACGTAGAAATGAGATGCGATATCGCGATTTAAGAAGCATTAGAACTCTAATGCTACGATACGTAGACATCTGCAAACGCTATTTCCTAGCAAGGAAGTGTCGCATCTACATTCTATTGAAGCGAATACGAGGTATACATAACACTGCACAATGAATATTATTTCTTATCATGAAGCATAGAAATGAGATGCGATATCGCGATTTAAGCAGCATTACAACACTATTGCTTCGATACGTACACATCTGCCAACGCTATTTCCTAGCAAGGAAGTGTCGCATTTACACTCATTTGAGTAGTATGCGAGGTATACATGACACTCCACTATGAATATTATATCTTATCATGAAACGTAGAAATGAGATGCGATATCTCGTTTTAAGAAGCATTAGAACTCTGTTGCTTCGATACGTAGACATCTGCCATCGCTATTTCCTAGCAAGGAAGTGTCGCATTTACATTCGTTTGAAGAGTACGCGAGGTATACAAGACACTTCGCAATGAGTATTATATCTTATCATGATTCATACAAATGAGATGCGATATCGAGTTCTAAGTAGCATTAGAACTCTATTGCTACGTTACGTAGAATACTGCAGACGCTGTTTCCTAGCACGGAAGTGTCGCATTTGCTTTCCTTTGATGTGAATACGAGGTATACATGACTCTTCGCAATGAATATTATATCTCATCATGAAACATAGAAATGAGATGCGAAGTCTCGTTTGAAGAAGCATTAGAACCCTATTGTTTCTATACGTAGACATCTGGGAACGCTATTTCCTAGCAAGGAAGTGTCGCATTTACATTCGTTTGAAGTGAATACGGGGTATACATAACAGTGCACAATGAATATTATATCTTATCATGAAACATAGAAATGAGATCCGATATCGCGTTTTAAGAAACATTAGAAATCTATTGCTTCGATACGTAGACATCGGAAAACGCTATTTCCTAGCAGGGAAGTGTCGCATTTACATTCTTGTTAAGTGAATACGAGGTATACATAACGCTCCACAGTGAATATTATATCTTATCATGAAACATAGAAATGAGATGCAATATCCCGTTTCAAGTAGCATTAGAACTCTATTGCTCCGATACATAGACATCTGCAAACGCTATTTCCTAGGAAGGAAGTGTCGCATTTACATTCATTTGAAGAGTATGCGAGGTATAAGTGACACTTCGCAGTGAATATTATATCATATCATGAAACATAGAAATGAGATGCGATATCGCGTTTTGAGAAGCATTAGAACCTTACTGCTACGATAGGTACACATCTGCAAACGCTATTTCCTAGGAAGGAAGTGTCGCATTTACATTCTTTTGGAGTGAATACGAGGTATACATGACACTTCGCATTGAATATTTTATCTTATCATGAAACACAGGAATGAAATGCGATATCGCGTTTTAGGAAGCATTAGTAGTCTATTGCTACGATACGTACTTACCTAGAAACGATATTTCCTAGCATGGAAGAGTCGCATTTACATTCTTTTGATGTTAATACGATGTAAGCATGACACTTCGCAATGAATATTATATCTTATCATTAAACATAGAAATGAGATGCGACATCTCATATTAAGAAGCATTAGAACTCTATTGTTTCGATATGTAGACATCTGGAAACGCTAATTCCTAGGAAGGAAGTGTCGCATTTACATTCTTTTGAGGTGAATACGATGTAGACATAACACTTCGCAATGAATATTATATCTTATCATGAAACATAGAAATGTGATGCGATATCGCGTTTTAAGAAGAATTAGAACTCTATTTCTACGATACGTAGTCATCTGCAGACGCTATTTCCAAGGAAGGAAGTGTCGCAGTTGCATTCTTTTGAAGTGAAAACGAGGTATATATAATACTCCACAATGAATATTATATCTTATCATGAAACATAGAAATGAAGAGCGATTTCGCGTTTTAAGAAGCATTGGAACACTATTGCTTCGACACGTAGACATCTGGGAACGCTATTTCCTAGCATGGAAGTGTCGCATTCACATACTTTTGACGTTAATGCGAGGTATACATGACACTTCGCAATGAATATTATATCCTATCATGAAGCATAGAAGTGAGATGCGATATCGAGTTTTAAGTAGCATTAGAAATCTATTGCTAGGATACGTAGACATCTGCAAACGCCATTTCCTGCCAAAGAAGTGGCGCATTTACATTCTTTTGAAGCGAATTCGAGGTATACATAACATTGCACAGTGAATATTATATCTTATCGTGAAACATAGAAATGGGATGCGATATCTCGCTATCAAGAAGCATAATATCTCTATTGCTACGATACGTAGGCATGTGCAAACGTTATTTAATAGCAAGGAAGTGTCGCATTTACGTTCCTTTGAAGTGAATACGAGTTACACATGACACTCCGCAATGAATATTATATCTTATCATAAATCATAGAAATGAGATGCTATATGGCGTTTTATGCAGCAATAGAACTCTATTGCTTCGATACGTAGATATCTGCAGGCGCTATTTCCTGGCAAGGAAGTGTCGCATTTACATTCTTTTGAAGTGAATACGAGGTATACATGATACTTCGCTATAAATATTATATCTTATCATTAAACATAGAAATGAGATGCTATATCGCGTCTTGAGAAGCATTAGAACTTAATGCTATGATACGTAGATATCTGCGAATGCTATTTCCTAGCAAGGAAGTGTCGCATTACATTATTTTGAAGTGAATACGAGGTATACATGACACATCGCAATGAATATTATACCTTGCAACGAAACATAGAAATGAGATGCGATATTCCGTTTTAAGAAGCATTTGAACACTATTGCTACGATACGTAGATATTTGCGAACGCTATTTCCTAGCAAGAAAGTGTCGCATTTACAATCATTTGAAGTGCATGCGAGGTATAAGTGACATTTCGCAGTGAATATTATATCTTACCACAAAACATAGAAATGAGGTGCGATATCGCGTTTTAAGAAGCATTGCAACTCCATTGCTTCGATACGTAGATATCTGCAAACGCTATTTCCTAGCAAGGAAGTGTCGCATTTACATTCTTTTCAAGTGAATACGAGGTATACATAACACTGCACAATGAATATCATATCTTATCATGAAACATAGAAATGAGATGCGATATCGCCATTTAAGAAGCATTAGAACTGTATTGCTTCGGTACGCAGACACCTGCAAACGCAATTTCCTAGCAAGGAAGTGTGGCATTTACATTCCTTTGAAGTGAATAGGAGGTATACATAACACTCCACAATGAATATTATATTTTATCATAAAACATTAAAATGAGATGCGATATCTCGTTTTAAGAAGCATTAGAGCTCTGTTGCTTCGATAAGTAGACATCTGTCATCGCTATTTCCTATCAAGGAAGTGTCGTATTTACATTTACTTGAAGTGTATGCGAGGTATACAAGACACTTCGCACTGAATATTATATCTTATCATGAAACATAGAAATGAGATGCGATATTTGGTTTAAGATGCATTAGAACTCTATTGCTTGGATACGTAAACATCTCCCAACGCTATTTCCTAGGAAGGAAGTGTCGCATTTACATTCTTTTTAAGTGTATGCGACTCATACATGACACTTCGCAATGAATATTATATTATATCATGAAACATAGGAGTGAGATGCGATTTCGTGTATTAAGAAGCATCAGATCACTATTGCTACGATACGTAGACATCTGCAAACGCTATTTCCTAGTAGGGAAGTGTCGCATTTACATTCATTTGAAGTGTATGCGAGGTATACATAACACTTCGCAATGAATATTATATCTTATCATGAAACATAGAAATGAGATGCGGTATACCGTTTTAAGAAGCATTAGAAATCTATTGCTTCGATACGTAGACATCTGCAAACGCAACTTCCTAGCATGGAAGTGGTGCATTTTAACACTTTTGTAGTGAAAACGAGGTATACATGGCACTTCGCTATAAATATTATATCTTATCATGAAACATAGAAATGAGATGCGATATCTCGTATTAAGAAGCATTAGAACTCTAATGCTACGATACGTAGACATCTGCAAACGCCATATCCTAGAAATGAAATGTCGCATTTAAATTCTTTTGAAGTGAATGAGATGTATACATAACATTGCACTATGAATATTATCTCTTATCATGAAACATAGAAATGAGATGCGATATCGCGATTTAAGACAGCATTAGAATTCCATTGCTTCGATAAGTAGAAATCTGCAAACTCTACATCCTTGCAAGGAAGTGTCGCACTTACTTCATTTTGATGTGAATACGAGGTATACATAATACTCCACAATGAATATCATATGTTATCGTGAAACATAGAAATGAGATGCGGCATCGAGTTTTAAGAAGCACTAGAACACTTTTGCTACGATACGTAGACATCTGTGAACGCTATTTCCTAGCATGGAAGTGTCGCATTCACATACTTTTGACGTTAGTGCGAGGTATACATGACACTTCGCAATGAATATTATATCCTATCATGAAGCATAGAAGTGAGATGCGATATCGAGTTTTAAGTAGCATTAGAAATCTATTGCTAGGATACGTAGACATCTGCAAACGCCATTTCCTGCCAAAGAAGTGGCGCATTTACATTCTTTTGAAGCGAATTCGAGGTATACATAACATTGCACAGTGAATATTATATCTTATCGTGAAACATAGAAATGGGATGCGATATCTCGCTATCAAGAAGCATAATATCTCTATTGCTACGATACGTAGGCATGTGCAAACGTTATTTAATAGCAAGGAAGTGTCGCATTTACGTTCCTTTGAAGTGAATACGAGTTACACATGACACTCCGCAATGAATATTATATCTTATCATAAATCATAGAAATGAGATGCTATATGGCGTTTTATGCAGCAATAGAACTCTATTGCTTCGATACGTAGATATCTGCAGGCGCTATTTCCTGGCAAGGAAGTGTCGCATTTACATTCTTTTGAAGTGAATACGAGGTATACATGATACTTCGCTATAAATATTATATCTTATCATTAAACATAGAAATGAGATGCTATATCGCGTCTTGAGAAGCATTAGAACTTAATGCTATGATACGTAGATATCTGCAAACGCTACTTCCTAGCAAGGAAGTGTCGCATTTACAATCTCTTGAAAGGAATACGAGGTATACATGACACTCCGCAATGAATACTATATCTTATCGTAAAAGATATAAATGAGGTGCGATATCGCGTTTTAAGAAGCATTAGAACTCTATTGCTACGATACGTATATATCTGGAAACGCTAATTCCTAGCAAGGAAGTGTCGCATTTACATTCTTTTGAAGTGAATACGAGGTATACATGATACTTCGCTATAAATATTATATCTTATCATTAAACATAGAAATGAGATGCTATATCGCGTCTTGAGAAGCATTAGAACTTAATGCTATGATACGTAGATATCTGCGAATGCTATTTCCTAGCAAGGAAGTGTCGCATTACATTCATTTGAAGTGTATGCGAGGTATACATAACACTTCGCAATGAATATTATATCTTATCATGAAACATAGAAATGAGATGCGGTATCCCGTTTTAAGAAGCATTAGAAATCTATTGCTTCGATACGTAGACATCTGCAAACGCAACTTCCTAGCATGGAAGTGGTGCATTTTAACACTTTTGTAGTGAAAACGAGGTATACATGGCACTTCGCTATAAATATTATATCTTATCATGAAACATAGAAATGAGATGCGATATCTCGTATTAAGAAGCATTAGAACTCTAATGCTACGATACGTAGACATCTGCAAACGCCATATCCTAGAAATGAAATGTCGCATTTAAATTCTTTTGAAGTGAATGAGATGTATACATAACATTGCACTATGAATATTATCTCTTATCATGAAACATAGAAATGAGATGCGATATCGCGATTTAAGACGCATTAGAATTCCATTGCTTCGATAAGTAGACATCTGCAAACTCTACATCCTTGCAAGGAAGTGTCGCACTTACTTCATTTTGATGTGAATACGAGGTATACATAATACTCCACAATGAATATCATATGTTATCGTGAAACATAGAAATGAGATGCGGCATCGAGTTTTAAGAAGCACTAGAACACTTTTGCTACGATACGTAGACATCTGTGAACGCTATTTCCTAGCATGGAAGTGTCGCATTCACATACTTTTGACGTTAATGCGAGGTATACATGACACTTCGCAATGAATATTATATCCTATCATGAAGCATAGAAGTGAGATGCGATATCGAGTTTTAAGTAGCATTAGAAATCTATTGCTAGGATACGTAGACATCTGCAAACGCCATTTCCTGCCAAAGAAGTGGCGCATTTACATTCTTTTGAAGCGAATTCGAGGTATACATAACATTGCACAGTGAATATTATATCTTATCGTGAAACATAGAAATGGGATGCGATATCTCGCTATCAAGAAGCATAATATCTCTATTGCTACGATACGTAGGCATGTGCAAACGTTATTTAATAGCAAGGAAGTGTCGCATTTACGTTCCTTTGAAGTGAATACGAGTTACACATGACACTCCGCAATGAATATTATATCTTATCATAAATCATAGAAATGAGATGCTATATGGCGTTTTATGCAGCAATAGAACTCTATTGCTTCGATACGTAGATATCTGCAGGCGCTATTTCCTGGCAAGGAAGTGTCGCATTTACATTCTTTTGAAGTGAATACGAGGTATACATGATACTTCGCTATAAATATTATATCTTATCATTAAACATAGAAATGAGATGCTATATCGCGTCTTGAGAAGCATTAGAACTTAATGCTATGATACGTAGATATCTGCGAATGCTATTTCCTAGCAAGGAAGTGTCGCATTACATTATTTTGAAGTGAATACGAGGTATACATGACACTCCGCAATGAATACTATATCTTATCGTAAAAGATATAAATGAGGTGCGATATCGCGTTTTAAGAAGCATTAGAACTCTATTGCTACGATACGTATATATCTGGAAACGCTAATTCCTAGCAAGGAAGTGTCGCATTTACATTCTTTTGAAGTGAATACGAGGTATGCATGATACTTCGCTATAAATATTATATCTTATCATTAAACATAGAAATGAGATGCTATATCGCGTCTTGAGAAGCATTAGAACTTAATGCTATGATACGTAGATATCTGCGAATGCTATTTCCTAGCAAGGAAGTGTCGCATTACATTCATTTGAAGTGTATGCGAGGTATACATAACACTTCGCAATGAATATTATATCTTATCATGAAACATAGAAATGAGATGCGGTATCCCGTTTTAAGAAGCATTAGAAATCTATTGCTTCGATACGTAGACATCTGCAAACGCAACTTCCTAGCATGGAAGTGGTGCATTTTAACACTTTTGTAGTGAAAACGAGGTATACATGGCACTTCGCTATAAATATTATATCTTATCATGAAACATAGAAATGAGATGCGATATCTCGTATTAAGAAGCATTAGAACTCTAATGCTACGATACGTAGACATCTGCAAACGCCATATCCTAGAAATGAAATGTCGCATTTAAATTCTTTTGAAGTGAATGAGATGTATACATAACATTGCACTATGAATATTATCTCTTATCATGAAACATAGAAATGAGATGCGATATCGCGATTTAAGACGCATTAGAATTCCATTGCTTCGATAAGTAGACATCTGCAAACTCTACATCCTTGCAAGGAAGTGTCGCACTTACTTCATTTTGATGTGAATACGAGGTATACATAATACTCCACAATGAATATCATATGTTATCGTGAAACATAGAAATGAGATGCGGCATCGAGTTTTAAGAAGCACTAGAACACTTTTGCTACGATACGTAGACATCTGTGAACGCTATTTCCTAGCATGGAAGTGTCGCATTCACATACTTTTGACGTTAATGCGAGGTATACATGACACTTCGCAATGAATATTATATCCTATCATGAAGCATAGAAGTGAGATGCGATATCGAGTTTTAAGTAGCATTAGAAATCTATTGCTAGGATACGTAGACATCTGCAAACGCCATTTCCTGCCAAAGAAGTGGCGCATTTACATTCTTTTGAAGCGAATTCGAGGTATACATAACATTGCACAGTGAATATTATATCTTATCGTGAAACATAGAAATGGGATGCGATATCTCGCTATCAAGAAGCATAATATCTCTATTGCTACGATACGTAGGCATGTGCAAACGTTATTTAATAGCAAGGAAGTGTCGCATTTACGTTCCTTTGAAGTGAATACGAGTTACACATGACACTCCGCAATGAATATTATATCTTATCATAAATCATAGAAATGAGATGCTATATGGCGTTTTATGCAGCAATAGAACTCTATTGCTTCGATACGTAGATATCTGCAGGCGCTATTTCCTGGCAAGGAAGTGTCGCATTTACATTCTTTTGAAGTGAATACGAGGTATACATGATACTTCGCTATAAATATTATATCTTATCATTAAACATAGAAATGAGATGCTATATCGCGTCTTGAGAAGCATTAGAACTTAATGCTATGATACGTAGATATCTGCGAATGCTATTTCCTAGCAAGGAAGTGTCGCATTACATTATTTTGAAGTGAATACGAGGTATACATGACACATCGCAATGAATATTATACCTTATAACGAAACATAGGAATGAGATGCGATATCGCGTTTGGTGAAGCATTAGAGCTCTACTGCTTCTATACGGAGACACCAGCAAACGCTATTTCCTAGCATGGAAGTGTCGCATTTACACTCTTTTGAAGTGAACACGAGGTGTACATGACATTTCGCAATGAATATTACATCTTACCATGAAACATAGAAATGAGATGCAATATCGCGTTTTGAGAAGCATTAGTACTCTAATGCTACCATACGTAGATATCTGCAAACGCCATTTCCTAGCAAGGAAGTGTCGCATTTACATTCTTTTGAAGTAAATACGAGGTTTGCATGCCACTTCGCGATGAATATCATATCATCACGAAACATAGATATAAGATGCCATAACGCGATTTAAGAAGCATTAGATCTCTATTGCTTCGATACGGAGACAATTGCAAACTGTATCTCCTAGCAAGGAAGTGTAGCATTTACATTCTTTTGAAGTGAATACGGGGTATACATAACACTTCGTAATGAATATTATACCTTATCATGAAACATAGAAATGAGTGGCGATATCGCGTTTTAAGAAGCATTAGAACTCTATTGCTTCGATACGTAGACATCTGGTAACGTAATTTTCTAGAAAGAAGTGTCGCATTTACATTCATTTGAAGTGTGTGCCAGGTATACATGACACTTCGCAATGAATATTATATCTTATCATGAAACATGGAAATGATATGCAATATCGCGATTTAAGAAGCTTTAGTACTCTATTGCTTCGATACGTAGACATCTGCAAACGCTACTTCCTAGCAAGGAAGTGTCGCATTTACAATCTCTTGAAAGGAATACGAGGTATACATGACACTCCGCAATGAATACTATATCTTATCGTAAAAGATAGAAATGAGGTGCGATATCGCGTTTTAAGAAGCATTAGAACTCTATTGCTACGATACGTATATATCTGGAAACGCTAATTCCTAGCAAGGAAGTGTCGCATTTACATTCATTCGAAGTGTATGCGAGGTATACATGACACTTCGCAATGAATATTATATCTCATCATGAAACATAGAAATGAGGTGCGACATCTCGTTTAAAGAAGCATTAGAACTCAATTGTTTCGATACCCAGTCATCTGAAATCGCTATTTCCTAGCAAGGAAGTGTCGCATTTACATTCTTTTGAAGTGAATATGAGGTATACATGACACTTCGCAATGAGTATTATATCTTATCATGAAACATAGAAATGAGATGCGATATCGGGTTTTGAGAATCATTAGAACTCTATTGCTACGATACTTAGACATCTTCAGACGCTATTTCCTAGCAAGGAAGTGTCGCATTTACATTCTTTTGAAGCGAATACGAGGTATACATAGCAATCCACAATGAATATTATATCTTATCACGAAATATAGAAATGAGTTGGGATATCGCTATTTAAGAAGCAGTAGATCTCTATTGTTTCGATACGTAGACATCTGGAAACGCTATTTCCTAGCAAGGACGTGTCGCATTTACATTCTTTTGCAGTGAATACAAGGTATACATGACAAATCGCAATGAATATTATATCTTATCATGAAGCATAGAAATGAGATGCGATATCGCGTTTCAAGAAGCATTAGAACTCTATTGATCCGATACGTAGATATCTGCAAACGCTACTATCTAGCCATGAAGTGTCGCATTTACAATCTTTTGAAGTGAATACGAGGTATACATGACACTTCGAAATGAATATTATTCCTTATCACGAAACATAGAAATGAGACACGATATCCCGTTTTAAGAAGCATTAGAATTCTATTGCTTCGTTACGTAGACATCTGCAAACGCTTTCTCCTAGCATTGAAGTGTCGCATTTACGTTCATTTAAAGCGTATGCGAGGAATAAGTGACACTTCGCAATGAATACTATATCTTATCATGAAACATATAAGTGAGATGCGATGTCGCGAATTAAGAAGCATTAGAACTCTATTGCTACGATACGTAGACATCTGCAAACGCTATTTCCAAGCAAGGAAGAGTCACATTTACATTCCTTCGAAGTGAATACGAGGTATACCTAACACTCCACAATGATTACTATATCTTATCATGAAACATAGAAATGAGATGAGTTATCGCGATTTAAAAAGCATTAGAACGCTATTGCTACGATACGTAGACATCTGCAAACGCTACTTTCTAGCAAGGAAGTGTAGCATTTACATTCTTTTGAAGTGAAAACGAGAT
Organism: Xylocopa sonorina; assembly: GCF_050948175.1. Lineage (NCBI taxonomy): Eukaryota > Metazoa > Arthropoda > Insecta > Hymenoptera > Apidae > Xylocopa > Xylocopa sonorina. Next base: position 412,505 of record NW_027490125.1, on the reverse strand, counting down.
ATACATGACACACCGCAATGAATATTATATCTTATCGTAAAACATAGGTGTGAGATGCGATATCCCGTTTTAAGAAACACTGTACCTCTATTTCTTCGTTACGTAGACATCTGCAAAAGAATATTTCCTAGCAAGGAAGTGTCGCATTTACATTCATTTGAGGTGTATGCGAGGTATAAGTGACACTTCGCAATGAATATTATATCTTATCATGTACGATAGAAATGCGATACGATATCGCGTTTTAAGAAGCATTAGAACACTATTGCTATGATGCGTAGACATGCGCAAACGCTATTCCCCAGCAAGGAAGTGTCGCATTTACATTCTTTTGAAGTGAATACGAAGTATACATGACACTCCGCAATGAGTATTATATCTTATCATGAAACATAGAAATGAGATGCGATATCGCGTTTTAAGAAGCATTAGAACTCTATTGCTACGATACGTATATATCTGGAAACGCTAATTCCTAGCAAGGAAGTGTCGCATTTACATTCATTCGAAGTGTATGCGAGGTATACATGACACTTCGCAATGAATATTATATCTCATCATGAAACATAGAAATGAGGTGCGACATCTCGCTTAAAGAAGCATTAGAACTCAATTGTTTCGATACCCAGTCATCTGGATTCGCTATTTCCTAGCAAGGAAGTGTCGCATTTACATTCTTTTGCAGTGAATACAAGGTATACATGACACATCGCAATGAATATTATATCTTATCATGAAACATAGAAATGAGATGCGATATCGCGTTTTAAGAAGCATTAGAACTCTATTGCTACGATACGTCAGCATCTGCAAACGCTATTTCCTAGCAAGGAAGTGTCGCATTTACATTCTTTTGAAGGGAATCCGAGGTATACATTATACTTCGCAATGAATATTATATCCTATCATGAAACGTAGAAATGAGATGCGATATCGCGTTTTAAGAAGCATTAGAACGCTATTGCTACGATACGTAGACATCTACAAACGCTATTACCTAGCAAGGACGTGTCGCATTTACATTCTTTTGCAGTGAATACAAGGTATACATGACAAATCGCAATGAATATTATATCTTATCATGAAGCATAGAAATGAGATGCGATATCGCGATTTAAGAAGCATTAGAACTCGATTGCTTCGATACGTAGACATCTGCAAGCGCTATATCCTAGCAAGGAAGTGTCGCATTTACATTCTTTTGAAGGGAGTACGAGGTATACATGACACTCGCAATTAATATTATATCTTATCATGAAACATAGAAATGAGATGCGATATGGCGTTTCAAGAAGCAGTAGATCTCTATTGCTTCGATACGTAGACATCTACCAACGCTATTTCCTAGGAAGGAAGTGTCGCATTTACATTCATTTGAACTGTATGCGAGGTATACAAGACACTTCGCAATGATGTCATATCTCATCATGGAACATAGAAATGACATGCGATAACGCGACTTAAGAAGCATTAGAACTCCATTGCTTCTATACGTAGACGTCTGCAAACGCTATTTCCTAGCAAGAAAGTGTCGCATTTACATTCATTTGAAGTGTAGACGAGATATACATAACACTGCACAATGAATATTATATCTTACCCTAAGACTTAGAAGTGAGATGCTGTATCTCCTTTAACGAAACATTAGAACTGTATTGCTACGATGCGTAGATATCTGCAGACGCTATTCCCTAGGAAGGAAGTGTCGCAATTACATTCTTTTGAAGTGTCTACGAGGTATACATAACACTCCGCAATGAATGTTATATCTTATCATGAAACATAGAAATGAGATGCGACATCGCGTTTCAAGAAGCATTGGAACTCTATTGCTTCGATACGTAGACATATGGAAACGTAATTTCCTAGAAAGGAAGTGTCGCTTTTACATTCATTTGAAGTGTAGACGAGATATACATAACACCTCGCAATGAATATTATATCTTATCATGAAACATAGAAATGAGATGCGACATCTAGCTTTAAGAAGCATTAGAACTCTATTGTTTCTATACGTAGACATCTGGAAGCGCTATTTCCTAGCAACGAAGTGTCGCATTTACATTCATTTGAAGTGTATGCGAGGTATACTTGGCATTTCGCAATAAATATTATATCTTATCATGAAACATAGAAATGAGGTGCGATATCGCGTTTTGAGAAGCATTAGAACTCTTTAGCTTCGATACGGAGACATCTGCAAACGCCATTTCCTAGCAAGGAAGTGTCGCATTTACATTCTTTTGAAGTGAATACGAGGTATACATGACACTTCGCAATGAATATTATATCTTATCATGAAACATAGAAATGAGATGCGATATCGCGCTTTAAGGAGCATTAGAACACTATTCCTACGATACGTAGATATCTGGAAACGCTACTTCCTAGCAAGGAAGTGTCGCATTTACATTCCTTTGAAGTGAATACGAGGTATACAAGACACATCGCAATGAATAATATATCTTATCATGAAACATAAAAATGAGATGCGATATCTCGTTCTAAGAAACATTAGAACTCTATTGCTACGATACGTAGACATCTGCAAACGCAATTTCCTAGCAAAGAAGTATCGCATTTACATTCATTTGAAGTGAACACGAGGTATACATGACACTTCGCAATGAATATTATATCTTATCATGAAACATAGAAAAGTGATGCGATTTCGCGTTCTAAGAAGCGTTAGAACTCTATTGCTACGATACGTAGACATCTGGAAACGCTATTTCCTAGGAAGGAATTGTCGCATTTGCATTCATTTGAAGTGAATACGAGGTATACATGACACTTCGCATTTAATATTATATCCTATCATGAAACATAGAAATGAGATGCGGTGTCCCGTTTTAAGAAGCCTTAGAACTCTATTGTTTCGATACGTAGACATCTGCAAACGCTATCTCCTAGCAATGCAGTGTCGCATTTACATTCTTTTGAAGTGAATACGAGGTATACATGACACTTCGCAATGAATATTATATCTTATCATGAAACATAGAAATGAGATGCGATATCACGATTTAAGATGCATTAGAACTCTAATGCTTCGATACGTAGGCATCTGCCAGCGCTATTTCCTAGTGTGACGTCAGGCGTAGCGCTTGCCACCCATTACATACGTCAGCATCCTCGTAACCTCCAGCATCGACCCCTGGAGACAGGCAACCTGCAATACTTGCCTGAAGTATCGGCAATCAGCAGATTCGCGCGCGCACGACCGCACGCACTCAGACGTACCTGCGAGGTCCGCTGTCTCGCTCGCATCTACGAGCAACCCTATCGCCCTCTCATCAGGAATTCCGCCCAACAGAGAGAAGAAGCCGCAGTACGTCGCCGCAATAGGGACTTTTCCAGTTCAGGGAATCTGCGTTGCCGGAACCTACGTACTATTTCTAGAATAAGTCTATAATACTCATAGATATAAGTACTCGACACGAATTGTAACACACCGCAACACACATGTAATTCTAAGTCCTTATTCCTAAGATTAGACGCTAGATGCGCCCAGGCTATCGGCACGAGCCGCTAGCCCCACCACGCGCAGCGAGTCCCCACTCGCTGGACCGCGCGCACCCTACCACGAGCGCCTGCGACCGTAGCGCCTCGCGAACCGAGGAGGTCCCAGACGCGCCTCGAGAGACACATTCGAGTCCTCGGGCTTCTAGAGTTAACATCGATCTTCCATCTCAAGCCGCCTCAATGTGGGGTCTAGGCTACGCGTTGCTATTTCCATTTTACTAGTTCTAACTTAGAATAATTTCACTTTTGTACATTTTAACTTAGAATATATTTTACTTTAGTTACTAAATCCAATCTACAAGTTCTTTTACCAGTTCTACTAGTTCCTATTCCAGTAATTACTAAATCTAAACTTAATATACTAGTTCTTACGTTAAAACATTATTCTTAATCTACAAATTCTACGACGTGTTCCTTCCAACAATTGGGTTGCGTTTGTTCACCTTGAAGGAGTATAGAGCTCAGCTTTGCGACGTTGCGATAGAGCGGACCGCCGCCTATCCTTCTGAACATTGCCTGAAAGTACAGAAAAACTGGGTGAATGAAACGTGGATCCGGTTCGCGAAGAACACGACGCGCGGGTCGTAAGAATTTTATTCGTTCACTTGCTCGAGAATACCTGGGAGATACACCCCGAGTCCTCGTACCGCAGCAACCTGTCGTCATCGTTCCGGTTCAGTCACAGTTTTCCGAAACGCCGATCAACGCCGATTCGCCTGCCTCTGCAGCCAACGTCTCTGCAATATCCACAGTCTCGGCTGAATCTACTCTGCATCCAGACCGCTGTTTCCCGTTATGCTGGAAGTTAATCAAAGTCACCGTCAACATCAACCGACAGATCGCTGTATCGATACCTACCAACGACCCCCGACGCACATTCTACCTGCGTATCGAGACTGAAGCCAGCGAAAGGTAGGGCTTGTCCATCATATCGCGAGTGTTTTTACCGCGTCGCGTAAGCCAAAAATATCGGACCCGGTCGTAACGCGTTCCCGCGGAGCGAAAACCATATAAATAGGCTCCTGTCGTGAAGCCTCAGGATAAACGAAAAATTCTTTCGCCGGACGTGACACTAGCAAGGAAGTGTCGCATTTACATTCTTTTGAAGTGAATTCGAGGTATACATAACACTTCACAATGAATATTATATCTTACCATGAATTATAGAAATGAGGAGCGATATCGCTTTTTAAGAAGCATTAGAACTCTATTGCTAAGATACCTAGACATCTGCAAACGCTATTTCCTAGCGAGGAAGTGTAGCATTTACATTCTTTTGAAGTGAATACGGGGTATACATAACACTCCACAATGAATATTATACCTTATCACGAAACATAGGTATGAGATGCGATATCGCGATTTAAGAAGCATTAGAACCCTAATGCTTCGATACGGAGACATCTGCAAAGGACATTTCCTAGCAAGGAAGTGTCGCATTTACATTCAATTTAAGTGAATACGAGGAATAACTGACACTTCGCAATGAACATTATAACTTATCATGAAACATAGAATTGAGATGCGATATCTCGTTTTAAAAAGCATTAGAACTCTGTTGCTTCGACACGTGGACATCTGAAAACGCTGATTCCTACCAATGAAGTGTGACATTTACATACTTTTAAAGTGTAGACGAGGTATACGTAACACTTCGCAATGAATATTATATCTTATCACGGAACATAGAAATGAGATGCGATATCACGACTTAAGAAGCATTACAACTCTATTGCTACGATAGGTAGATGTCTGCAAACGCTATTTCCTAGCAAGAAAGAGTCAGATTTACATTCTTTTGAAGTGAATACGAGGTATACATAACACTCCACAATGAATATTATATCTTATCATGAAACATACAAATGAGATGCGATATGGCGATTTAAGAAGCACTAGAATTCTACTGCTTCGAGACGTAGACATCTGCAAACGCTATTTCCTAGCAAGGAAGTGTCGCATTTACATTCATTTGAAGTTTAGACGAGGAATGCATAACACTTCGTAATGAGTATTATATCTTATCATGACACATAGAAGTGAGATGCGATATCGCGTTTTAAGAAGCACTAGAACCCTATTGCTTCGATACGTAGACATCGGCAAATGCTATTTCCTAGCAAGGAAGTGACGCATTTACATTCATTTGAAGTTTAGACGAGGAATGCATAACACTTCGTAATGAGTATTATATCTTATCATGACACATAGAAGTGAGATGCGATATCGCGTTTTAAGAAGCACTAGAACCCTATTGCTTCGATACGTAGACATCTGCAAATGCTATTTCCTAGCAAGGATGTGTCGCACATACATTCTTCTCAAGTGAGTACGAGATATACATAACACTTCGCAATGAATATTATATCTTATCGTGAAACATCAAAATGAGATGCGATATCACGATTCAAGAAGCACTAGAATTATATTACTTCGATACGTACACATCTGGAGACGCTATTTCCTAGCAAGGGAGTGTCGCATTTACATTCTTTTGAAGTGAATACGAGGTATACATAACACTCCACAATGAATATCATATCTTATCATGAAACATAGAAATGAGATGCGATTTCGCGATTGAAGAAGCATTAGGACTCTAGTGCTTCGATACGTAGATATCTGCAAACGATATTTCCTAGCAAGGAAGTGTCGCATTTACATTCTTTTGAAGTGAGTACGTGGTATACATGACACTCCAGAATGAATATTATATCTTATCACGAAACATAGAAATGAGATGCGATATCGCAATATAAGGAGCATCAGAACTCTATAGCTTCGATACGTAGACATCTGTAAACGCTAGTTCCTAGCAAGGAAGTGTCGCATTTACATTCATCTGAAGTGTAGACGAGATATACATAACACTGCACAATGAATATTATATCTTATCATGAAACGTAGAAGTAAGATGCGATATCGCGATTCAAGAAGCATTAGAACTCTATTGCTTCGATACGTAGACATCTGCAAACGCTATTTCCAAGCAAGGAAGTGTCGCATTCACATTCATTTGAACTGTATGCGATGCATACATGACACTTCGCAATGAATATTACATCTTATCATGAAACACAGAATTGAAATGCTATGTCGCGATTTAAGAAGCATTAGAACTCTATTGCTTCGATACGTAGACATCTGCAAACGCTAGTTCCTAGCAAGGAAGTGTCGCATTTACATTCATTTGAAGTGTATACGAGGTATACATAACACTGCACGATGTATATTATATCTTATCATGAAACATAGAAATGAGATGCGATATTGCGATTTCAGAAGCATTAGAATCCTATTGCTCGATACGTAGACATCTGCAAACGCTACTTGCTAGCATGTAAGTGTCGCACTTACATTTTTTTGAAAGGAATGCAAGGTATACATGACACTTGGCAATGAATATTATATCTTATCATGAAACATAGAAATGTGGAGCGATATGGCGCTTTAAGAAGCATTAGCACACTATTGCCTCGATACGTAGACATCTGCAAACGCTAGTTCCTAGGAGGGAAGTGTCGCATTTACATTCATTTGAAGTGTAGACGAGATATACATAGCACTGCACAATGAAAATTATATCTTATCATGTAACGTAGAAGTGAGTTGCTATATCGCGATTTAAGAAGCATTAGAATTCTATTGCTTCGATACGTAGACATCTGCAAACGCTACTTCCTAGCAAGGAAGAGTCGCATTTACATTCATTTGAAGTGTATGCGAGGTATACATAACACTGCACAATGAATATTATATCTTATAATGATACATAGAAATGAGATGCGATATCGCGTTTTAAGCATCATAACAACTCTATTGCTACGGTACGTAGATATCTGCAGACGCTATTTCCTAGCAAGGAAGTGTCGCATTTACATTCCTTTGAAGAGAATACGAGGTATACATAACACTGCACAATGAATATTATATCTTATCATGGAACATAGAAATGAGATGCGATACCGCGTATTAAGAAGCATGTCAACCATATTGCTTCGATACGTAAACATCTGGAAACGCATTTCCTAGCAAGGATGTGTAGCATTTACAATCTTTTAAAGTGTAGACGATGTGTCCATAACACATCGCAATGAATATTATATCTTATAGTGAAACATTGAAATGGGTTGCTGTATCCCGTTTTATGAAGCATTAGAACTCTATTGCTTCGATACGTGGAAATCTGCAAACGCTATTTCCTAGCAAGGAAGTGTGGTATTTACAATCTTTTTAAGTGCAGACGAGGTATTCGAGGAAGTGTGGTATTTACAATCTTTTGTACTGCAGACGAGGTATACATAACACTTCGCAATGAATATTATGTCATGTCACAAAACATAGAAAGGGGATGGGATATCGTGTTTTAAGAAGCATTAGAACTCTCTTGCTTCGATACGTAGACATCTGGACGCGCTATTTCCTAGCGAGGAAGTCTGACATTTACATTCTTTTGAAGTGCAGACGAGGTATACATAACACGTCGCAATGAAATTTGTATTTTATCATGAAACATAAAAGAGAGATGCGATATCGCGTTTTGAGAAGCAATAGAACTCTAATGCTTCGATACGTAGACATCTGGAAAAGCTGTTTCCTAGCAAGGAAGTGTGCCACTTACATTCTTTTGAAGTGTAGACTAGGTATACATAACACTACGCAGTGCATATTATATCTTATAATGAAACATAGAAATGAGATGCGATATCGCGTTTTGAGAAGTAATAGAACTCTAATGCTTCGATACGTAGACATCTGGAAACGCTATTTCCTAACAAGAAAATGTGGCATTTACATTCCTCTGAAGTGCAGATGATGTATACATAGCACTTCGCAATGAATATCATATCATATCATGAAACATAGAAATGAGATGCGATATCCCGCTTTAAGAAGCGTTAGGTCATCATAGCTTCGATACGTAGACATCTGGAAACGGTATTTCCTTGGAAGGAAGTGCGGCATTTACATTCTTTTGAAGTGTAGACGAGGTATACCTATCAGTTCACAATGAATATTATATCCTATCATGAAACATAGAAATGAAATGCGATATCGCGATATAAGAAGCACTAGAACTCTATTGCTTCGATACGTAGAAATCTGGAGCCGCTATTGCCTAGCAACGAAGTGTCACATTGACATTCATTTGAAGCGTTTACGAGGTATACATAACACTTCGCGGTGATTATTATATCTTATCATGAAACGCAGAAATGAGATGCGATGTCGCGGTTTAAGAAGCATTAGAAATCTATTGTTTCGATACGTAGAAATCTGGAAACGCTATTTCCTAGGAAAGAAGTGTCGCATTTACATACATCTGAAGTGTATGCGAGGTATACATGACACTCCACAATGAATATTATATCTTATCGTGAAACATAGATATGAGATTCGATCTTGCGATATAAGAAGCATGAGAACTCTATTGCAACGATACGTAGACATCTGCATACGCTATTTCCTTGCAAGGATGTGTCGCATTTACATACTTTTTAAGCGAATACGAGGTACACATGACACTTCGCAATTAATATCATATCTTATCATGAAACATAGAAATGAGATGCGATATCCCGGTTCAAGAAGCATTAGAACTCTATTGTTTCGATACGTAGACATCTGCAATCGCTACTTCCTAGCAAGGAACTGTCGCATTTACATTCATTTGAAGTGTATGCGAGGTATACATAACACTTCGCAATGAATATTATATCTTATCATAAAACATATAAATGAGAAGCGGTTTCGTGTTTTAAGAAGCATTAGAACTCTATTGCTACGATACGTAGATATCTGCTGACGCTATTTCCTAGCAAGGAAGTGTCGCATTTACATTCTTTTGAAGTGAATACGAGGTATACATGACACTTCGCAATGAGTATTGTATCATATCGTGAAACATAGAAATGAGATGCGGTATCGCAAATTAAGAAGCATTAGTACTCTATTGCTTCGATACGTAGACACCTGGAATTGTTATCTCCTAGAAAGGAAGTGTCGCATTTACATTCATTTGAAGTGTATACGAGGTATACATAACACTGCACGATGTATATTATATCTTATCATGAAACATAGAAATGAGATGCGATATTGCGATTTCAGAAGCATTAGAATCCTATTGCTCGATACGTAGACATCTGCAAACGCTACTTGCTAGCATGTAAGTGTCGCACTTACATTTTTTTGAAAGGAATACAAGGTATACATGACACTTGGCAATGAATATTATATCTTATCATGAAACATAGAAATGTGGAGCGATATGGCGCTTTAAGAAGCATTAGCACACTATTGCCTCGATACGTAGACATCTGCAAACGCTAGTTCCTAGGAGGGAAGTGTCGCATTTACATTCATTTGAAGTGTAGACGAGATATACATAGCACTGCACAATGAAAATTATATCTTATCATGTAACGTAGAAGTGAGTTGCTATATCGCGATTTAAGAAGCATTAGAATTCTATTGCTTCGATACGTAGACATCTGCAAACGCTACTTCCTAGCAAGGAAGAGTCGCATTTACATTCATTTGAAGTGTATGCGAGGTATACATAAAACTGCACAATGAATATTATATCTTATAATGATACATAGAAATGAGATGCGATATCGCGTTTTAAGCATCATAAGAACTCTATTGCTACGGTACGTAGATATCTGCAGACGCTATTTCCTAGCAAGGAAGTGTCGCATTTACATTCCTTTGAAGAGAATACGAGGTATACATAACACTGCACAATGAATATTATATCTTATCATGGAACATAGAAATGAGATGCGATACCGCGTATTAAGAAGCATGTCAACCATATTGCTTCGATACGTAAACATCTGGAAACGCATTTCCTAGCAAGGATGTGTAGCATTTACAATCTTTTAAAGTGTAGACGATGTGTCCATAACACATCGCAATGAATATTATATCTTGTCATGAAACATAGTATTGAGATGCGATACCACGTTAAAAGAAGCATTAGAACTCTACTGTTTCGATACGTAGACATCTGGAAGCGCTATTTCCTAGCGAGGAAGGGTGACATTTGCATTCTTTTGAAGTGAAGACGAGGTATACATAACACTTCGCAACGAATATTATATCTTATAGTGAAACATTGAAATGGGTTGCTGTATCCCGTTTTATGAAGCATTAGAACTCTATTGCTTCGATACGTGGAAATCTGCAAACGCTATTTCCTAGCAAGGAAGTGTGGTATTTACAATCTTTTTAAGTGCAGACGAGGTATTCGAGGAAGTGTGGTATTTACAATCTTTTGTACTGCAGACGAGGTATACATAACACTTCGCAATGAATATTATGTCATGTCACAAAACATAGAAAGGGGATGGGATATCGTGTTTTAAGAAGCATTAGAACTCTCTTGCTTCGATACGTAGACATCTGGACGCGCTATTTCCTAGCGAGGAAGTCTGACATTTACATTCTTTTGAAGTGCAGACGAGGTATACATAACACGTCGCAATGAAATTTGTATTTTATCATGAAACATAAAAGAGAGATGCGATATCTGCGATTTAAGAAGCACTAGGACTCTATTGCTTCGATACTTAGACATGTGCAAACGCATTTCCTAGCAAGGAAGTGTGGCATTTACATTCTTGTGAAGTGTAGACGATGTATACATAACACTTCGCAATGAATATTATATCTTATCATAAAACATATAAATGAGAAGCGGTTTCGTGTTTTAAGAAGCATTAGAACTCTATTGCTACGATACGTAGATATCTGCTGACGCTATTTCCTAGCAAGGAAGTGTCGCATTTACATTCTTTTGAAGTGAATACGAGGTATACATGACACTTCGCAATGAGTATTGTATCATATCGTGAAACATAGAAATGAGATGCGGTATCGCAAATTAAGAAGCATTAGTACTCTATTGCTTCGATACGTAGACACCTGGAATTGTTATCTCCTAGAAAGGAAGTGTCGCATTTACATTCATTTGAAGTGTATACGAGGTATACATAACACTGCACGATGTATATTATATCTTATCATGAAACATAGAAATGAGATGCGATATTGCGATTTCAGAAGCATTAGAATCCTATTGCTCGATACGTAGACATCTGCAAACGCTACTTGCTAGCATGTAAGTGTCGCACTTACATTTTTTTGAAAGGAATACAAGGTATACATGACACTTGGCAATGAATATTATATCTTATCATGAAACATAGAAATGTGGAGCGATATGGCGCTTTAAGAAGCATTAGCACACTATTGCCTCGATACGTAGACATCTGCAAACGCTAGTTCCTAGGAGGGAAGTGTCGCATTTACATTCATTTGAAGTGTAGACGAGATATACATAGCACTGCACAATGAAAATTATATCTTATCATGTAACGTAGAAGTGAGTTGCTATATCGCGATTTAAGAAGCATTAGAATTCTATTGCTTCGATACGTAGACATCTGCAAACGCTACTTCCTAGCAAGGAAGAGTCGCATTTACATTCATTTGAAGTGTATGCGAGGTATACATAACACTGCACAATGAATATTATATCTTATAATGATACATAGAAATGAGATGCGATATCGCGTTTTAAGCATCATAAGAACTCTATTGCTACGGTACGTAGATATCTGCAGACGCTATTTCCTAGCAAGGAAGTGTCGCATTTACATTCCTTTGAAGAGAATACGAGGTATACATAACACTGCACAATGAATATTATATCTTATCATGGAACATAGAAATGAGATGCGATACCGCGTATTAAGAAGCATGTCAACCATATTGCTTCGATACGTAAACATCTGGAAACGCATTTCCTAGCAAGGATGTGTAGCATTTACAATCTTTTAAAGTGTAGACGATGTGTCCATAACACATCGCAATGAATATTATATCTTGTCATGAAACATAGTATTGAGATGCGATACCACGTTAAAAGAAGCATTAGAACTCTACTGTTTCGATACGTAGACATCTGGAAGCGCTATTTCCTAGCGAGGAAGGGTGACATTTGCATTCTTTTGAAGTGAAGACGAGGTATACATAACACTTCGCAACGAATATTATATCTTATAGTGAAACATTGAAATGGGTTGCTGTATCCCGTTTTATGAAGCATTAGAACTCTATTGCTTCGATACGTGGAAATCTGCAAACGCTATTTCCTAGCAAGGAAGTGTGGTATTTACAATCTTTTTAAGTGCAGACGAGGTATTCGAGGAAGTGTGGTATTTACAATCTTTTGTACTGCAGACTAGGTATACATAACACTTCGCAATGAATATTATGTCATGTCACAAAACATAGAAAGGGGATGGGATATCGTGTTTTAAGAAGCATTAGAACTCTCTTGCTTCGATACGTAGACATCTGGACGCGCTATTTCCTAGCGAGGAAGTCTGACATTTACATTCTTTTGAAGTGCAGACGAGGTATACATAACACGTCGCAATGAAATTTGTATTTTATCATGAAACATAAAAGAGAGATGCGATATCTGCGATTTAAGAAGCACTAGGACTCTATTGCTTCGATACTTAGACATGTGCAAACGCATTTCCTAGCAAGGAAGTGTGGCATTTACATTCTTGTGAAGTGTAGACGATGTATACATAACACTTCGCAATGAATATTATATCTTATAATGGAACATAGAAATGTGATGCGATATCGCGTTTTGAGAAGCAATAGAACTCTAATGCTTCGATACGTAGACATCTGGAAAAGCTGTTTCCTAGCAAGGAAGTGTGCCACTTACATTCTTTTGAAGTGTAGACTAGGTATACATAACACTACGCAGTGCATATTATATCTTATAATGAAACATAGAAATGAGATGCGATATCGCGTTTTGAGAAGTAATAGAACTCTAATGCTTCGATACGTAGACATCTGGAAACGCTATTTCCTAACAAGAAAATGTGGCATTTACATTCCTCTGAAGTGCAGATGATGTATACATAGCACTTCGCAATGAATATCATATCATATCATGAAACATAGAAATGAGATGCGATATCCCGCTTTAAGAAGCGTTAGGTCATCATAGCTTCGATACGTAGACATCTGGAAACGGTATTTCCTTGGAAGGAAGTGCGGCATTTACATTCTTTTGAAGTGTAGACGAGGTATACCTATCAGTTCACAATGAATATTATATCCTATCATGAAACATAGAAATGAAATGCGATATCGCGATATAAGAAGCACTAGAACTCTATTGCTTCGATACGTAGAAATCTGGAGCCGCTATTGCCTAGCAACGAAGTGTCACATTGACATTCATTTGAAGCGTTTACGAGGTATACATAACACTTCGCGGTGATTATTATATCTTATCATGAAACGCAGAAATGAGATGCGATGTCGCGGTTTAAGAAGCATTAGAAATCTATTGTTTCGATACGTAGAAATCTGGAAACGCTATTTCCTAGGAAAGAAGTGTCGCATTTACATACATCTGAAGTGTATGCGAGGTATACATGACACTCCACAATGAATATTATATCTTATCGTGAAACATAGATATGAGATTCGATCTTGCGATATAAGAAGCATGAGAACTCTATTGCAACGGTACGTAGACATCTGCATACGCTATTTCCTTGCAAGGATGTGTCGCATTTACATACTTTTTAAGCGAATACGAGGTACACATGACACTTCGCAATTAATATCATATCTTATCATGAAACATAGAAATGAGATGCGATATCCCGGTTCAAAAAGCATTAGAACTCTATTGTTTCGATACGTAGACATCTGCAATCGCTACTTCCTAGCAAGGAACTGTCGCATTTACATTCATTTGAAGTGTATGCGAGGTATACATAACACTTCGCAATGAATATTATATCTTATCATAAAACATATAAATGAGAAGCGGTTTCGTGTTTTAAGAAGCATTAGAACTCTATTGCTACGATACGTAGATATCTGCTGACGCTATTTCCTAGCAAGGAAGTGTCGCATTTACATTCTTTTGAAGTGAATACGAGGTATACATGACACTTCGCAATGAGTATTGTATCATATCGTGAAACATAGAAATGAGATGCGGTATCGCAAATTAAGAAGCATTAGTACTCTATTGCTTCGATACGTAGACACCTGGAGTTGTTATCTCCTAGAAAGGAAGTGTCGCATTTACATTCATTTGAAGTGTAGGCGAGGAATACATAACACTTCGCAATGAATATTATATCTTATCATGAAACGTTGAAATGAGATGCGATATCTCGATTTAAGAAGCATTAGAACTCTATTGCTTCGATACGCAGACATCTGCAAACGCTATTTTTGAATTATATTAAGAAGCATTAGAATTCTATTGCTTCGATACGTAGGCATCTCTTAACGCTATTTCCTAGCAAGGAAGTGTCGCATTTACAATCATTTGAAGTGTATGCGAGGTATACAATACACTTCGCAATGAATATTATATCTTATCATGAAACATAGAAATGAGATGCGATATCGCGTTTTGAGTAGCATTAGATCTCTAATGCTACGATACGTAGACATCTGCAACCGCTATTCCCTAGCAAGGAAGTGTCGCATTTACATTCATTTGAAGTGTATGCGAGGTATACATATCACTGCACAATGAATATTATATCTTCTCATGAAACATAGAAATGAGATGCGATATCGCGATTTAAGAAGCATTAGAACACTATTGCTACGATACGTAGACATCTGCTAACGCTGTTTCCTAGCAAGGAAGTCACGCGTTTACATTCTTTTGAAGTGAATACGAGGTATACATGACACTTCGCGATGAATATTATATCTTATCATGAAACATAGAAAAGGATACGATATCGCGTCTTGAAAAGCACTAGAACCCTATTGCTTCGATACGTAGACATCTGCAAACGCTATTTCCTAGCAAGGAAGTGTCGCATTTACATTCATTTGAAGTGTATCCGATGTATATGTGATACTTCGCAATGAATAATATATCTTACCATGAAACATAGGAATGAGATGCGATATCTCGTTTTAAGAAGCATTAGAACTCTTTTGCTTCTATACGTAGACATCTGCAAACGCTATTTCCTAGAAAGGAAGTGTCGCATTTACATTCATTTGAAGTGAATACGAGGAACACATGAAACTTCGCAATGAATATTATATCTTATCGTGTAACTTAGAAATGAGATGCGATATGACGATATAAGAAGCATTAGAATTCTATTGCTCCGATTCGTAGAAATCTGCAAAAGCTATTTCCTATCAAGGAAGTGTCGCATTTACAATCTTTTGAAGTGAATACGAGGTATACAAAACACTGCACAATGAATGTTATATCTTAATACGAAACATAGAAATGAGATGCGATATGACGATTTAAGAAGCATTAGAACACTATTGCTTCGATACGTACATATGCAAACGCTATTTCCAAGCAAGGATGAGTCGCATTTACATTCTTTTGAAGTGAGTGCGAGGTATACATAACACTCCACAATGAATATTATATCTTATCATGACACATAGAATTGAGATGCGATATCGCGTTTGGAGAAGCATTAGAACTCAATTGATAGGATAAGTAGACACCTGCAAACGCTATTTCCTAGCAAGGAAGTGTCGCATTTACATTCTTTTCAGGTGAATACGAGGTATACATAACCCTCCACAATGAATATTAAATCTTATCATGAAACGTAGAAATGAGATGCGATATCGCGTTTTAAGAAGCATTAGAACTCTATTGCTACGATACGTAGATATTTGCAGACGCTATTTCCTAGCGAGGAAGTGTCGTATTTACATTCTTTTTATGTGAATACGGGGACTACATAACACAGCACAATGAATATTATATCTTATCATGACACATAGAATTGAGATGCGATATCGCGTTTTAAGAAGCATTAGAACTCCATTGCTTCGATACGTAGACACCTGCAGACGCTAATTCCTAGCAAGGAAGTGTCGCATTTACATTCTTTTGAAGTGAGTACGTGGTATACATGACACTCCAGAATGAATATTATATCTTATCACGAAACATAGAAATGAGATGCGATATCGCAATTTAAGAAGCATCAGAACTCTATAGCTTCGATACGTAGACATCTGTAAACGCTAGTTCCTAGCAAGGAAGTGTCGCATTTACATTCATCTGAAGTGTAGACGAGATATACATAACACTGCACAATGAATATTATATCTTATCATGAAACGTAGAAGTAAGATGCGATATCGCGATTCAAGAAGCATTAGAACTCTATTGCTTCGATACGTAGACATCTGCAAACGCTATTTCCAAGCAAGGAAGTGTCGCATTCACATTCATTTGAACTGTATGCGATGCATACATGACACTTCGCAATGAATATTATATCTTATCATGAAACACAGAATTGAGATGCTATGTCGCGTTTTAAGAAGCATTAGAACTCTATTGCTACGATACGTAGACGTCTGCAAACGCTATTTCCCAGCAAGGAAGTGTCGCACTTACATTCATTTGAAGTGAATACGAGGTACAAATAACACTCCACAATGAATATTTTATCTTATCATGAAACATAGAAATGAGATGCGATATCCCATTTTGTGAATCATTAGAACTCTAATGCTACGATACGTAGACATCTGCAAACGCTATTTCCAAGCAAGGAAGTGTCGCATTTACATTCATTTGAACTGTATGCGATGCATACATGACACTTCGCAATGAATATTACATCTTATCATGAAACACAGAATTGAAATGCTATGTCGCGATTTAAGAAGCATTAGAACTCTATTGCTTCGATACGTAGACATCTGCAAACGCTAGTTCCTAGCAAGGAAGTGTCGCATTTACATTCATTTGAAGTGTATACGAGGTATACATAACACTGCACGATGTATATTATATCTTATCATGAAACATAGAAATGAGATGCGATATTGCGATTTCAGAAGCATTAGAATCCTATTGCTCGATACGTAGACATCTGCAAACGCTACTTGCTAGCATGTAAGTGTCGCACTTACATTTTTTTGAAAGGAATACAAGGTATACATGACACTTGGCAATGAATATTATATCTTATCATGAAACATAGAAATGTGGAGCGATATGGCGCTTTAAGAAGCATTAGCACACTATTGCCTCGATACGTAGACATCTGCAAACGCTAGTTCCTAGGAGGGAAGTGTCGCATTTACATTCATTTGAAGTGTAGACGAGATATACATAGCACTGCACAATGAAAATTATATCTTATCATGTAACGTAGAAGTGAGTTGCTATATCGCGATTTAAGAAGCATTAGAATTCTATTGCTTCGATACGTAGACATCTGCAAACGCTACTTCCTAGCAAGGAAGAGTCGCATTTACATTCATTTGAAGTGTATGCGAGGTATACATAACACTGCACAATGAATATTATATCTTATAATGATACATAGAAATGAGATGCGATATCGCGTTTTAAGCATCATAAGAACTCTATTGCTACGGTACGTAGATATCTGCAGACGCTATTTCCTAGCAAGGAAGTGTCGCATTTACATTCCTTTGAAGAGAATACGAGGTATACATAACACTGCACAATGAATATTATATCTTATCATGGAACATAGAAATGAGATGCGATACCGCGTATTAAGAAGCATGTCAACCATATTGCTTCGATACGTAAACATCTGGAAACGCATTTCCTAGCAAGGATGTGTAGCATTTACAATCTTTTAAAGTGTAGACGATGTGTCCATAACACATCGCAATGAATATTATATCTTGTCATGAAACATAGTATTGAGGTGCGATACCACGTTAAAAGAAGCATTAGAACTCTACTGTTTCGATACGTAGACATCTGGATGCGCTATTTCCTAGCGAGGAAGGGTGACATTTGCATTCTTTTGAAGTGAAGACGAGGTATACATAACACTTCGCAACGAATATTATATCTTATAGTGAAACATTGAAATGGGTTGCTGTATCCCGTTTTATGAAGCATTAGAACTCTATTGCTTCGATACGTGGAAATCTGCAAACGCTATTTCCTAGCAAGGAAGTGTGGTATTTACAATCTTTTTAAGTGCAGACGAGGTATTCGAGGAAGTGTGGTATTTACAATCTTTTGTACTGCAGACGAGGTATACATAACACTTCGCAATGAATATTATGTCATGTCACAAAACATAGAAAGGGGATGGGATATCGTGTTTTAAGAAGCATTAGAACTCTCTTGCTTCGATACGTAGACATCTGGACGCGCTATTTCCTAGCGAGGAAGTCTGACATTTACATTCTTTTGAAGTGCAGACGAGGTATACATAACACGTCGCAATGAAATTTGTATTTTATCATGAAACATAAAAGAGAGATGCGATATCTGCGATTTAAGAAGCACTAGGACTCTATTGCTTCGATACTTAGACATGTGCAAACGCATTTCCTAGCAAGGAAGTGTGGCATTTACATTCTTGTGAAGTGTAGACGATGTATACATAACACTTCGCAATGAATATTATATCTTATAATGGAACATAGAAATGTGATGCGATATCGCGTTTTGAGAAGCAATAGAACTCTAATGCTTCGATACGTAGACATCTGGAAAAGCTGTTTCCTAGCAAGGAAGTGTGCCACTTACATTCTTTTGAAGTGTAGACTAGGTAAACATAACACTACGCAGTGCATATTATATCTTATAATGAAACATAGAAATGAGATGCGATATCGCGTTTTGAGAAGTAATAGAACTCTAATGCTTCGATACGTAGACATCTGGAAACGCTATTTCCTAACAAGAAAATGTGGCATTTACATTCCTCTGAAGTGCAGATGATGTATACATAGCACTTCGCAATGAATATCATATCATATCATGAAACATAGAAATGAGATGCGATATCCCGCTTTAAGAAGCGTTAGGTCATCATAGCTTCGATACGTAGACATCTGGAAACGGTATTTCCTTGGAAGGAAGTGCGGCATTTACATTCTTTTGAAGTGTAGACGAGGTATACCTATCAGTTCACAATGAATATTATATCCTATCATGAAGCATAGAAATGAAATGCGATATCGCGATATAAGAAGCACTAGAACTCTATTGCTTCGATACGTAGAAATCTGAAGCCGCTATTGCCTAGCAACGAAGTGTCACATTGACATTCATTTGAAGCGTTTACGAGGTATACATAACACTTCGCGGTGATTATTATATCTTATCATGAAACGCAGAAATGAGATGCGATGTCGCGGTTTAAGAAGCATTAGAAATCTATTGTTTCGATACGTAGAAATCTGGAAACGCTATTTCCTAGGAAAGAAGTGTCGCATTTACATACATCTGAAGTGTATGCGAGGCATACATGACACTCCACAATGAATATTATATCTTATCGTGAAACATAGATATGAGATTCGATCTTGCGATATAAGAAGCATGAGAACTCTATTGCAACGATACGTAGACATCTGCATACGCTATTTCCTTGCAAGGATGTGTCGCATTTACATACTTTTTAAGCGAATACGAGGTACATATGACACTTCGCAATTAATATCATATCTTATCATGAAACATAGAAATGAGATGCGATATCCCGGTTCAAGAAGCATTAGAACTCTATTGTTTCGATACGTAGACATCTGCAATCGCTACTTCCTAGCAAGGAACTGTCGCATTTAATTTCATTTGAAGTGTATGCGAGGTATACATAACACTTCGCAATGAATATTATATCTTATCATAAAACATATAAATGAGAAGCGGTTTCGTGTTTTAAGAAGCATTAGAACTCTATTGCTACGATACGTAGATATCTGCTGACGCTATTTCCTAGCAAGGAAGTGTCGCATTTACATTCTTTTGAAGTGAATACGAGGTATACATGACACTTCGCAATGAGTATTGTATCATATCGTGAAACATAGAAATGAGATGCGGTATCGCAAATTAAGAAGCATTAGTACTCTATTGCTTCGATACGTAGACACCTGGAATTGTTATCTCCTAGAAAGGAAGTGTCGCATTTACATTCATTTGAAGTGTAGGCGAGGAATACATAACACTTCGCAATGAATATTATATCTTATCATGAAACGTTGAAATGAGATGCGATATCTCGATTTAAGAAGCATTAGAACTCTATTGCTTCGATACGCAGACATCTGCAAACGCTATTTTTGAATTATATTAAGAAGCATTAGAATTCTATTGCTTCGATACGTAGACATCTGCAAACGCTATTTCTTAGCGAGGATGTGTGGCATTTACATTCTTTTGAAGTGGATACGAGGTATACATAACACTCCACAATAAATATTATACCTTACCATGAAACATAGAAATGAGGTGCTATATCGCGATCTAAAAAGCATTAGAACTCAGTTGCTACGACACTTAGACATCTGCAAAAGCTATATAATAGCAAGGAAGAGTCGCACTTACATTCTTTTGAAGTGAATACGAGGTATACATAACACTCCAGAATGAATATTATATCATGTCATGAAATATAGGAATGAGATGCGATATCACGATATAAGAAGCATTAGAAAACCATTGCTTCGATGCGGAGAAATCTGCAAATGCTATTTCCAAGGAAGGATGTGTCGCGTTTACATTCTTTTGAAGTGAATACGAGGTATACATAACACTCCACATTGAATGTTATATCTCATCATGAAACATAGAAATGAGATGCGATATCGCGATTTAAAAGCCATTAGAAATCTATTGCTACTATAAGTAGACATCTGTAAACGCTATTTAATATCAAGGAAACTGTTGCACCTACATTCTTTTGAAGTGAATACGAAGTATACATGACACTTCGCAATGAATATTACATATTATCATGGAACATAGAAATGAGGAGCGATATCTCGTTTTAAGAACCATTAGAACTCTATTGCTTCGGTCCGGAGACATCTGCAAACACCATTGTCTAGAAACGAAGTGTCGCATTTACATTCTATTGGGGTGAATGCGAGGTATACATAACACTTAACAATGAATATGATATCTTATCATGAAACATAGAAATGAGGTGCAATATCGCGATTTAAGATGCATTAGAACTGTATTGCTTCGATACGTAGACATCTGCAAACGCTACTTCCTAGCAAGGAAGTGTCGCACTTACGTTCTTCTGAAGTGAATACGAAGTATACATGACACTCCACAATGAATATTACATCTTATCATGGAACGTAGGAATGAGATGCGATATCGCGATTTAAAAAGCATTAGAAATCTATTGCAACGATACCTAGCCATCTGCAAGCGCTATTTCCTAGCAAGGAAGTGTCGCATTTACATTCTTCTGAAGTGAATGCGAGGTATACATGACAATTCGCAATGAATATTATATCTTATCATGAAACATAGAAAAGGATACGATATCGCGTCTTGAAAAGCACTAGAACCCTATTGCTTCGATACGTAGACATCTGCAAACGCTATTTCCTAGCAAGGAAGTGTCGCATTTACATTCATTTGAAGTGTATCCGATGTATATGTGATACTTCGCAATGAATAATATATCTTACCATGAAACATAGGAATGAGATGCGATATCTCGTTTTAAGAAGCATTAGAACTCTTTTGCTTCTATACGTAGACATCTGCAAACGCTATTTCCTAGAAAGGAAGTGTCGCATTTACATTCATTTGAAGTGAATACGAGGAACACATGAAACTTCGCAATGAATATTATATCTTATCGTGTAACATAGAAATGAGATGCGATATGACGATTTAAGAAGCATTAGAACACTATTGCTTCGATACGTACATATGCAAACGCTATATCCAAGCAAGGATGAGTCGCATTTACATTCTTTTGAAGTGAGTGCGAGGTATACATAACACTCCACAATGAATATTATATCTTATCATGACACATAGAATTGAGATGCGATATCGCGTTTGGAGAAGCATTAGAACTCAATTGATAGGATAAGTAGACACCTGCAAACGCTATTTCCTAGCAAGGAAGTGTCGCATTTACATTCATTTGAAGTGTAGAAGAGCAATGCATAACACTTTGCTATTAACATTATATCTTATCATGAAACATAGAAGTTAGATGCGAAATCGCGTTTTAAGAAGCATTAGAACTCTATTGCTTCGATACGTAGACATCTGCAAACGCTATTTCCTAGCCAGGAAGTGTCGCATTTACATTCCTTTGAAGTGAATACGAGGTATACGTAACAGTCCACAAGGAATATTATATCTTATCACGAATCATAGAAATGAGATGCGATATCGCGATATAAGAAGCATTAGAGCTCTATTTCTTCGATACGGAGACATCTGGAAGCTCTAAATCCTAGCAAGGAAGTGTCGCATTTACATTCATTTGAAGTGTATGCGATGTATACATGACACTTCGCAATGAATATTATATCTTGTCATGAAACATAGAAGTGAGATGCGATATCGCGTTTTAACAAGCATTGGAACTCTACTGCTACGATACGCAGACATCTGCAAACGCTATTTCCTAGCATGGAATTGTCATATTTACATTCTTTTGAAGTGAATACGAGGTATACATAACACTCCACAATGAATATTATACATTATCATGACACATAGAAATGAGGCGCTATATCGCGATATAAAAGGCATAACAATTCTGTTGCTACGACACGTAGACATCTGATAAAGCTATTTAATAGGAAGAAAGAGTCGCACTTACATTCTTTTGAAGTGAATACAAGGTACACATAACACTCCACAATAAATATTGTATCATGTCATGAAATATAGGAATGACATGCGATATCACGATTTAAGAAGCATTAGAAAACTATTGCTTCGATACGTAGACGTCTGCAAACTCTACTTCCTAGCAAGGAAGGTTCGCATTTACATTCATTGGAAGTGTATGCGAGGTATACAGGACATTTCGCAATGAATATTATATCTTATCATGAAACATCGAAATGGGATGCGATATCGGGTTTTAAGAAGCATTATAACTCTATTGCTTCGATACGTAGACATCTGGAAACGTAATTTCCTAGAAAGGAAGTGTCGCATTTACATTCATTTGAAGTGAATACGAGGTATCCGTGACACTTCGCAATGAATATTATATCTTATCGTAAAACATAGAAACGTGATGCGATATCTCGTTTTAAGATGCATTAGAACTCTGTTGCTTCGATACGAAGACATCTGCCATCGCTATATCCTAGCAAGGATGTGTCGCATTTACAATCATTTGAAGTGAATGCGAGGTATATATACCCCTTCGCAATGAATATTACATCTTATCATTAAACATAGAAATTAGATGCGATATCGCGTTTTGAGAAGCATTAGAACTCCATCGCTTCGATACGTAGACATCTGCGAACGCTATTTCCTAGCAAGGAAGTATAGCATTTACATTGAATTGAAGTGTATGCGAGGTATAAGTGACACTTCGCAATAAATATCATATCTTATCATGAAACATAGAAATGAGATGAGATATCGTGTTCTAAGAAGCGACAGAACTCTGTTGCTACGATACGTAGCCATCAGCAAACGCTATTTCCTAGGAAGGAAGTGTCGCATTTACATTCTTTTGAAGTGAATACGAGGTATACATAGCACTCCACAATGAATATTATATCTTATCATGTAACGTAGAATTGAGGTGCTATATCGCGATATAGGAAGCATTGGAATACTATTGCTTCGATACGTAGACATCTCCAAAGGCTACTTCCTTGCAAGCATGTGTCGCCTTTACATTCTTTTGAAGTGAATACGAGGTATACATAACACTCCACAATGAATATTATATCTTATCATGAAGCATATAACTGAGAAGCTGTATCGCGTTTGAAGAAGCATTAGAACTCTATTGCTACGATACGTAGACATCTGCAGACGCTTTTTCCTGGCAAGGAAGTGTCGCATTTACATACTTTTGAAGTGAATACGAGGTATACATAAAACTCCAGAATGAATATTATATCTTATCATGAAGCATAGAAATGAGATGCGATATGACGTATTCAGAAGGATGAGAACTCTATTACTACGATACGTAGACAAATGCAGACGCTATTTCCTAGCAAGGAAGTGTCGCATTTACATTCTGTTGAGGTGAATACGACGTACACAAACACTCCACAATGAATATTATATCTTATCATGAAACATAGAAATAAGATGCGATACGGCGATTTTAGAAGCATTAGAACACTATTGCTTCGATAAGTAGACACCTGCCAACGCTATTTCCAAGCAAGGAAGTGTCGCATTTACATTCAGTTGAAGTTTATGCGAGGTATACAAGACACTTCGCAATGAATATTATATCTTATCATGAGGCATAGAAATGAGATGCGATATCGCCATTTGAGAAGCTGTAGAACTCCAATGCTACGATACGTAGACATCTGCATTCGCTATTTCCTAGCATGGAAGTGTCGCATTTACATTCTTTTGAAGTGAATACGAGGTATACATAACACTCCACAATGAATATTATATCTTATCATGAAACATAGGAATGATATACGATTTCGCGATTTAAGAAGCATTAGAACTCAATCGCTACGATACGTAGACACCTGCAAACGCTATCTCCTAGCAAGGAAGTGTCGTATTTACATTCTTTTGAAGTGAATACAGGGTATACATAACACTGCACAATGAATATTACATCTTATCATGAAACATACAGTTGAGGATCGATTCGCGTTTTAAGAAGCATTAGAACTCTATTGCTTCGCTACGTAAACATCTGCAGACGCTATTACCTAGGAAGGAAGTGTCGCATTTACAATCTATTGAAGTGAATACGACGTATACATAACACTCCAGAATGAATATTATAGCTTATTATGAAACATAGAAATGAGATGCGATATGGCGTTTTAAGAAGCCTTAGAACTCTATTACTACGATACGTAGACATCTGCAGACGCTATTCCCTAGCAAGGAAGTGTCGCATTTACATTCTTTTGAAGTGAATACGAGGTATACATAACACTCCACAATGAATATTATATCTTATCATAAAGCATACAAATGAGGAGCGATTTCGCGTTTTAAGCATTAGAACTCTATTGCTACGATACGTAAACATCTGCAAACGCTAATTCCTAGCAAGGAGGTGTCGCATTTTCAATCTTTTGAAGTGAATACGAGGTATACATAACAATCCATAATGAATGTTATATCTTATCATGAAACATAGAAGTGAGATGCGATATCGGGATTTAAGATGCATAGAACGATATTTCTTCGATACGTAGACATCTGCAAACGCTATTTCCTAGCAAGGAAGTGTAGCATTTACATTTTTTTGAAGTGTAGACGAGGAATACGTAACACTTCTTAATGAATATTATATATTATCATGAAACATAGGAATGAGATGCGATATCTCGTTTTAAGAAGCATTATAGCTCTCTTGCTACGATACGTAGACATCTGCAAACGCTATTTCCTAGCAAGGAAGTTTCGCATTTACATTCATTTGAAGTGTATGCGAGGTATACAAGACACTTCGCATTGAATATTATATCTTATCATGAAATATAGAAATGAGATGCGATATCGCGTTTTGAGAAGCATTAAAACTCGACGGATAGGATACGTAGACATCTGCAAACGCTACTTCCTAGCAAGGATGTGTCGCATTTACATTCTTTTGAAGTGAATATGGGGTATACATAACACTGCACAATGAATGTTATATCTTACCATGAAACATGGAAATGAGATGCGATATCTCGTTTTAAGAAGCATTAGAGCTCTATTGGTGCGATACGTAGACATCTGCAAACGCAATTTCAAAGCAAGGAAGTGTCGCATTTACATTCTTTTGAGGTGAATACGAGGTATACATGACACTGCACAAGGTATATTATATCTTATCACGAAATATAGAATGGAGATGCGATTTCACGTTTTAAGAAGCATTAGAACTCTATTGCTACGAAACGTAGACATCTGCAAACGCTATTTCCTAGCAAGGGAGTGTCGCATTTGCATTCATTTGAGGTGTATGCGAGCTATGCAAGACACTGCGCACTGCATATTATATCTTATCATGAAACATAGAAATGAGATGCGATACGGCGGTTTAAGAAGCATTAGAACTCTATTGCTTCGATACGTAGACATCTGCAAACGCTACTTCCTAGCAAGGAAGTGTCGCATTCACATCCATTTGAAGTGTAGACGAGGAATACATAGCACTTCGCAATGAATATTATATCTTATCACGGAACATAGAAATCATATGCGATATCGCGATTTATGAAGCATTAGAACAGTATTGCTTCGATACGTAAACATCTGGAAACGCGATTTCCAAGAAAGGAAGTGTCGCATTTA
The DNA here is from genome assembly GCF_050948175.1 of Xylocopa sonorina. Taxonomy (NCBI): domain Eukaryota; kingdom Metazoa; phylum Arthropoda; class Insecta; order Hymenoptera; family Apidae; genus Xylocopa; species Xylocopa sonorina. Next base: position 385,660 of record NW_027490125.1, on the reverse strand, counting down.
AATTCAATTGAAGTGTAGACGTGGAGTACATAACACTTCGCAATGAATACTATATCTTACCACAAAACATAGAAATGAGATGCGATACCGCGTTTCAAGAAGCATTAGAATTCTGTTGCTACGATAAGTAGACATCTGCAAACGCTATTTCCAAGCAAGGAAGTGTCACATTTACATTCATTTGAAGTGTAGACGAGGAATACATAACACTTCGTAATGAATATTATATCTTATCATGAAACATAGAAATGGGATGCGATATCGCGTTTTAAGAAGCATTAGAAATCTATTGCTTCGATACGTAGACATCTGGAAACGTAATTTTCTAGGAAGGAAGTGTCGGGTTTACATTCTTTTGAAGTGTGTGCAAGGTATACATGACACTTCGCAATGAATATTATATCATATCATGAAACATAGAAATGAGATGCGATGTCGCGATTTAAGAAGCATTAGAACCCTTTTGCTACGATACGTAGACATCTGCAAGCGCTACTTCCTAGCAAGGAAGTGTCGCACTTACGGTCATTAAAGTGTATACGAGGTATACGTAACACTTCGCAATGAGTATAATATCTTATCATGAAACATAGACATGAGATGCGATATCGCGATTTAAGTAACACTAGAACTCTATTGCTACGATACGTAGACATCTGCAAACGCTATTTCCTAGCAAGGAAGTTTCGCATTTACATTCATTGGAAGTGCATGCGTGGTATACATAACACATCGCAATGAATACTACGTCTTATCGTGAAACATAGAAATGAGATGCGATATCGCCTTTTAGGAAGCATTAGAACCCTATTGCTACGATACGTAGCCATCTGCAAACGCTATTTCCTAGCAAGGAAGTGTAGCATTTACATTCATTTGAAGTGAATACGAGGAATACACGAAACTTCGCAATTAATATTATATCTTATCATGAAACATAGAAATGAGATGCGATATCCCGTTTCAAGTAGCATTAGAACTCTATTGCTTCGAAACGTAGGCACCTGGAAACGTAGTTTCCTAGAAAGGAAGTGTCGCATTTACATTCTTTTGAAGTGAATACGAGGTATACATGACACGTCGCAATGAATATTATATCTTATCATGAAACATAGGAATGGGATGCGATATAGCGAATTAAGAATCGTTAGAACTCTATTGCTACGATACGTAGACATTTGCAAACGCCATTTCCTAGCAAGGAAGAGTCGCATTTACATTCTTTTAAAGTGAATACGAGGTATACATTACACTTCGCAATGAATATTATATCTCATCATGAAACATAGAAATCAGATGCGACATCTCGTTTTAAGAAGCATTAGAACTCTATTGCTTCGAAACGGAGACATCTGCAAACGCTATTTCCTAGCAAGGAAGTATCGCATGTACACTCTTTTGAAGTGAATACGTGGTATACATGACACTTCGCAATTAATATTATATCTTATCATGAAACATAGAAATGAGATGCGATATAGCGAATTAAGAATCGTTAGAACTCTATTGCTACGATACGTAGATATTTGCAAACGCCATTTCCTAGCAAGGAAGTGTAGCATTTACATTCTTTTAAAGTGAATACCAGGTATACATGACACTTCACAATGAATATTATATCTTATCATGAAACATGATATCTTGATTAAGAAGCTGTAGAACACTATTGCTACGGTGCGTAGACATCTGCAAACGCTATTTAATAGCAGGGATTTTAGCCATTTCCTAGCAAGGAAGTGTCGCATTTACATTCTTTTAAAGTGAATACCAGGTATACATGACACTTCGCAATGAATATTATATCTTATCATGAAACATGACATCTTGACTAAGAAGCTATAGAACACTATTGCTACGGTGCGTAGACATCTGCAAACGCTATTTAATAGCAGGGAAGTGTCGCATTTACATTCTTTTCAAGTGAATACGATGTACACATAATACTTCGCAATTAATATTATATCTCATCATAAAACATAGAAATCAGATGCGTCATCTCGTTTTAAGAAGCATTAGAACTCTATTGCTTCGAAACGAGGACATATGCAAACGCTATTTCCTGGCAATCAAGTGTCGCATTTACATTCTTTTGAAGTGAATACGAGGTATACATAACACTTCGCAATGAATATTATCTCTTATCATGAAACATAGAAGTGAGGTGCGATATCACGTTTTAAGAAGCATTAGAACTTTATTGCTACGATACGTAGACATCTGCAAACGCTATTTCCTAGCATGGAAGTGTCGCATTTACTTTCTTCTAATGTGAATACGTGGTATACATGACACTTCGCAATGAATATTATATCATATGAAACATTGAAGTGAGATGCGACATCTCGTTTTAAGAAGCATTAGAGCTCTATTGTTTCGATACGTAGACATATGGAAACGCTATTTCCTAGCAAGGAAGTGTCGCATTTACATTCTTTTGTAGCATTTGCATTCATTTGAAGTGTATGCGAGGTATACATAACACTTCGCAATGAATACTATATGTTATCATGAAACATAGAAATGAGAAGCGATATCTCTTTTTAAGGAGCATTATTACATGCTTGCTACGATACGTAGACATCTGGAAACGCTATTTCCTAGGAAGGAAGTGCCGCATTTACATTCATTTGAAGTGAATAGGAGGAATACGTGAAACTTCGGAATGAATATTATATCTTATCATGAAACATAGAAATGAGATGCGAAATCACGATTTAAGATGCATTAGAACTTTGTTGCTTCGATACGTAGACATCTGCAAACGCTATTTCCTAGCAAGGAAGTGTCGCATTTACATTCATTTGAAGTGAATACGAGGTATACGTGACACTTCGCAATGAAGATTATATCTTATCATGAACCATAGAAATGAGATGCGATATTGCGTTTTAAGAAGCATTAGATTTCTATTGCTACGATACGCTGACATCTGCAGACGCTATTGCCTAGCAAGGAAGTGTCGCATATACGTTCGTTAGAAGTGAATACGAGGTATACATAACACTCCACAATGAATATTATATCTTATCACGAAACATAGAAATGTGATGCGATATCGCCTTTCAAGAAGCATTAGAATTTAATTGCGTCGATATGTAGAAATCTGCAAGCGCTATTTCCTAGCAAGGAAGAGTCACATTTACATTCTTTTGATGTGAATACGAGGTATACATGACACTTCGCAATGAATATTACATCTTATTATGAAACATAGAAATGAAATGCGATATCGCGTTTTAAGATGCACTAGAACTCCATTGCTACGATACATAGACATCTGCGAATGCTATTTCCTAGCAAGGAAGTGTCGCATCTACATTCATTTGAAGTGTATTGCAGGTATACATGACACTTCGCAATGAATATTATATCCTATCATGAAACATAGAAATGAGATGCGGTATCGCGTGTTAAGAAGCACTAGAATTCTATTGCTGCGGTACGTAGACATCTGCAAACGCTATTTCCTAGCAAGGAAGTGTAGCATTATCATACTTTTGAAGTGAATACGAGGTATACATAACATTGCACAATGAATATTGTATCTTATCATGAAACATAGAAATGAGATGCGATATCGCGTTATAAGAAGCATTTGAACCCTATTGCTTCGATGCGTAGACATCTATAAACGCTATTCACTAGCAAGGAAGAGACGCATTTACATTCATTTGAAGTGAATACGAAGTATACATGACACTTCGCAGTGAATATTATATCTTATCATGAGACATAGAAATGAGATGCCATATCGCGTTTTGAGAGGCATTAGAACTCTATTGCTAGGATACGTAGATATCTGGAAACGCTATTTCGTAGCGAGAATGCGTCGCAATTACATTCCCTTCAAGTGAATACGAGGTATACATGACACTTCGCAATGAATATTATATCTTATCATGAAACATAGAAATCAGATGCGATATCGCGTTTTAAGAAGCATTAGAACTCTATTGCTACGATACGTAAGCATCTGCAAACGCTATTGCCTGGCAAGGAAGTGTCGCATTTACATTCCCTTGAAGTGAATACGAGGTATGCATGACACTTCGCAATGAGTATTATATCTTATCATGAAACATAGAAATGAGATGCGATATCCTGGTTTAAGAAGCGTTAGAACCCTATTGCTTCGATACGGAGACATCTAGAAACGCTATTTGCAAGCAAGGAAGTGTCGCATTTACATTCTTTTGAAGTGTAGAAGAGGAATACAAAACACTGCACGATGAATATTATATCGTATCATGAAACATAGAAATGAGATGCGATATCGCGTTTTGAGAAGCATTAGAGCACTAATGCTACGATACGTAGACATCTGCAGAAGCTATTTCCTAGCAAGGAGGTGTCCCATGTACATACTTTTGAAGTGAATACGAGGTATACATGATACTCCGCAATGAATATTATATCTTATCTTAAAACGTAGGAATGAAATCCGATATCTCGTTTTAAGAAGCATTTTAACTCTGCTGCTTCGATACGTAGAAATCAGCCATCGCTATATCCTAGCAACGAAGTGTCGCATTTACATTCATTTGAAGTGTATGCGAGGTATACATAACACTGCACAATGAATATTATATCTTATCATGAAACGTAGAAATGAGATGCGATATCTCGTTTTAAGAAGCATTAGAACTCTGTTGCTTCCATACGTAGACATCTGCCAACGCTATATCCTAGGAAGGAAGAATCGCATTTACATTCATTTGAATTGTATCCGAGTTATACATGACACTGCGCAATGAGTATTATATCTTATCATGAAACATAGAAATGAGAAGCTATATCTTGATTTAAGAGGCACTAGAACACTATTGCATCTAATCGTAGACATCTGCAAACGCTACTTCCTAGCAATTAAGTGCCGCATTCACCTTCTTTTGTAGTGAGTACGAGGTATACACGACACTTCGCAATGAATATTATATTTTATCATGAAACCTAGAAATGAGATGCGATATTTGGTTTAAGAAGCATTTGAACTCTATTGCTACGATACGTAGACATCAGCAGACGCATTTCCTGGCAAGGAAGTGTCGCATTTACATTCATTTGAAGTGTGGACGAGGAATACATTACACTTCCCAATGAATAATATATCTTATAATGAAACACAGAAATGAGATGCGATATCTCGCTTTAAGAAGCATAGAACACTATTTCTTCGATACGTAGACATCTACAAACGCTATTTCCTAGCAAGGAAGTGTGGCATTTACATTCTTTTGAGGTGAATACGAGGTATACATTACACCCCACAATGAATATTATATCTTATCATGAAACATAGAAATGCGAAGCGATATCGCGGTTCAAGAAATATTAGAACTCTATTGCTTCGATACGTCGACATCTGCAAACGCTATTTCCTAGCAAGGAAGTGTGGCATTTACATTCTTCTGAAGCGTAGACGAGGTATACATAACACATCGCAATGAATATTATATCTTACCATGAAACGTAGAAATGAGATGCGTTATCGCGTTTGAAGAAGGATTAGAACTCTATTGCTTCGATACGTAGACATCTGGAAACGCTATTTCCTAGCCATGAAGTGTGGCATTTACATTCTTTTGAATTGTAGACGAGACATACGTAACACTTCGCATTGAATATTATGTCTTATCATGTAACATAGAGTTGAGATGCTATATCGCTTTTAAAGAAGCATTAGAACTGTTTTGCTTCGAAACGTAGACATCTGGAAACGCGATTCCTAGGAAGGAAGTGAGGCATTTACATTCATTGGAAGTGTAGACGCGGAATACATATCACTTCGCAATGAAAATTATATCTTATCATGAAACAGAAATGAGATGCGATATCGCGTCTTAAGCAGCATTAGAACTCTATTGCTTCGATACGTAGACATCTGGAAACGATATTTCCTAGCAAGGAAGTGTCGCATTTACATTCTTTTGAAGTGTAGGCGAGGAATACATAACACTTCGCAATGAATATTATATCTTATCATGAAACATAGAAATGAGAAGCGATATCGCGCTTTAAGAAGCGTTAGAAATCTATTGCTACGATACGCAGACATCTGCAAACGCTATTTCGTAGCAAGGAAGTGTCGCAATTACATTCCTTTCAAGTGAATACGAGGTATACGTGACACTTCGCAATGAATATTATATCTCATCGTGAAACATAGAAATGAGTTGCGATATCTTGTTTTAAGAAGCATTAGAACTCTGCTGCTTCGATACGTAGACATCTGGAAACGTTATTTCCTAGATACGAAGTGTCGCATTTTCATTCTTTTGAAGTGAATACAAGGTATACATGACACATCGCAATGAATATTATATCTTATCATGAAACATAGAAATGAGATGCGATATCTCGTTTTAAGAATCAGTAGAACTCTATTGCTACGACACGTAGACATCTGCAAACGCTATTTCCTAGCAAGGAAGTGTCGTATTTACATTCTTTTGAAGTGAATACTGGGTATACATAACACTGCACAATGAATATTATATCTTATCATGAAACATAGAAATGAGATGCGATATGACAATATAAGAAGCATTAGATCTCCTTTGCTTCGATACGTACACATCATCAAACGCTATTTCCAAGCAAGGAAGTGTCGCATTTACATTCTTTTGAAGTGAATACAAGGTATACATAACACTCCACAATGAATATTATATCTTATCATGACACATAGAAATGATATGCGATATCGCGTTTTGAGAAGCATTAGAACTCTATTGCTACGATACGTAGACATCTGCAAACGCTATTTAATAGCAAGGAAGTGTCGCGTTTACATTCCTTTGAAGTGAATACGAGGAATACATAACACTCCACAATGAATATTATACCTTATCATGAAACATAGAAATGAGGTGCTATATCGCGATCTAAAAAGCATTAGAAAACAATTGCTTCGACACGGAGACATCTGCAAACTTTATTTCCAAGGAAGGAAGTGTCGCATTTACATTCTTTTGAAGTGAATACGAGGTATACATAACACTACACAATGAATATTATATCTTATCATGAAACATAGAAATGAGATGCGATATGACGATTTATGAAGCATTAGAACTCTATTGCTTCGATACGCAGACATCTGCAAACGCTATTTCCAAGCAAGGAAGTGTCGCATTTACATTCATTTGAAGTGTATGCGAGGTATACATAATACTTCGCAATGAATATTATATGTTGTCATGAAACATAGAAATGAGATGCGATATCTCGTTTTGAGATGCAATAGAAATCTAATGCTACGATACGCAGAAATCTGCAAACGCTATTTCCTAGCAAGGAAGTGTCGCATTTACATTCTTTTGAAGTGAATGCGAGGTATACATAACATTGCACAATGAATATTATATATCATCATGAAACATAGAAATGAGATGCGATATCCCGATATAAGATGCATTAGAACTTTACTGCTTCGATACGTAGACATTTGCAAACTCTATTTCCTAGCAAGGAATTGTCGCATTTACATTCATTTGATGTGAATACGAGGAATACATGAAACTTCGCAATGAATATTATATCTTATCATGAAACATAGAAATGAGATGACATATCCCGTTTCAAGAAGCATTAGAACTCTATTACTTCGATACGTAGACATTTGCAATCGCTATTTCCCAGCAAGGAAGTGTCGCATTTACATTCTTTTGAAGTGAATGCGAGGTATACATGACACTTTGCATTTAATATTATATCTTATCATGAAACATAGAAATGAGATGCGATATCCCGTTGCAAGAAGCATTAGAACTCTAATGCTTCGATACGTAGACATCTGCAATCGCTACTTCCTAGCAAGGAACTGTCGCATTTACATTCATTTGAAGTGTATGCGAGGTATACATAATACTTCGCAATGAATATTATATCTTATCGTGAAACATAGATATGAGATGCGATCTCGCGATATAAGAAGCATTAGAACTCTATTGCTACGATACGTAGACATCTGCAAACGTTATTTCCTAGCAAGGAAGTGTCACATTTACATTCATTTAAAGTGTATGCGAAGTATACATAATACTTCGCAATGAATATTATATGTTCTCATGAAACATAGAAATGAGAAGCGATATCTCGTTTTAAGAAGCAATATAACACGCTTGCTTCGATACGTAGACATCTGCAAACGCTATTTCCTAGCAAGGAAGTTTCGCATTTACATTCTTTTGAAGTGAATGCGAGGTATACATGTAGCTTCGCAATGAATATTATATCTTATCATGAAACAAAGAAATGAGCTGCGATATCGCGTTTTAAGAAGCATTATAACTCTATTGTTTCGGTACGTAGACATCTGACATCGCTATATCCTAGCAAGGAAGTGTCACATTTACATTCTTTTGAAGTGAATACGAGGTATACATGACACTTCGCAATTAATATTATATTTTATCATGAAACATAGAAATGAGATGCGATATCCCGTTTCAAGAAGCATTAGAACCCTATTGCTTCGAAACGAAGACATCTGCAGTCGCTATTTCCTAGCAAGGAAGTGTCGCATTTATATTCTTTTGAAGTGAATGCGAGGTATACATAACATTGCACAATGAATGTTATATATTATCGTGAAACATAGAAATGAGATGCGACATCGCGACATAAGATGCATTAGAATTTTATTGCTTCGATACGTAGGCATTTGCAAACGCTATTTCCTAGCAAGGAAGTGTCGCATTTACATTCATTTGAAGTGAATACGAGGAATACATGAAACTTCGAAATGAATATTATATCTTATCATGAAACATAGAAATGGGATTCGATATCTCGTTTTAAGAAGTATTAGAACTCTTTTGCTTCGATACGTAGACATCTGCGAACGCTATTTCCTAGCAAGGAAGTGTCGCGTTTACATTCATTTGAAGTGTATGCGATGTATACGTGACACTTCGCAATAAATATTATATCTTGTCATGAAACATAGAAACGAGATGCGATTTCGCGTTTTGGGATGTAACAGAAATCTAATGCTACGATACGCAGAAATCTGCAAACGCTATTTCCTAGCAAGGAAGTGTCGCATTTACATTCTTTTGAGGTGAATACGAGGTATAAATAACACTCCACAGTGAATATTATATCTTATCGTGAATCATATAAATGTGAAGTGATATCGCGTTTTAAGAAGCATTGGAACTCTATTGCTTCGATACGTAGACATCTGCAATAGCTACTTCCTAGCAAGGAAGTGTCGCATTTACATTCATCTGAAGTGTATGCGAGGAATACATAACACTTCGCAATGAATATTATATGTTATCATGAAACATGGAAATGAGATGCGATATCTCGTTATGAGAAGCAATATAACACGATTGCTGCGATACGTAGACATCTGCAAACGCTATTTCCTAGCATGGAAGTGTCGCATTTTCATTCATTTGAAGTGAATAAGAGGGATACATGAAACTTCGCAATGAATATTATACCTTATCATGAAACATATAAATGTGATGTGATATCGCGTTTTAAGAAGCATTAGAACTCAATTGCTACGATACGTAGACATCTGCAAAGGTTATTTCCTAGCAAGGAAGTGTCGCATTTACATTCTTCTGACGTGAATACAAGGTATACATGACACTTCGCAATTAATATTATATCTTATCATGAAACATAGAAATGAGATGCGATATCCCGTTCCAAGAAGCATTAGAACTCTATTGCTTCGAAACGTAGGCATCTGCAATCGCTATTTCCTAGCAAGGTAGTGTCGCATTTACATTCATTTGAAGTGTATGCGAGGTATAAGTGACTCTTCGCAATGAATATTATATCTTATCATGAAACATAGAAGTGAGATGCGATTACTCGTTTTAAGAAGCATTAAAAATCTATTGCTTCGATACGTAGACTTCTGGAAACGCTATTTCCTAGAAAGGAAGTGTCGCATTTACATTCATTTGAAGTGTATGCGTGGTATATATGCCACTACGCAATGAATATTATATCTTATCATGAAACATAGAAATGATATGCGATATCGCGATTTAAGAAGCGTTAGAACTCTATTGCATTGATACGTAGACGTCTGCAAACGCTACTTCCTAGCAAGGAAGTGTCGCATTTACATTCTTTTGAAATGAAAACGAGGTATACATGACACTTCGCAATGAATATTATATCTTATCATGAAACATATATATGAGATGCGATATCGCGTTTTGTGAAGCATTAGAATTCCAACGCCACGATACGTAGACATCTGCCAACGCTATTTCCTAGCAATGAAGTGTCGCATTTACATTCTTTTGAGGTGAATACGAAGTAGACTTAACACTCCACAATGAATATTATATCTTATCATGAAACCAAAAGATGAGGATCGTTTTCACCTTTTAAGAAGCATTAGAAATCCTTTGCTACGATACGTAGACATCTGCAAAAGCAATTTCCTAGCAAGGAAGTGTCGCATTTACAATCTTTTGAAGTGAATACGAGGTGTACATAACACTCCACAATGAATATTATATCTTATCATGAAACACAGAAATGAGATGCGATATGGCGATTTAAGAAGCATTAGAACTCTATTGCTTCGATACGTAGACATCTGTAAACGCTATTTCCTAGCAAGGAAGTGTCGCATTTACATTCATTTGAAGTGTATGCGTGGTATATGTGCCACTACGCAATGAATATTGTATCTTATCACGAAACATAGAAATTAGATGCGATATCGCGATTCAAGAAGCATAAGAACTCTATTGCTACGATACGTAGAGACCTGCAAACGCTATATCGAAGCATGGAAGTGTCGCAAAAACATTCTTTTGGATTGAATACAAGGTAAACATGACACTTCGCAATGAATATTATAACTTATCATGAAACACAGAAATGAGTTGCGACATCGCGTTATAAGAAGCATTAGAACTCTATTGCTCCGATAAGTAGACATCTGCAAACGCTATTTCCTAGCAAGGATGTGTCGCATATACATTATTTTTAAGTGAATACGCGGTACACATGACACTTCGCAATTAATATTATGTCTAACCATGAAACATGGAAATGAGATGTGATATCGAGTTTGGAGAAGCATTAAAATTCCAATGCTACGATACGTAGACATCTGCAAACGCTACTTCTTAGCAAGGAAGTGTCGCATTTACATTCTTTTGAAGTGAAAACGAGGTAAACATGACACTTCGCAATGAATATTATAACTTATCATGAAACACAGAAATGAGATGCGATATGGCGATTTAAGAAGCATTAGAATTCTATTGCTTCGATACGTAGACATCTGCCAACGCTATTTCCTAGCAATGAAGTGTCGCATTTAAATTGATTTGAAGTGTATGCGAGGTATACAAGACACTTCGCAATGAATATTATATCTTATCATGCAACATAGGAATGATATGCGATATCGCGATATAGGAAGCGTTAGAACTCTATTTCATCGATACGTAGACATCTGCAAACGCTACTTCTTAGCAAGGAAGTGTCGCATTTACATTCTTTTAAAGTGAAAACGAGGTATACATGACACTCCGCAATGAATATTATATCTTATCATGAAACAAAGAAATGAGCTGCGATATCGCGTTTTAAGAAGCATTATAGCTATATTGTTTCGGTACGTAGACATCTGACATCGCTATATCCTAGCAAGGAAGTGTCGCATTTACATTCTTTTGAAGTGAATGCGAGGTATACATGACACTTCGCAAAGAATATTATATCTTATCATGAAACATAGAAATGAAATGCGCTATGGCGTTATAAGAAGCATTTGAAATCTATTGCGACGATACGTAGATAACTGCAAACGCTATTTCCTAGCAAGGAAGTGTCGCAGTTACATTCTTTTGAAGTGAATACGAGGTATACTTAACACTCCACAATGAATATTATATCTTATCATGAAACCAAGGAATGAGGATCGATATCGCATTTTAAGAAGCATTAGAACCCTATTGCTACGATACGTAGACATCTGCAGACGCTATTTTCTAGAAAAGAAGTGTCGCATTTACATTCAGTTGAAGTGTATGCGTGGTATACATGACACTTCGCAATGAATATTATATCTTATCATGAAACACAGAAATGAGATGCGATATGGCGATTTAAGAAACATTAGAACTCTATTGCTTCGATACGTAACCATCTTCAAACGCTATTTCCTTGCAAGTATGTGTCGCATTTACATACTTTTTAAGTGAATACGAGGTACACATGACACTCCGCAATTAATATTATATCTAACCATGAAACATGGAAATGAGATGCGATATCGCGTTTTGAGGAGCATTAGAACTCTATTAGTTCGACACGTAGGCATCTGCAAACGCTAGTTCCTAGCAAGGAAGTATCGCATTTACATTCATTTGAAGTGTATGCGAGATATTCATAACACTAAACGATGAATATTATACCTTATCACGAACCATAGAAATTAGATGCGATATCGCGATTTAAGAAGTATAAGAACTCTATAGCTACGATACGTAGACACCTGCAAACGCTATTTCCTAGCATGGAAGTGTCGCATTTACATTCTTTTGAAGTGAATACGAGGTATACATAACACTCCACAATGAATATTATATCTTGTCATGAAACATAGAAATGAGATGCGATATCGCGATTTAAAAGGGCACTAGAAATCTATTGGGACGATACGAAGACATCTGCAAACGCTATTTAATAGCAAGGAAGTGTCGCATTTACATTCATTTGAAGTTTATGCGAGGTATAAGTGACACTTCGCAATAAATATTATATCTTATTATGAAACATAGACGCGATATCGCGTTTTAAGAAGCATTAGATCTCTATTGCTACGATACGTAGACATCTACAAACGCTATTTCCTAGGAAGGAAGTGTCGCATTTACATTCCTTTGAAGTGAATGCGAGGTATACATGACACACCACAATGAATATTATACCTTATCACGAAACATAGAAATGAAATGCGATATCGCGATTTGAGAAGCATTAGAACACTATTGCAACGATACATTGACATCTGCAGACGCTATTTCCTAGCAAGGAAGTGTAGCATTTAAAATCTTTTGAAGTGAATACGAGGTAAGCACAACACTCCGCAATGAATATTATATCTTACCTCGAAACATAGAAATGAGATGCTATATGGCGATTTAAGAAGCATTAGAACACTATTGCTTCGATACGTAGGCATCTGCAAACGCTACTTCCTAGCAAGGAAGTGTCGCATTTACAATCTTTTGAAAGGAATACGAAGTATAAATGACACACCACAATGAGTATTATATCTTACAATGAAACATAGAAATGAGATGCGAGATCGCGTTTTAAGAAGCATTAGAACTCTATTGCTACGATACGTATATATCTGGAAACGCTAATTCCTAGCAAGGAAGTTTCGCATTTACAATCATTCGAAGTGTATGCGAGGTATACATGACACTTCGCAATGAATATTATATCTCATCATGAAACATAGAAATGAGGTGCGACATCTCGTTTAAAGAAGCATTAGAACTCTACTGTTTCGATACCCAGTCATCTGGAATTGCTATTTCCTAGCAAGGACGTGTCGCATTTACATTCTTTTGCAGTGAATACAAGGTATACATGACACATCGCAATGAATATTATATCTTATCATGAAACATAGAAATGAGATGCGATATCGCGTTTTGAGAAGCATTAGAACTCTATTGCTACGATACGTCAGCATCTGCAAACGCTATTTCCTAGCAAGGAAGTGTCGCATTTACATTCTTTTGAAGTGAATACGAGGTATACATGACACTTCGCAATGAATATTATATCTTATCATGAAACATAGAAATGAGATGCGATATCGCGCATTAAGAAGCATTAGAACACTATTCCTACGATACGTAGATATCTGGAAACGCTACTTCCTAGCAAGGAAGTGTCGCATTTTTAATCTTTTGAAGTGAATATGAGGTATACATGACACTTCGCAATGAATATTATATCTTATCATGAAACATAGAAATGTGATACGATATCTCGTTTTAAGAAGCGTTAGAACTCTATTGCTGCGATACGTAGACATCTGCAAACGCTACTTCCCAGCAAGGAAGTGTCGCATTTACATTCTTCTGAAGTGAATGCGAGGTATACATGACAATTCGCAATGAATATTATATCTTAACATGAAACACAGAAATGGAATGCGATATCGCGTTTTGAGAAGCACTAGAACACTATTGCTACGATACGTAGACATCTGCTAACGCTGTTTCCTAGCAAGGAAGTCACGCGTTTACATTCTTTTGAAGTGAATACGAGGTATACATGACACTTCGCGATGAATATTATATCTTATCATGAAACATAGAAAAGGATACGATATCGCGTCTTGAAAAGCACTAGAACACTATTGCTTCGATACGTAGACATCTGCAAACGCTATTTCCTAGCAAGCAAGTGTAGCATTTACATTCATTTCAAGTGTATGCGAGGTATACGAGACACTTCGCAAGGAATATTATATCTTATCATGAAACATAGAAATGGAATGAGACATCTCGTTTTATGAAGCATTGAAACACTATTGCTTCGATACGTAGACATCTACAAACGCTATTTCCTAGGAAGGATGTGTCGCATTTACATTCATTTCAAGTGTATGCGAGGTATACGGGGCACTTCGCAATGAATATTATAACTTATCATGAAACGCAGTATTGAAGTGCGATATGGCCATTTAAGAAGCATTAGAAATCTATTGCTTCGTTACGTAGACATCTGCAAACGCTATTTCCTAGCAAGGAAGTGTCGCATATACATTCATCTGAAGTGAATACGAAGTATACATAACACTCCACAATTAATATTATATCTTATCATGAAACGTAGAAATGATATGCGATATCGCGTTTTAAGGAGCATTATGTCTCTATTGCTACGATATGTAGATATCTGCAGGCGCAATTGCCAAGCAAGGATGTGTCGCATTTACATTCATTTCAAGTGTATGCGAGGTATACGAGACACTTCGCAATGAATATTATATCTTATCATGTAACATAGAAATGAGATGCGATATCGCGTTTTGAGAACATTAGAACTCTATTTCACCGATACGTAGACATCTGCCAACGCTATTTCCTAGCAAGATAGTGTCGCATTTACATTCATTAGAAGCGTATGCGAGGTATACGTAACACTTCGCAATGAATATTATATCTTATCATGAAACGTTGAAATGAGATGCAATATCTAGTTTTAAGAAGCATTAGAACTCTATTGCTTCGATACGTAGACATCTGCCAACGCTATTTCCTAGCAAGAAAGTGTCGCATTTACATTCATTCGAAGCGAATGCGAGGTATAGAAGACACTTCGCAAGGAATATTATATCTTATCATGAAACATATTAATGGAATGAGACATCTCCTTTTATGAAGCATTGAAACACTATTGCTTCGATACGTAGACATCTGCAAACGCTATTTCCTAGCAAGGAAGTGTCGCATTTACATTCATTAGAAGCGTATGCGAGGAATACGTAACACTTCGCAATGAATATTATATCTTATCATGAAACGTTGAAATGAGATGCGATATCTAGTTTTAAGAAGCATTAGATTTCCATTGCTTCGATGCAGAGACATCTGCAAACGCTATTTCCTAGCAAGGAAGTATCGCATTTACATTCTTTTGAAGTGAGTACGAGGTATACATAACACTCAACAATGTATATTATATCTTATCATGAAAGGTTGAAATGAAATGCGATATCTAGATTTAAGAAGCATTAGAACTCTATTGCTACGATACGTAAACATCTGAAAACGCTATTTAATAGCAAGGAAGTGTCGCATTCACATGCTTTTTATATGAATACGAGGTATGCATGACACTTCGCAATGAATATTATATCTTATTATGAAACATAGAAATGAGATGCGACATTTCATTTTAAGAAGCAATAGAACTCTATTGCTTCGATACGTAGACATCTGCTTACGCTATTTCCTAGCAAGGAAGTGTAGCATTTACATTCATTTGAAATGTATGCGAGGTATATGTGACACTTCGCAATGAATACTATATCTTACCATGAAACATAGAAATGAAATGCGATATCGCGATTTAAAAAGAATTAGAAATCTATTGCTCCGATACGTAGGCATCTGGAAACGCTATTTCCTAGCAAGCAAGAGTGGCATTTATAATCTTTTGAAGTGCAGACGAGGTATACAAGGAAGTGTGGCATTTATGTTCTTCTGAAGTGTAGACGAGGTATACGTAACACTTCGCAATGAATATTGTATCCTATCATTTAACATATAACTGAGGTGCGATATCGCGTCTTAAGGAGCATTAGAATCATATTGTTTCGTTACGTAGACATATGGAAACGCATTTCCTGACAAGGAAGTGTGGCATTTACATTCTTTTGAAGTGCAGACGAGGTATACATAACACGTCGCAATGAATATTATATCTTATCATGAAACATAGAAATGAGATGCGATATCGCTATATGAGAAACATTAGAAATCTATTGCTTCGAAATGTAGACATCTGTAAACGCTCTTTCCTAGCAAGGAAGTGTCGCATTTACATTCATTTGAAGTGTATGCGAGGTATAAGTGACACATCGCAATGAATATTATATCTTATCATGAAACATAGATATGTGATGCGATATCGCGATTCAATAAATATTAGATCTCTATTGCTTCGATACGTAGACTTCTGCGAATGATATATCCTGGCAAGGAAGTGTCGCATTTACATTCACTTGAAGTGTATGCGAAGTATAAGTGACATTTCGCAATGAATATTATATCTTATCATGAAACATAGATATGTGATGCGATATCGCGTTTCAAGAAGCATTAGAACTCTATTGCTTCTATACGTAGACATCTGCAAATGATATATCCTAGCAAGGAAGTGTCGCATTTACATTCACCTGGAGCGTATGCGAGGTATAAGTGACACTTCGCAATGAATATTATATCGGATCATGGAACATAGATGTGGGATGCGATATCGCGTTTTAAGAAGCACTAGAACTCTATTGCTACGATACGTAGATATCTGCAAACGCTATTTCCTAGCAACGGAGTGTCGTATTTATATTCAGCTGAAGTTTATGCGAGGTATACAAGACACTTCGCATTGAATATTACATCTTATCATGACACATAGAAATGAGATGCTATATCGCGTTTTGAGAAGCATTAAAATCCTAATGCTACGATACGTGAGCATCTGCAAACGCCATTTCCTAGCAAGGAAGTGTCGCATTTACATTCCTTTGAAGTGAATGCGAGGTATACATGACACACCACAATGAATATTATACCTTATCATGAAACAGAGAAATGAGATGCGGTATCCCATTTTAAGAAGCATTAGAAATCAACGGCTTCGATACGTAGACATCTGCAAACGCTATTTCCTAACAAGGAAGTGTCACATTTACATTCATTTGAAGTGAATACGAGGTATACATGACACTTCGCAATGAATAATATATCTTATCATGAAACATAGATATGAGATGCGACATCTCGTTTTAAGAAGCATTAGAAATCTATTGCTTCGATAAGTAGACATCTGCAAACGCTACTTCCTAGCAATGAAGTGTCGCATTTACATTCTTTTGAAGTGAATACGATGTATTCATGATACTTCGCAATGAATATTATATCTTATCATGAAACATGGAAATGAGGTGCGATATCTTGTTCTAAGAAGCTTTGGAACTCTATTGCTACGGTGTGTAGACATCTGCAAACGCTATATAATAGCAGGGAAGTGTCGCAGTTACATTCTTTTGAAGTGAATACGAGGTATACATGACACTTAGCGATGATTATCATGTCTTATCATGAAACATAGAAATGAGATGCGATATCTTGTTTTAAGAAGCTTCAGAACTCTATTGCTACGGTGCGTAGACATCTGCAAACGCTATTTCGTAGGAAGGAAGTGTCGGATTTACATTATTCCGAAGTGAATACGAGGTACACATAACACTTCGCAATTAATAGTAAATCTTATCATGAAACATAGAAATGAGTCCCGATATCCCGTTTTAAGAAGCATTAGAACTCTATTGCTTCGACACGTAGACATCTGGAAACGCTACTTGCCAGGAAGGAAGTATCGCAGTTACATTCATTTGAAGTGAATACGAGGTATACATAAAACTCCACAATTAATATTATATCTTATCACGAAACGTAGAAGTGTGATGCGATATCGCGATTTACGAAACATTAGAACACTATTGCTTCGATACGTAGACATCTGCAAACGCTATTTCCTGGCACGGAAGTGTCGCATTTACATTCATTTTAAGCTTATGCGAGGTATACATGACACTTCCTAATGAATATTATGTCTTATCATGAAACATAGAAATGAGATGCGATATCGCGTTTTAAGAAGCATTAGAACATTATTGCTTCGATACCTAGAAATCTGGAAACGCTATTTCCTAGGAAGGAATTATCGCATTTACATTCATTTGAAGTGAATACGAGGTATACATGACACTTCGCAATGAATATTATATCTTGTCATGAAACATAGAAATGAGATGCGATATCTCGTTTTAAGAGGCATTAGAACTCTATTGTTTCGTTACGTAGACATCTGCAAACGCTATTTAATAGCAAGGAAGTGTCGCATTTACATTGATTTGAAGTGTATGCGTGGTATACATGACACTTCGCAATTAATATGTTATCTTATCATGAAACATAGAAATGAGATGCGATATCGCGTTTTGAGAAGCCCTAGAATTCTATTGCTTCTTACGTAGACAATTACAAACGCTACTTCCCAGCAAGGAAGTGTCGCATTTACATTCATTTGAAGCGTATACGAGGTATACATTACACTGGACGATGTATATTATATCTTATCATGAAACATAGAAATGTGATGCGATATCGCGTTTTGAGAAGCATTAGAAATCTATTGCTACGATACGTAGGTATCTGCAAACGCTAAATCCTAGCAAGGACGTGTCGCATTTACATTCATTTGAAGTGAATACGAGGAATACATGAAACTTCGAAATGAATATTAGATCTTATCATGAAACATAGAAATGAGATTCGATATCGCGTCTTGAGGAGCATTAGAACCCCATTACTACGATACGTAGACATCTGCAATCGCTATTTCCTAGCAAGGAAGTGTCACATTTACATTCATTTGAAGTGTATGCGAGGTATACATAATACTTCGCAATGAATATTATATGTTCTCATGAAACATAGAAATGAGATACGATATCTCGTTTTAAGTAGCATTATAACACGCTTGCTACGATACGTAGACATCTGCAAACGCTATTTCCTAGGAAGGAAGTGCCGCATTTACATTCATTTGAAGTGAATACGAGGAATACGTGAAAACTTCGCAATGAATATTATATCTTATCACGAAACATAGAAATGTGATGTGATATCGCGTTTTAAGAAGCTTTAGAACTCTATTGCTACGATACGTAGACATCTACAAACGCTATTTCATAGAAAAGACGTGTCGCATTTACATTCTTTTGAAGTGAATGCGAGGTATACATATCATTGCACAATGAATATTATATGTTATCATCAAACATCGAAATGAGATGCGATCTCGCGATATAAGAAGCATTACAACTCTATTGCTACGATACGTAGACATCTGCAAACGCTATTTCCTTGCAGGGAAGTGTCGCATTTACATTCATTTGAAGTGTATGCGAGGTATACATAACACTTCGCAATGAATATTGTATGTTATCATGAAACATAGAAATGAGATGCGATATCGCGTTTTGAGAAGCATTAGAACTCCATTGCTACGATACGTAGATATCTGCAAACGCTAATTTCTAGCAAGCAAGAGTCGCATTTTCGATCTTTTGAAGTGAATACGAGGTATACATAACACTCCACAATGTATATTATATCTCGTCATGAAACATAGAAATGAGAAGCATATCGCGATTTGAGAAGCATTAGAACTCTATTACTTCGATACGTAGACATCTGCAAGCGCTATTTCCTTTCAAGGAAGTGTCGCATTTACATTCATTTGAAGTGTGTGCGAGGTATACATGGCACTTCGCTATGAATATTACATCTTATCATGAAACATAGAAATGAAATGCGATATCGCGTTTTGAGAAGCATTAGAACACTAATGCTACGATACGTAGACATCTGCCAACGCTATTACCTAGGAAGGAAGTGTCGCATTTACATTCTTTTGAAGTGAATACGAGGTATACATGAAACTTCGCTATGAATATTATCTCTTATCATGAAACATAGAAGTGGGATGCGATATCACGTTTTAAGAAGCATTAGAACTCTATTGTTTCGATACGTAGACATGTGGAAACACTATTTCCTAGAAAAGAAGTGTCGCATTTACATTGTTTTGAAGTGAATACGAGGTATAAATGGCACTTCGCAATGAATATTATATCTTAACGTGGAACATAGAAATGAGATGCGATATCGCGTTTTGAGAACATTAGAACTCTATTGCTTCGATACGTAGACATCTGCAAACGCTATTTCCTAGCAAGGAAGTGTCGCATTTACATTCATTAGAAGCGTATGCGAGGAATACGTAACACTTCGCAATGAATATTATATCTTATCATGAAACGTTGAAATGAGATGCGATATCTAGTTTTAAGAAGCATTAGAACTCTATTGCTTCGATACGTAGACATCTGCAAACGCCATTTCCTAGCAAGGTAGTGTAGCATTTACATTCATTTGAAATGTATGCAAGGTATATGTGACACTTCGCAATGAATATTATATCTTGTCATGAAACATAGAAATGAGATGCGATATCGCGATTTAAAAAGCATTAGGAATCTATTGCTGCGTTACGTAGACATCTGCAAACGCTATTTCCTAGCAAGGAAGTGTCGCATTTACATTCTCTTGAAGTGAATACGAAGTATACATAACACTGCACAATGAATATTATATCTTATCATGAAATATAGAAATGAGATGGGATATCGCGTTTTAAGAAGCATTACAAATCCATTGCTTCGATACGTAGACATCTGCAAACGCTATTTCCTAGCAAGGAAGTGTCGCATTTACATTCTTTTGAAGTGAATACGATGTATTCATGATACTTCGCAATGAATATTATATCTTATCATGAAACATAGAAATGAGGTGCGATATCTTGTTCTAAGAAGCTTTGGAACTCTATTGCTACGGTGTGTAGACATCTGCAAACGCCATATAATAGCAGGGAAGTGTCGCAGTTACATTCTTTTGAAGTGAATACGAGGTATACATGACACTTAGCGATGATTATCATGTCTTATCATGAAACATAGAAATGAGATGCGATATCTTGTTTTAAGAAGCTTCAGAACTCTATTGCTACGGTGCGTAGACATCTGCAAGCGCTATTTCGTAGGAAGGAAGTGTCGCATTTACATTCATTTGAAGTGAATGCGATGTGTAAGTGACACTTCGCAATGAATATTGTATCCTATCATGAAACATCGAAATGCGATGCGACATCTAGTTTTAAGAAGCATTAGAACACTTCAGTTTCGATACGTTGACATTTGCAAACGCTATTTGCTAGCAAGGAAGTGTCGCATTTAAATTTTTTGGAAGTGAATACGAGGAATACATGACACTTCGCAATGAATATTATATCTTATCATGAAACATAGAAATGATATGCGATATCGCGTTTTAAGAAGCGTTAGTACTCTACTCCTACGATACGTAGACATCTGCAAACGCTATTTCCTAGCCAGGAAGTGTTGCACTTACATTCTTTTGAAGTGAATAGGAGGTATACATAACACTCCACAATGAATATTATATATTATCATGAAACATAGAAATGAGATGCGTTATGGCGGTTTAAGAAGCACTAGAACCCTATTGCTTCGATACGTAGACATCTGCCAACGCCATTTCCTAGCAAGTATGTGTCGCATTTACATTCATCTAAAGTGAATTCGTGGTATACATAACACTCCACAATGAATATTATATCTTATCGTAAAATATAGAAATGAGATGCGATATCTCGGTTTAAGAAGCATTAGAACCATGTTGTTTCACTACGTAGACATCTGCCATCGCTATATCCTAGCAAGGAAGTGTCGCATTTACATCCATTTGTAGCGTATGCGAGGTATAAGCGACACTTCGCAATGAATATTACATCGTATCATGAAACATAGGAATGAGATGCAATATCGCGCTTTAAGTATTATTAGAACAATATTGCTTCGATACGGAGACATCTACAAACGCTATATCCTGGCAATGAAGTGTCGCATTTACAATCTTTTGAAGTGTATACGACATATACATAACAATTCGCAATGAATATTATATCTTACCGTGAAGCATAGAAATGAGATTCGATATCACGTTTTAAGAAGCATTAGCACTCTATTGCTTCGATGCGTAGACATCTGGAGACGCTATTTCGTAGAAAGGAAGTGTCGGATTTACATTATTCCGAAGTGAATACGAGGTACACATAACACTTCGCAATTAATAGTAAATCTTATCATGAAACATAGAAATGAGTCCCGATATCCCGTTTTAAGAAGCATTAGAACTCTATTGCTTCGACACGTAGACATCTGGAAACGCTACTTGCCAGGAAGGAAGTATCGCAGTTACATTCATTTGAAGTGAATACGAGGTATACATAAAACTCCACAATTAATATTATATCTTATCACGAAACGTAGAAGTGTGATGCGATATCGCGATTTACGAAACATTAGAACACTATTGCTTCGATACGTAGACATCTGCAAACGCTATTTCCTGGCACGGAAGTGTCGCATTTACATTCATTTTAAGCTTATGCGAGGTATACATGACACTTCCTAATGAATATTATGTCTTATCATGAAACATAGAAATGAGATGCGATATCGCGTTTTAAGAAGCATTAGAACATTATTGCTTCGATACCTAAAAATCTGGAAACGCTATTTCCTAGGAAGGAATTATCGCATTTACATTCATTTGAAGTGAATACGAGGTATACATGACACTTCGCAATGAATATTATATCTTGTCATGAAACATAGAAATGAGATGCGATATCTCGTTTTAAGAGGCATTAGAACTCTATTGTTTCGTTACGTAGACATCTGCAAACGCTATTTAATAGCAAGGAAGTGT
Organism: Xylocopa sonorina; assembly: GCF_050948175.1. NCBI lineage: Eukaryota > Metazoa > Arthropoda > Insecta > Hymenoptera > Apidae > Xylocopa > Xylocopa sonorina. The sequence goes on along the minus strand of NW_027490125.1, from coordinate 362,486 downwards.
CGCATTTACATTGATTTGAAGTGTATGCGTGGTATACATGACACTTCGCAATTAATATGTTATCTTATCATGAAACATAGAAATGAGATGCGATATCGCGTTTTGAGAAGCCCTAGAATTCTATTGCTTCTTATGTAGACAATTACAAACGCTACTTCCCAGCAAGGAAGTGTCGCATTTACATTCATTTGAAGCGTATACGAGGTATACATTACACTGGACGATGTATATTATATCTTATCATGAAACATAGAAATGTGATGCGATATCGCGTTTTGAGAAGCATTAGAAATCTATTGCTACGATACGTAGGTATCTGCAAACGCTAAATCCTAGCAAGGACGTGTCGCATTTACATTCATTTGAAGTGAATACGAGGAATACATGAAACTTCGAAATGAATATTAGATCTTATCATGAAACATAGAAATGAGATTCGATATCGCGTCTTGAGGAGCATTAGAACCCCATTACTACGATACGTAGACATCTGCAATCGCTATTTCCTAGCAAGGAATTGTTGCATTTACGTTCTTTTGAAGTAAATACGAGGTATACACGACACTTCGCAATGAATATTATATCTTATCAGGAAACGCAGAAATGAGATGCGATATCGCTGTTTAAGGAGCATTAGATCTCTAGAGCTACGATACGTAGACACCTGCAAACGCTATTTCCTAGCTAGGGAGTGTCGCATTTACATTTTTTTTAAGTGACTAAAAGCTATACATAACAATGCACAATAAATATTATATCTTATCATGAAACATAGAAATGAGATGCGATATCCCGTTGCAAGAACAATTAGAACTCTAATGCTTCGATACGTAGACATCTGCAAACGTTATTTCCTAGCAAGGAAGTGTCACATTTACATTCATTTGAAGTGTATGCGAGGTATACATAATACTTCGCAATGAATGTTATATGTTCTCATGAAACATAGAAATGAGATACGATATCTCGTTTTAAGTAGCATTATAACACGCTTGCTACGATACGTAGACATCTGCAAACGCTATTTCCTAGGAAGGAAGTGCCGCATTTACATTCATTTGAAGTGAATACGAGGAATACGTGAAAACTTCGCAATGAATATTATATCTTATCATGAAACATAGAAATGTGATGTGATATCGCGTTTTAAGAAGCTTTAGAACTCTATTGCTACGATACGTAGACATCTACAAACGCTATTTCATAGAAAAGACGTGTCGCATTTACATTCTTTTGAAGTGAATGCGAGGTATACATATCATTGCACAATGAATATTATATGTTATCATCAAACATCGAAATGAGATGCGATCTCGCGATATAAGAAGCATTACAACTCTATTGCTACGATACGTAGACATCTGCAAACGCTATTTCCTTGCAGGGAAGTGTCGCATTTACATTCATTTGAAGTGTATGCGAGGTATACATAACACTTCGCAATGAATATTGTATGTTATCATGAAACATAGAAATGAGATGCGATATCTCGTTTTAAGAATCATTATGACACGCTTGCTACAATACGTAGACATCTGCAAACGCTATTTCCTAGCAGGGAAGAGTAACATATACATTCCTCTGAAGTGAATACAAGGTATACATGAAACTTCGCAATGCATATTATATCTTATCATGAAACATAGAAATGAGATGCGATATCGCGTTTTGAGAAGCATTAGAACTCCATTGCTACGATACGTAGATATCTGCAAACGCTAATTTCTAGCAAGCAAGAGTCGCATTTTCGATCTTTTGAAGTGAATACGAGGTATACATAACACTCCACAATGAATATTATATCTTATCATGAAACATAGAAATGAGATGCGAAATCGCGTTTTGAGAAGCATTAGAACGCTACTGCTACAATACGTAGACATCAGCAATTGCTACTTCCTAGTAAGGAGGTGTCGTATTTACATTCTTTTGAAGTTAGTACGTGGTATACATAACACTGCACAATGAATAATATATCTTATATTGAATCATAGAAATGAGATGCGATATCGCGTTTTAAGTAGCATCAGAACTCTATTGCTACGATTCGTAGACATCTGCGGACGCCATTTCCTATCAAGGAAGTGTCGCATTTACATACTTTTGATGTGAATACGAGGTATACATAACACTCCACAATGAATATTATATCTTATCATGAAACATAGAAATGAGATGCCATATCGCGTTTTGAGAAGCATTAGAACTCTATTCCTACGATACGTAGACACCTGCAAACGCTATTTCCTAGCTAGGGAGTGTCGCATTTACATTTTTTTGAAGTGAATAAAAGCTATACATAACAATGCACAATAAATATTATATCTTATCATGAAACATAGAAATGAGATGCGATATCCCGTTGCAAGAAGCATTAGAACTCTAATGCTTCGATACGTAGACATCTGCAATCGCTACTTCCTAGCGAGGAACAGTCGCATTTACATTCATTTGAAGTGTATGCGAGGTATACATAATACTTCGCAATGAATATTATATCTTATCGTGAAACATAGATATAAGATGCGATCTCGCGATATAAGAAGCATTAGAACTCTATTGCTACGATACGTAGACATCTGCAAACGTTATTTCCTAGCAAGGAAGTGTCACATTTACATTCATTTGAAGTGTATGCGAGGTATACATAATACTTCGCAATGAATATTATATGTTCTCATGAAACATAGAAATGAGATACGATATCTCGTTTTAAGTAGCATTATAACACGCTTGCTACGATACGTAGATATCTGCAAACGCTATTTCCTAGGAAGGAAGTGCCGCATTTACATTCATTTGAAGTGAATACGAGGAATACGTGAAAACTTCGCAATGAATATTATATCTTATCATGAAACATAGAAATGAGATTCGATATCGCGTCTTGAGGAGCATTAGAACCCCATTACTACGATACGTAGACATCTGCAATCGCTATTTCCTAGCAAGGAATTGTTGCATTTACGTTCTTTTGAAGTAAATACGAGGTATACATGACACTTCGCAATGAATATTATATCTTATCAGGAAACGCAGAAATGAGATGCGATATCGCTGTTTAAGGAGCATTAGATCTCTAGAGCTACGATACGTAGACACCTGCAAACGCTATTTCCTAGCTAGGGAGTGTCGCATTTACATTTTTTTTAAGTGACTAAAAGCTATACATAACAATGCACAATAAATATTATATCTTATCATGAAACATAGAAATGAGATGCGATATCCCGTTGCAAGAACAATTAGAACTCTAATGCTTCGATACGTAGATATCTGCAATCGCTACTTCCTAGCGAGGAACAGTCGCATTTACATTCATTTGAAGTGTATGCGAGGTATACATAGTACTTCGCAATGAATATTATATCTTATCGTGAAACATAGATATAAGATGCGATCTCGCGGTATAAGAAGCATTAGAACTCTATTGCTACGATACGTAGACATCTGCAAACGTTATTTCCTAGCAAGGAAGTGTCACATTTACATTCATTTGAAGTGTATGCGAGGTATACATAATACTTCGCAATGAATGTTATATGTTCTCATGAAACATAGAAATGAGATACGATATCTCGTTTTAAGTAGCATTATAACACGCTTGCTACGATACGTAGACATCTGCAAACGCTATTTCCTAGGAAGGAAGTGCCGCATTTACATTCATTTGAAGTGAATACGAGGAATACGTGAAAACTTCGCAATGAATATTATATCTTATCACGAAACATAGAAATGTGATGTGATATCGCGTTTTAAGAAGCTTTAGAACTCTATTGCTACGATACGTAGACATCTACAAACGCTATTTCATAGAAAAGACGTGTCGCATTTACATTCTTTTGAAGTGAATGCGAGGTATACATATCATTGCACAATGAATATTATATGTTATCATCAAACATCGAAATGAGATGCGATCTCGCGATATAAGAAGCATTACAACTCTATTGCTACGATACGTAGACATCTGCAAACGCTATTTCCTTGCAGGGAAGTTTCGCATTTACATTCATTTGAAGTGTATGCGAGGTATACATAACACTTCGCAAGGAATATTGTATGTTATCATGAAACATAGAAATGAGATGCGATATCGCGTTTTGAGAAGCATTAGAACTCCATTGCTACGATACGTAGATATCTGCAAACGCTAATTTCTAGCAAGCAAGAGTCGCATTTTCGATCTTTTGAAGTGAATACGAGGTATACATAACACTCCACAATGTATATTATATCTCGTCATGAAACATAGAAATGAGAAGCATATCGCGATTTGAGAAGCATTAGAACTCTATTACTTCGATACGTAGACATCTGCAAGCGCTATTTCCTTTCAAGGAAGTGTCGCATTTACATTCATTTGAAGTGTGTGCGAGGTATACATGGCACTTCGCTATGAATATTACATCTTATCATGAAACATAGAAATGAAATGCGATATCGCGTTTTGAGAAGCATTAGAACACTAATGCTACGATACGTAGACATCTGCAGACTCTATTTCCTAGCAAGGAAGTGTCGCATTTACATTCTTTTGAAGTAAATACGAGGTATACACAACACTCCACAATGAATATTATATCTTATCGTGAAGCATAGAAATGAGGAGCGATTTCGCGTTTTAAGAAGCATTAGAAATTTATTGCTTCGATACGTAAACATCTACAGACGCTATTTCCTAGGAAGGAAGTGTGGCATTTACATACATTTGAAGTGTATGCAAGGTATACATGACACTTCGCAATGAATATTATATATTATCATGAAACATAGAAATGAGATGTGACATGACGATTTCTGGCGCATTAGAAGTCTATTGGTTCGACACGTAGACATCTGCAAACACAACTTCCTAGCAAGGAAGTGTCGCATTTACATTCTTTTGAAGCGCATAGGAAGTATATATAAGACTCCACAATGAATATTATATCCTTTCAGGAAACATAGAAATGAGATGCGGTATCGCGTTTTGGGAAGCATTAGAACTCTATTCCTACGATACGTAGACATCTGCCAACGCTATTACCTAGGAAGGAAGTGTCGCATTTACATTCTTTTGAAGTGAATACGAGGTATACATGAAACTTCGCTATGAATATTATCTCTTATCATGAAACATAGAAGTGGGATGCGATATCACGTTTTAAGAAGCATTAGAACTCTATTGTTTCGATACGTAGACATGTGGAAACACTATTTCCTAGAAAAGAAGTGTCGCATTTACATTGTTTTGAAGTGAATACGAGGTATAAATGGCACTTCGCAATGAATATTATATCTTAACGTGGAACATAGAAATGAGATGCGATATCGCGTTTTGAGAACATTAGAACTCTATTGCTTCGATACGTAGACATCTGCAAACGCTATTTCCTAGCAAGGAAGTGTCGCATTTACATTCATTAGAAGCGTATGCGAGGAATACGTAACACTTCGCAATGAATATTATATCTTATCATGAAACGTTGAAATGAGATGCGATATCTAGTTTTAAGAAGCATTAGAACTCTATTGCTTCGATACGTAGACATCTGCAAACGCCATTTCCTAGCAAGGTAGTGTAGCATTTACATTCATTTGAAATGTATGCAAGGTATATGTGACACTTCGCAATGAATATTATATCTTGTCATGAAACATAGAAATGAGATGCGATATCGCGATTTAAAAAGCATTAGGAATCTATTGCTGCGTTACGTAGACATCTGCAAACGCTATTTCCTAGCAAGGAAGTGTCGCATTTACATTCTCTTGAAGTGAATACGAAGTATACATAACACTGCACAATGAATATTATATCTTATCATGAAATATAGAAATGAGATGGGATATCGCGTTTTAAGAAGCATTACAAATCCATTGCTTCGATACGTAGACATCTGCAAACGCTATTTCCTAGCAAGGAAGTGTCGCATTTTCATTCATTTGAAGTGTACGCGAGGTATACATAACTCGTCGCAATGAATGTTATATCTTATCATGAAACATAGGAATGAGATGCAACACCTCGTTTTAAGAAGCATTAGAACTATATTGCTACTATACGGAGACATTTGCAATCGCTATTCCCTAGCAAGGAAACGTCGCATTTACATCCATTTTAAGTGAATACGAGGTATACATGACACTTCGCAATGAATATTATATCTTATTATGAAACATAGAAATGAGATGCGATATGGCGATATAAGAATCACTACAACTCTATTGCTTCGATACGTATACATCTGCAAACGCTATTTCCTAGCAAGGAAGTGTCGCATATACATTCATCTGAAGTGAATACGAAGTATACATAACACTCCACAATTAATATTATACCTTATCATGAAACGTAGAAATGATATGCGACATCGCGTTTTAAGGAGCATTATGTCTCTATTGCTACGATATGTAGATATCTGCAGACGCTATTGCCAAGCAAGGATGTGTCGCATTTACATTCATTTCAAGTGAATGCGAGGTATACGAGACACTTCGCAATGAATATTATATCTTATCATGTAACATAGAAATGAGATGCGATATCGCGTTTTGAGAACATTAGAACTCTATTTCACCGATACGTAGACATCTGCCAACGCTATTTCCTAGCAAGATAGTGTCGCATTTACATTCATTAGAAGCGTATGCGAGGTATACGTAACACTTCGCAATGAATATTATATCTTATCATGAAACGTTGAAATGAGATGCAATATCTAGTTTTTAGAAGCATTAGAACTCTATTGCTTCGATACGTAGACATCTGCCAACGCTATTTCCTAGCAAGAAAGTGTCGCATTTACATTCATTCGAAGCGAATGCGAGGTATAGAAGACACTTCGCAAGGAATATTATATCTTATCATGAAACATAGAAATGGAATGAGACATCTCGTTTTATGAAGCATTGAAACACTATTGCTTCGATACGTAGACATCTGAAAACGCTATTTCCTAGGAAGGATGTGTCGCATTTACATTCATTTCAAGTGTATGCGAGGTATACGAGGCACTTCGCAATGAATATTATATCTTATCATGTAACATAGAAATGAGATGCGATATCGCGTTTTGAGAACATTAGAACTCTATTGCTTCGATACGTAGACATCTGCAAACGCTATTTCCTAGCAAGGAAGTGTCGTATTTACATTCATTAGAAGCGTATGCGAGGTATACGTAACACTTCGCAATGAATATTATATCTTATCATGAAACGTTGAAATGAGATGCAATATCTAGTTTTAAGAAGCATTAGAACTCTATTGCTTCGATACGTAGACATCTGCCAACGCTATTTCCTAGCAAGAAAGTGTCGCATTTACATTCATTCGAAGCGAATGCGAGGTATAGAAGACACTTCGCAAGGAATATTATATCTTATCATGAAACATATTAATGGAATGAGACATTTCGTTTTATGAAGCATTGAAACACTATTGCTTCGATACGTAGACATCTGCAAACGCTATTTCCTAGGAAGGATGTGTCGCATTTACATTCATTTCAAGTGTATGCGAGGTATACGAGGCACTTCGCAATGAATATTATATCTTATCATGTAACATAGAAATGAGATGCGATATCGCGTTTTGAGAACATTAGAACTCTATTGCTTCGATACGTAGACATCTGCAAACGCGATTTCCTAGCAAGGAAGTGTCGCATTTACATTCATTAGAAGCGTATGCGAGGAATACGTAACACTTCGCAATGAATATTATATCTTTTCATGAAACATAGAAATGAAATACGATATCGCGATTTAAGAAGCATTAGATTTCCATTGCTTCGATGCAGAGACATCTGCAAACGCTATTTCCTAGCAAGGAAGTATCGCATTTACATTCTTTTGAAGTGAGTACGAGGTATACATAACACTCAACAATGTATATTATATCTTATCATGAAAGGTTGAAATGAAATGCGATATCTAGATTTAAGAAGCATTAGAACTCTATTGCTACGATACGTAAACATCTGCAAACGCTATTTAATAGCAAGGAAGTGTCACATTTACATTCATTTGAAGTGAATACGAGGTATACATGACACTTCGCAATGAATAATATATCTTATCATGAAACATAGATATGAGATGCGACATCTCGTTTTAAGAAGCATTAGAAATCTATTGCTTCGATAAGTAGACATCTGCAAACGCTACTTCCTAGCAATGAAGTGTCGCATTTACATTCTTTTGAAGTGAATACGATGTATTCATGATACTTCGCAATGAATATTATATCTTATCATGAAACATAGAAATGAGGTGCGATATCTTGTTCTAAGAAGCTTTGGAACTCTATTGCTACGGTGTGTAGACATCTGCAAACGCCATATAATAGCAGGGAAGTGTCGCAGTTACATTCTTTTGAAGTGAATACGAGGTATACATGACACTTAGCGATGATTATCATGTCTTATCATGAAACATAGAAATGAGATGCGATATCTTGTTTTAAGAAGCTTCAGAACTCTATTGCTACGGTGCGTAGACATCTGCAAACGCTATTTCGTAGGAATGAAGTGTCGCATTTACATTCATTTGAAGTGAATGCGATGTGTAAGTGACACTTCGCAATGAATATTGTATCCTATCATGAAACATCGAAATGCGATGCGACATCTAGTTTTAAGAAGCATTAGAACACTTCAGTTTCGATACGTTGACATTTGCAAACGCTATTTGCTAGCAAGGAAGTGTCGCATTTAAATTTTTTGGAAGTGAATACGAGGAATACATGACACTTCGCAATGAATATTATATCTTATCATGAAACATAGAAATGATATGCGATATCGCGTTTTAAGAAGCGTTAGTACTCTACTCCTACGATACGTAGACATCTGCAAACGCTATTTCCTAGCCAGGAAGTGTTGCACTTACATTCTTTTGAAGTGAATAGGAGGTATACATAACACTCCACAATGAATATTATATATTATCGTGAAACATAGAAATGAGATGCGTTATGGCGGTTTAAGAAGCACTAGAACCCTATTGCTTCGATACGTAGACATCTGCCAACGCTAATTCCTAGCAAGTATGTGTCGCATTTACATTCATCTAAAGTTAATTCTAGGTATACGTAACAATCCACAATGAATATTATATCTTATCGTAAAATATAGAAATGAGATGCGATATCTCGGTTTAAGAAGCATTAGAACCATGTTGTTTCAATACGTAGACATCTGCCATCGCTATATCCTAGCAAGGAAGTGTCGCATTTACATCCATTTGTAGCGTATGCGAGGTATAAGCGACACTTCGCAATGAATATTACATCGTATCATGAAACATAGGAATGAGATGCAATATCGCGCTTTAAGTATTATTAGAACAATATTGCTTCGATACGGAGACATCTACAAACGCTATATCCTGGCAATGAAGTGTCGCATTTACAATCTTTTGAAGTGTATACGACATATACATAACAATTCGCAATGAATATTATATCTTACCGTGAAGCATAGAAATGTGATTCGATATCACGTTTTAAGAAGCATTAGCACTCTATTGCTTCGATGCGTAGACATCTGGAGACGCTATTTCGTAGAAAGGAAGTGTCGGATTTACATTATTTCGAAGTGAATACGAGGTACACATAACACTTCGCAATTAATAGTAAATCTTATCATGAAACATAGAAATGAGTCCCGATATCCCGTTTTAAGAAGCATTAGAACTCTATTGCTTCGACACGTAGACATCTGGAAACGCTACTTGCCAGGAAGGAAGTATCGCAGTTACATTCATTTGAAGTGAATACGAGGTATACATAAAACTCCACAATTAATATTATATCTTATCACGAAACGTAGAAGTGTGATGCGATATCGCGATTTACGAAACATTAGAACACTATTGCTTCGATACGTAGACATCTGCAAACGCTATTTCCTGGCACGGAAGTGTCGCATTTACATTCATTTTAAGTTTATGCGAGGTATACATGACACTTCCTAATGAATATTATGTCTTATCATGAAACATAGAAATGAGATGCGATATCGCGTTTTAAGAAGCATTAGAACATTATTGCTTCGATACCTAGAAATCTGGAAACGCTATTTCCTAGGAAGGAATTATCGCATTTACATTCATTTGAAGTGAATACGAGGTATACATGACACTTCGCAATGAATATTATATCTTGTCATGAAACATGGAAATGAGATGCGATATCTCGTTTTAAGAGGCATTAGAACTCTATTGTTTCGTTACGTAGACATCTGCAAACGCTATTTAATAGCAAGGAAGTGTCGCATTTACATTGATTTGAAGTGTATGCGTGGTATACATGACACTTCGCAATGAATATTATATCTTATCATGAAACATAAAAATGTGATGCGATATCGCGTTTTGAGAAGCATTAGAAATCTATTGCTACGATACGTAGACACCTGCAAACGCTATTTCCTAGCTAGGGAGTATCGCATTTACATTTTTTTGAAGTGAATAAAAGCTATACATAACAATGCACAATAAATATTATATCTTATCATGAAACATAGAAATGAGATGCGATATCGCTATATAAGAAACATTAGAAATCTATTGCTTCGAAATGTAGACATCTGTAAACGCTACTTCCTTGCAAGGAAGAGTGCATTTACATTCATTTGAAGTGAATACGAGGTATACATGACACTCCACGATGAATATTATATCTTATCATGAAACATAGAAATGTGATGCGATATGGCGACTTAAGAAGTAATAGAACACTATTTCTTCGATACGTAGACATCTGCCAAGGCTATTTCCTAGCAATGTAGTGTCGCATTTACATTCGTTTGAAGTGTATGCGAGGTATACATGACACTTCGCAATGAATATTATATCTTATCATGAAACATAGAAATGTGATGCGATATCGCGTTTTGAGAAGCATTAGAAATCTATTGCTACGATACGTAGACACCTGCAAACGCTATTTCCTAGCTAGGGAGTATCGCATTTACATTTTTTTGAAGTGAATAAAAGCTATACATAACAATGCACAATAAATATTATATCTTATCATGAAACATAGAAATGAGATGCGATATCGCTATATAAGAAACATTAGAAATCTATTGCTTCGAAATGTAGACATCTGTAAACGCTACTTCCTTGCAAGGAAGAGTGCATTTACATTCATTTGAAGTGAATACGAGGTATACATGACACTCCACGATGAATATTATACCTTGTCTCGAAACATAGAAATGACATGCGTTAACGCGATATAAGAAGCATTAGAACACTATTACTTCGATACGTAGAAATCTGCAAACGCTATTTAATAGCAAGGAAGTGTCGCATTTACATTCTTCTGAAGTGAAAACGAGGAATACATGACATTCCACAATAAATATTATACCTTATCACGAAACATAGAAATGAGATGCGATATCGCGATTTGAGAAACATCAGAACTCTATAGCCACGATACGTAGACATCTGCAATCGGTATTTCCTAGCAAGGAAGTGTCGCATTTACATTCTTTTGAAGTGAATACGAGGTATAAATGACACTTCGCAATGAATATTATATCTTAACATGGAACAAAGGAATGAGATGCGATATCGCGTTTTAACAAACATTAGATCTGTATTGCTACGATGCGTAGACATCTGCCAACGCTATTTCCTAGCAAGCAAGTTCCGCATTTACATTCATTTGAAGTGTATGCGAGGTATACATGACACTTCGCAATGAATACTATATCTTATCATGAAACATAGAAATGAAATGCCGTATCCCGTTTTAAGAGGCATTAGAACTCTATTGCTACGATACGTAGATATCTGGAAACGCTATTTCCTAGCACGGAAGTGTCGCATTTACATTCTCCTGAAGTGAGTACGTGGTATACATGACACTTCGCAATGAATGTTATATCATATCATGAAACATAGGAATGAGATGCGGTATCCCGTTTTAAGAAGCATTAGAACTCTATTGTTTCGATACGAAGACATCTGGTAACGCTATTTCCCAGCAAGGAAGTGTCGCATTTACAATCATTTGAAGCGCATGCGAGTTATACATGACAATTCGCAATGAGTATTATATCATATTATGAAACATAGAAATGAGATGCGACATCTCGTTTTAAGAAGCATTAGAACTCTATTGTTTCGGAACCTAAACATCTGATAACGCTATTTCCTAGCAAGGATGTGTCGCATTTACATTCATTTGAAATGTATGCGAGGTATATGTGACACTTCGCAATGAATATTATATCTTGTCATGAAACATAGAAATGAGATGCGATATCGCGATTTAAAAAGAATTAGGAATCTATTGCTGCGTTACGTAGACATCTGCAAACGCTATTTAATCGCAAGGAAGTTTCGCATTTACGTTCTTCTAAAGTGAGTAGGAGGTATACATAACACTCCACAATGAATATTATACCTTATCACGAAACATAGAAGTGAAATACGATATCGCGATTTAAGAAGCATTAGATCTCTATTGCTTCGATACAGAGACATCTGCAAACGCTCTTTCCTAGCAAGGAAGTGTCGCATTTACATTCATTTGAAGTGTATGCGAGGTATAAGTGACACATCGCAATGAATATTATATCTTATCATGAAACATAGATATGTGATGCGATATCGCGTTTCAAGAAGCATTAGATCTCTATTGCTACGATACGTAGATATCTGGAAACGCTATTTCCTAGCAACGAAGTGTCGTATTTATATTCAGTTGAAGTTTATGCGAGGTATACAAGACACTTCGCATTGAATATTACATCTTATCATGACATATAGAAATGAGATGCGATATTGCGTTTTAAGAAGCATTAGAATTCTAATGCTACGATACGTAGACATCTTTCAAACGCTATTTCCTAGAAAGGAAGTGTCGCATTTACATTCTTCTGAAGTGAATACGAGGTATACATGACACTTCGCAATAAATATTATATCTTATCATGAAACATAGAAATGAAATGCGATATCTCGCTTTAAGAAGCATTATAACTCTATTGCTTCGATACGTAGACATCTGCAAACGCAATTTCCCAGCAAGGAGGTGTCGCATTACAATCTTTTACAGTGAATACGAGGTATTCATGACACTTCGCAATGAATATTATATCTTATCATGAAACATAGAAATGAGATGCGATATAGCGAATTAAGAATCGTTAGAACTCTATTGCTACGATACGTAGACATTTGCAAACGCTATATAATAGCAGGGAAGTGTCGCAGTTACATTCATTTGAAGTGAATACGAGGTGTACATGACAATTCGCAATGGATACTATCTCTTATCATGAAATATAGAAGTGAGATGCATTATCACGTTTTAAGAAGGATTAGAACACTTGCTGCGATACGTAGATATCTGCAAACGCTATTTCCTAGCATGGTAGTGTCGCATATACATTCTTTTGAAGTGAATACGAGGTATACATGACACTTCGCGATGATTATTATGTCTTATCATGAAACATAGAAATGAGATGCGATATCTTGTTTTAAGAAGCTTCAGAACACTATTGCTACGGTGCGTAGACATCTGCAAACGCTATTTCGTAGGAAGGAAGTGTCGCATTTACATTCATTTGAAGTGAATGCGATGTGTATGTGACACTTCGCAATGAATATTGTATCCTATCATGAAACACAGAAATGTGATGCGATATCAGGTTCTAATAAGCATTAGAGCAATAATGCTACGATACGTAGACATCTGAAAACGCTATTACCTAGCAATGAATTGTCGCATTTACATTCATTTGAAGTGCATGCGAGGTATAAGTGGCACTTCGCAATGATTATTTTATCTTACCATGAAACATAGAAATGAGATGCGATATCGCGTTTTAGGAAACATTAGAGCTCTTTTGCTACGATACGTAGACATGTGGAAACGCTATTTCGTAGAAAGAAAGTGTCGCATTTACATTCATTTGAAGTGAATACAAGGTATACATAACACTCCACAATGAATATTATATCTTATCGTGATACATAGAAATGAGATGCGATATTGTGATTTAAGTAGCATTAGAACTCAATTGCCTCGATACGTAGACATCTGGAAACGCTATTTCCTAGAAAGGATGTATCGCATTTTCATTCGTTTGAAGTGTAGACAAGGAATACATAACACTTGGCAATTAATATTGTTTCTTATCATGAAGCACAGAAATGAGATGCGATATCGCGTTTTATGAAGCTTTAGAACTCTATTGCTACGATACGTAGACATCTGCAAACGCTATTTCCTAGAAGGAAGTGCCGCATTTACATTCATTTGAAGTAAATACGCTTCATACATAACACTCCACAATGAATATTATATCTTATCACGAAATATAGAAATGAGATGCGATATCGCGATTTAAGAAGCATTAGAACCCTATTGCTACGATACGTAGACATCTGCCAACGCTATTTCCTAGCAAGAAGGTGTAGCATTTACATTCATTTGAAGTGTAGACGAGAAATACATAATACTTCGCAACGAATATTATATCTTATCATGAGACATAGAAATGAGATGCGATATCTCGATTTAAAAGGCATTAGAACACTATTGCTACGATACGTAGACATCTGCAAACGCTATTTAATAGCAAGGAAGTGTCGGATTTACATTCTTTTGAAGTTAATACGAGGTATACATAACACTCCACAATGAATATTATATCTTATCATGAGACATAGAAATGTGATGCGATATCGCGTTTTAAGTAGCATTAGAACTCTATTGCTTCGATACCTGGACATCTGCAAACGCTATTTCCTAGCAAGGAAGTGTCACATATACATTCTGTTGAAGTGAATACGAGGTATACATAACACTCCACAATGAATATTATATCTTATCATGAAACATAGAAATGAGATGCGATATCGCGATTTAAGAGGCATTAAAACTTTATTGCTTAGATAGGTAGACATCTGCAGACGCTATTTCCTAGCAAGGCAGTGTCGCATTTACATTCATTTGAAGTGTATGCGAAATACACATGACACTTCGCAATGATTATTATATATTATCATGAAACATAAAATGAAATGCGATAACGCGTTTTAAGAAGCACTAGAACTCTATTGCTTCGACACGTAGACATCTGGAAACGTAATGTCCTAGAAAGGAAGTGTCTTACTTACATTCATTTGAAGTGTAGACGAGGAATACATAACACTTCGCAAAGAATATTATATCTTATCATGAGACATAGAAATGCGATGCTATATCGCGTCTTGAGAAGCATTACAACTCTATTGCTTCGATACATAGACATCCTGAAACGCTACTTCCTTGCAAGGAAGTGTCGCATTTGCATTCTTTGAAGTGAAAACGAGGTTTACATAACACTGCACAATGAATATTATAGCTTATCATGAGACATAGAAATGAGATGCGATGTCGCGTTTTAAGTAGCATTAGAACTCTATTGCTTCGATACGTGGACACGTGGAAACGCTATTTCCTAGAGAGGAAGTGTTGCATTTACATTCTTTTGAAGTGAATACGAGGTATACAAGACACTTCGCAATGAATAATATATCTTATCATGAAACATAGGAATGAGAAGCGATATCCCCTTTTAAGAAACTTTAGGGCTCTATTGCTACGACACGTAGATATCTGCTGACGCTAATTCCTAGCAAGGAAGAGTCTCATTTATATTCATTTGAGGTGTAGACGAGATTTACATAACACTGCACAATGAATATTTTATCTTATCATGAAACGTAGGAGTGAGATGCGATATCGCGTTTTGAGAAGCATTAGAACTCTATTTCTTCGATACGTAGACATCTGCAAACGCAATTTAAAAGCAAGGAAGTGTCGCATTTACATTCATGTGAAGTGTATCCGAGGTATACATGACACTTCGAAATGAATATTATATTTTATCATGAAACGTAGAATTGGGGTGCGATATCGCGATTTAACAAGCATTGGAACACCATTGCTTCGATACGTAGACATCTGCAAACGCTACTTCCTAGCAAGGATGTGTCGCATTTACATTCACCTGAAGTATATGCGAGTTATTCAAGACACTTCGCAATGAATATTATATCTTATCCTGAAACATAGAAATGAGATGCGATATCGCGTTTCAAGAAGCATTAGAACTCTATTGCTTCGAAGCGTAGACATCTCGAAACGCTATTTCCTAGCAAGGAAGTGTCGCATTTACATTCATTTGAAGTGAATACGAGGTATACATAACACTTCACAATGAATATTATATCTTATCATGAGACGTAGAAATGAGATGCGATATACCGTCTTAAGAAGCATCAGAACCCTATTGCTTCGATACGCAGACATCCGTAAACGCTATTTAATAGCAAGGAAGTGTCGCATTTACATTCATTTGAAGTGAATGCGAGGTATACATGTCGCTTCGCAATGAATATTATATCGTATCATGAAACATAGAAATGAGATGCGATATCGCGTTTTAAGAAGCATTAGAAATCTATTGCTTCGATACCTAGACATCGGAAAACGCTATTTCCTAGCAGGGAAGTGTCGCATTTACATTCTTGTTAAGTGAATACGAGGTATACATAACGCTTCACAGTGAATATTATATCTTATCATGAAACATAGAAATGAGATGCGATATCCCGTTTTAAGTGGCATTAGAACTCTATTGCTCCGATACATAGACATCTGCAAACGCTATTTCCTAGGAAGGAAGTGTCGCATTTACATTCATTTGAAGTGTATGCGAGGTATAAGTGACACTTCGCAGTGAATATTATATCTTATCATGAAACATAGGAATGAGATGCGATATCGCGTTTTGAGAAGCATTAGGACCTTACTGCTACGATAGGTACACATCTGCGAACGCTATTTGCTAGCAAGGAAGTGTTACATTTACATTCATTTGAAGTGTATGCGAGGTATAAGTGACACTTCGCAATGAATATTATATCTTATCATCAAACATAGAAATGAGATGCGATATCGCGAATTAAGAAGCATCAGAACTCTATTGCTTCGATACGTAGACATCTGCAAACGCTATTTCCTAACAAGGAAGTTTCGCATTTACATTCATTGGACGTGTATGCGAGGTATACATAACACTTCGCAATGAATACTACGTCTTATCATGAAACATAGAAATGAGATGCGATATCGCGTTTTAGGAAACATTAGAGCTCTTTTGCTACGATACGTAGACATGTGGAAACGCTATTTCGTAGAAAGAAAGTGTCGCATTTACATTCATTTGAAGTGAATACAAGGTATACATAACACTCCACAATGAATATTATATCTTATCGTGATACATAGAAATGCGATGCGATATTGTGATTTAAGTAGCATTAGAACTCAACTGCCTCGATACGTAGACATCTGGAAACGCTATTTCCTAGAAAGGATGTATCGCATTTTCATTCGTCTGAAGTGTAAACAAGGAATACATAACACTTGGCAATTAATATTGTTTCTTATCGTGAAGCACAGAAATGAGATGCGATATCGCGTTTTATGAAGCTTTAGAACTCTATTGCTACGATACGTAGACATCTGCAAACGCTATTTCCTAGAAGGAAGTGCCGCATTTACATTCATTTGAAGTAAATACGCTTCATACATAACACCCCACAATGATTATTATATCTTATCACGAAATATAGAAATGAGATGCGATATCGCGATTTAAGAAGCATTAGAACCCTATTGCTACGATACGTAGACATCTGCCAACGCTATTTCCTAGCAAGAAGGTGTAGCATTTACATTCTTTTGAAGTGAATACGAGGTATTCGTGACACTTCGCAATGAATATTATATCTTATCATGAAACATAGAAATGAGATGCGATATCGGGATTTAAGAAGCATAAAACTCCATTTCTTCGATAAGTAGACATCTGCAAACGCTATTTCCTAGCAAGGAAGTGTCGCATTTACATTCGTTTGAGGTGAATACGAGGTATACATGACACTTCGCAATGAATATTATATCTTATCATGAAACATAGAAATGAGATGCGAGTTCGCGACTTAAGAAGCACCAGTACTCTGTTGCTTCGATACGTAGACATCTACAAACGCTATTTCCTAGCAAGGAACTGTCGTATTTACATTCATTTGAAGTGTAGACGAGAAATACATAATACTTCGCAACGAATATTATATCTTATCATGAGACATAGAAATGAGATGCGATATCTCGATTTAAAAGGCATTAGAACACTATTGCTACGATACGTAGACATCTGCAAACGCTATTTAATAGCAAGGAAGTGTCGGATTTACATTCTTTTGAAGTTAATACGAGGTATACATAACACTCCACAATGAATATTATATCTTATCATGAGACATAGAAATGTGATGCGATATCGCGTTTTAAGTAGCATTAGAACTCTATTGCTTCGATACCTGGACATCTGCAAACGCTATTTCCAAGCAAGGAAGTGTCACATATACATTCTGTTGAAGTGAATACGAGGTATACATAACACTCCACAATGAATATTATATCTTATCATGAAACATAGAAATGAGATGCGATATCGCGATTTAAGAGGCATTAAAACTTTATTGCTTAGATAGGTAGACATCTGCAGACGCTATTTCCTAGCAAGGCAGTGTCGTATTTACATTCATTTGAAGTGTATGCGAAATACACATGACACTTCGCAATGATTATTATATACTATCATGAAACATAAAATGAAATGCGATAACGCGTTTTAAGAAGCACTAGAACTCTATTGCTTCGACACGCAGGCATCTGGAAACGTAATGTCCTAGAAAGGAAGTGTCTTACTTACATTCATTTGAAGTGTAGACGAGGAATACGTAACACTTCGCAATGGATATTATATCTTATCATGAGACATAGAAATGCGATGCTATATCGCGTTTTGAGAAGCATTAGAACTCTATTGCTTCGATACATAGACATCCTGAAACGCTACTTCCTTGCAAGGAAGTGTCGCATTTGCATTCTTTGAAGTGAAAACGAGGTTTACATAACACTGCACAATGAATAATATATCTTATCATGAAACATAGGAATGAGATGCGATATCGCGATTTAAGAAGCATTAGGATTCTATTGCTTCGATACGTAGACATCTACAAACGCTATTTCCTAGTAAGGAAGTGTCGCATTTACATTCTTTTGAAGTGAATACGAGGTTATGATAACACTCCACAATGAATATCATATCTTATCATGAAACATAGAAATGAGATGCGATATGGCTATTTAAGAAGCAGTAGATCTCTATTTCTTCGATACGTAGACATCTGCAAACGCAATTTAAAAGCAAGGAAGTGTCGCATTTACATTCATGTGAAGTGTATCCGAGGTATACATGACACTTCGAAATGAATATTATATCTTATCATGAAACGTAGAATTGAGGTGCGATATCGCGATTTAACAAGCATTGGAACACCATTGCTTCGATACGTAGACATCTGCAAACGCTACTTCCTAGCAAGGATGTGTCGCATTTACATTCACCTGAAGTATATGCGAGTAATTCAAGACACTTCGCAATGAATATTATATCCTATCATGAAACATAGAAATGAGTTGCGATATCGCGATTTAAGAAGCATTAGAACTCTCCTTGCTTCGATACGTAGACATCTGCAAACGCTATTTCCTATCAAGGAAATGTCGCATTTACATTCTTTTGAAGTGAGCACGAGGTATACATGACACGTCGCATTGAATACTATGTCTTATCATGAAACATAGGAATGAGATGCGATATCGTGTTTTGAGAAGCATTAGTACGCCCTTGCTTCGATACGTAGACATCTGGAAAAGCTATCTGCTATCAAGGAAGTGTCGCATTTACATTCATTTGAGGTGTAGACGAGATCTACATAACACTGCACAATGAATATTTTATCTTATCATGAAACGTAGGAGTGAGATGCGATATCGCGTTTTGAGAAGCATTAGAACTCTATTGCTTCGATACGTAGATATCTGCATACGCTATTTCCCAGCATGGAAGTATCGCATTTACATTCATTTCAAGTGTATGCGAGGTATACGTGACACTTCGCAATGAATATTGCATCTTATCATGAAACGTAGAAATGAGATGCGATATCGCGATTTAAGAAGCATTAGAACACTACTGCTTTGATACGTAGACATCTGCAAACGCTACTTCCTAGGAAGGAAGTGTCGCATTTACAGTCATTTGAAGTGTATGCGAGGTATACATAACACTCCACAATGAATATTATATCTTATCATGAAACATATAAATGGGATGCGATATTGCGTTTTGAGAAGTATTATAACACGCTTGCTACGATACGTAGCCATCTGCATAGTCTATTTCCTAGCAAGGAAGTGTCGCATTTACATTCATTTGAAGTGAGTACCAGGAATACATGAAGCTTCGCAATGAATATTATATCTTATCATAAAGCATAGAAATGAGATGCGATATCCCGTTTCAAGAAGCATTAGAACTCTATTGCTTCGATACGTAGACGTCTGCAAACGCTATTTCCTAGCAAGGAAGTGTCGCATTTACATTCTTTTGAAGTGAATGCGAGGTATACATAACATTGCACAATGAATATTATATATTATCATGAAAAATAGAAATGAGATGCGATATCGCGATATAAGATGCATTGGAACTTTATTGCTTCGATACGTAGACATCTGCAAACTCTATTTCCTAGCAAGGAAGTGTCGCATTTACATTCATTTGAAGCGAATACGAGGAATACATGAATCTACGCAATGAATATTATATCTTAGTATGAAACATAGAAATGAGATGCGATATCGCGTTTTGAGATGCAATAGAAATATAATGCTACGATACGCAGGAATCTGCAAACGCTATATCCTAGCAAGGAAGTGTCGCATTAACATTCTTTTGAAGTGTATGCGAGGTATACATAACACTTCGCAATGAATATTATATCTTATCGTGAAACATAGATATGAGATGCGATCTCGCGATATAAGAAGCATTAGAACTCAATTGCTACGATACGTAGACAACTGCAAACGTTATTTCCTAGCAAGGAAGTGTTGCATTTACATTCATTCGAAGTGTATGCGAGGTATACATAACACTTCGTAATGAATATTATATGTTATCATGAAACATAGAAATGAGATGCGATATCTCGTTTTAAGAATCATTATGACACGCTTGCTACGATACGTAGACATCTGCAAACGCTATTTCCTAGCAGGGAAGAGTAACATTTACATTCCTCTGAAGTGAATACAAGGTATACATGAAACTTCGCAATGAATATTATACCTCATCACGAAACATAGAAATTAGAGGCGACATCGCGATTTAAGAAGCATAAGAACTCTATTGCTACGATACGTAGACACCCGCAAACGCTATTTCGTGGCATGGAAGTGTCGCAAATACATTCTTTTGGAATGAATACAAGGTAAACATGACACTTCGCAATGAATATTATAACTTATCATGAAACACAGAAATGAGATGCGATATGGCGATTTAAGAAGCATTAGAACTCTATTGCTCCGATACGTAGACATCTGCCAACGCAATTTCCTAGCAATGAAGTGTCGCATTTAAATTCACTTGAAGTGTATGCGAGGTATACAAGACACATCGCAATGAATATTATATCTTATCATGAAACATAGAAATGATATGCGATATCGCGATTTAAGAAGCGTTAGAACTCTATTGCATCGATACGTAGACATCTGCAAACGCTATTTCCTAGCATGGAAGTGTCGCATTTACATTCATTTGAAGAGTATCCCAGATATACACTCCGCAATGAATATTATATCTTATCATGAGGCATAGAAATGAGATGCGATATCGCCATTTGAGAAGCTGTAGAACTCTAATGATACGATACGTAGTTATCTGCAAACTCTATTTCCAAGCAAGGAAGTGTCGCATTTACATTCGTTTGAAGTGAATACGAGGTATACATGACACTTCGCAATGGATATTATATCTTATCATGAAACACAGAAATGAGAATCGATATTTCGTTTTAAGAAGCATTAGAATACTATTGCTTCGATACGTAGACATCTGCAAACGCTATTTAATAGCAAGGAAGTGTCGGATTTACATTCTTTTAAAGTGAATACGAGGTATACATGACACGCCGCAATGAATAATATATCTAATCATGGCACATAGAAATGAGATGCGATATCTCGTTTTAGGAAGCATTACAACTCTATTGCTTCGATAAGTAGAATTCTGCCATCGGTACTTCCTAGCTAGGAAGTATCGCATTTACATTCATTTGAAGGGTATGCGTGGTATACATGACACTTCGCAATTAATATTATATCTTATCATGAAACATGAAAATGAGATGTGATATGGCGATTTAAGAAGCATTAGAACTCTATTGCTTCGATATGTAGACATCTGCAGACGCTATTTCCTAGCAAGGAAGTGTCGCATTTACAATCTTCTGAAGAAAATATGTTGTACACATAGCACTCCACAAAGTATATTATATCGGATCATGAAACATAGAAATGAGATGCGATATCGCGTTTTAAGGAGTCTTAGAACTCTATTGCTTCGATACGTAGACATCTCCAAACGCTATTTACTAGCAAGGAAGTGTCGCATTTACATTCATTTGAAGTGCAGACGAGATGTACATAACACTGAACAATGAATATTGTATCTTATCATGAAACACAGAAATGAGATGCGATATCGCGATTTAGGAAGCATTTGAACTCTACTGCTACGATACGTAGACATCTGCAAACGCTATTTCCTAGGAAGGAAGTGCCGCATTTACATTCATTTGAAGTGAATACGAGGAATACGTGAAAACTTCGCAATGAATATTATATCTTATCACGAAACATAGAAATGTGATGTGATATCGCGTTTTAAGAAGCTTTAGAACTCTATTGCTACGATACGTAGACATCTACAAACGCTATTTCATAGAAAAGACGTGTCGCATTTACATTCTTTTGAAGTGAATGCGAGGTATACATATCATTGCACAATGAATATTATATGTTATCATCAAACATCGAAATGAGATGCGATCTCGCGATATAAGAAGCATTACAACTCTATTGCTACGATACGTAGACATCTGCAAACGCTATTTCCTTGCAGGGAAGTTTCGCATTTACATTCATTTGAAGTGTATGCGAGGTATACATAACACTTCGCAATGAATATTGTATGTTATCATGAAACATAGAAATGAGATGCGATATCGCGTTTTGAGAAGCATTAGAACTCCATTGCTACGATACGTAGATATCTGCAAACGCTAATTTCTAGCAAGCAAGAGTCGCATTTTCGATCTTTTGAAGTGAATACGAGGTATACATAACACTCCACAATGTATATTATATCTCGTCATGAAACATAGAAATGAGAAGCATATCGCGATTTGAGAAGCATTAGAACTCTATTACTTCGATACGTAGACATCTGCAAGCGCTATTTCCTTTCAAGGAAGTGTCGCATTTACATTCATTTGAAGTGTGTGCGAGGTATACATGGCACTTCGCTATGAATATTACATCTTATCATGAAACATAGAAATGAAATGCGATATCGCGTTTTGAGAAGCATTAGAACACTAATGCTACGATACGTAGACATCTGCAGACTCTATTTCCTAGCAAGGAAGTGTCGCATTTACATTCTATTGAAGTAAATACGAGGTATACACAACACTCCACAATGAATATTATATCTTATCGTGAAGCATAGAAATGAGGAGCGATTTCGCGTTTTAAGAAGCATTAGAAATTTATTGCTTCGATACGTAAACATCTACAGACGCTATTTCCTAGGAAGGAAGTGTGGCATTTACATACATTTGAAGTGTATGCAAGGTATACATGACACTTCGCAATGAATATTATATATTATCATGAAACATAGAAATGAGATGTGACATGACGATTTCTGGCGCATTAGAAGTCTATTGGTTCGACACGTAGACATCTGCAAACACAACTTCCTAGCAAGGAAGTGTCGCATTTACATTCTTTTGAAGCGCATAGGAAGTATATATAAGACTCCACAATGAATATTATATCCTTTCAGGAAACATAGAAATGAGATGCGGTATCGCGTTTTGGGAAGCATTAGAACTCTATTCCTACGATACGTAGACATCTGCCAACGCTATTACCTAGGAAGGAAGTGTCGCATTTACATTCTTTTGAAGTGAATACGAGGTATACATGAAACTTCGCTATGAATATTATCTCTTATCATGAAACATAGAAGTGGGATGCGATATCACGTTTTAAGAAGCATTAGAACTCTATTGTTTCGATACGTAGACATGTGGAAACACTATTTCCTAGAAAAGAAGTGTCGCATTTACATTGTTTTGAAGTGAATACGAGGTATAAATGGCACTTCGCAATGAATATTATATCTTAACGTGGAACATAGAAATGAGATGCGATATCGCGTTTTGAGAACATTAGAACTCTATTGCTTCGATACGTAGACATCTGCAAACGCTATTTCCTAGCAAGGAAGTGTCGCATTTACATTCATTAGAAGCGTATGCGAGGAATACGTAACACTTCGCAATGAATATTATATCTTATCATGAAACGTTGAAATGAGATGCGATATCTAGTTTTAAGAAGCATTAGAACTCTATTGCTTCGATACGTAGACATCTGCAAACGCCATTTCCTAGCAAGGTAGTGTAGCATTTACATTCATTTGAAATGTATGCAAGGTATATGTGACACTTCGCAATGAATATTATATCTTGTCATGAAACATAGAAATGAGATGCGATATCGCGATTTAAAAAGCATTAGGAATCTATTGCTGCGTTACGTAGACATCTGCAAACGCTATTTCCTAGCAAGGAAGTGTCGCATTTACATTCTCTTGAAGTGAATACGAAGTATACATAACACTGCACAATGAATATTATATCTTATCATGAAATATAGAAATGAGATGGGATATCGCGTTTTAAGAAGCATTACAAATCCATTGCTTCGATACGTAGACATCTGCAAACGCTATTTCCTAGCAAGGAAGTGTCGCATTTTCATTCATTTGAAGTGTACGCGAGGTATACATAACTCGTCGCAATGAATGTTATATCTTATCATGAAACATAGGAATGAGATGCAACACCTCGTTTTAAGAAGCATTAGAACTATATTGCTACTATACGGAGACATTTGCAATCGCTATTCCCTAGCAAGGAAACGTCGCATTTACATTCATTTTAAGTGAATACGAGGTATACATGACACTTCGCAATGAATATTATATCTTATTATGAAACATAGAAATGAGATGCGATATGGCGATATAAGAATCACTACAACTCTATTGCTTCGATACGTATACATCTGCAAACGCTATTTCCTAGCAAGGAAGTGTCGCATATACATTCATCTGAAGTGAATACGAAGTATACATAACACTCCACAATTAATATTATACCTTATCATGAAACGTAGAAATGATATGCGACATCGCGTTTTAAGGTGCATTATGTCTCTATTGCTACGATATGTAGATATCTGCAGACGCTATTGCCAAGCAAGGATGTGTCGCATTTACATTCATTTCAAGTGAATGCGAGGTATACGAGACACTTCGCAATGAATATTATATCTTATCATGTAACATAGAAATGAGATGCGATATCGCGTTTTGAGAACATTAGAACTCTATTTCACCGATACGTAGACATCTGCCAACGCTATTTCCTAGCAAGATAGTGTCGCATTTACATTCATTAGAAGCGTATGCGAGGTATACGTAACACTTCGCAATGAATATTATATCTTATCATGAAACGTTGAAATGAGATGCAATATCTAGTTTTTAGAAGCATTAGAACTCTATTGCTTCGATACGTAGACATCTGCCAACGCTATTTCCTAGCAAGAAAGTGTCGCATTTACATTCATTCGAAGCGAATGCGAGGTATAGAAGACACTTCGCAAGGAATATTATATCTTATCATGAAACATAGAAATGGAATGAGACATCTCGTTTTATGAAGCATTGAAACACTATTGCTTCGATACGTAGACATCTGAAAACGCTATTTCCTAGGAAGGATGTGTCGCATTTACATTCATTTCAAGTGTATGCGAGGTATACGAGGCACTTCGCAATGAATATTATATCTTATCATGTAACATAGAAATGAGATGCGATATCGCGTTTTGAGAACATTAGAACTCTATTGCTTCGATACGTAGACATCTGCAAACGCTATTTCCTAGCAAGGAAGTGTCGTATTTACATTCATTAGAAGCGTATGCGAGGTATACGTAACACTTCGCAATGAATATTATATCTTATCATGAAACGTTGAAATGAGATGCAATATCTAGTTTTAAGAAGCATTAGAACTCTATTGCTTCGATACGTAGACATCTGCCAACGCTATTTCCTAGCAAGAAAGTGTCGCATTTACATTCATTCGAAGCGAATGCGAGGTATAGAAGACACTTCGCAAGGAATATTATATCTTATCATGAAACATATTAATGGAATGAGACATTTCGTTTTATGAAGCATTGAAACACTATTGCTTCGATACGTAGACATCTGCAAACGCTATTTCCTAGGAAGGATGTGTCGCATTTACATTCATTTCAAGTGTATGCGAGGTATACGAGGCACTTCGCAATGAATATTATATCTTATCATGTAACATAGAAATGAGATGCGATATCGCGTTTTGAGAACATTAGAACTCTATTGCTTCGATACGTAGACATCTGCAAACGCGATTTCCTAGCAAGGAAGTGTCGCATTTACATTCATTAGAAGCGTATGCGAGGAATACGTAACACTTCGCAATGAATATTATATCTTTTCATGAAACATAGAAATGAAATACGATATCGCGATTTAAGAAGCATTAGATTTCCATTGCTTCGATGCAGAGACATCTGCAAACGCTATTTCCTAGCAAGGAAGTATCGCATTTACATTCTTTTGAAGTGAGTACGAGGTATACATAACACTCAACAATGTATATTATATCTTATCATGAAAGGTTGAAATGAAATGCGATATCTAGATTTAAGAAGCATTAGAACTCTATTGCTACGATACGTAAACATCTGCAAACGCTATTTAATAGCAAGGAAGTGTCACATTTACATTCATTTGAAGTGAATACGAGGTATACATGACACTTCGCAATGAATAATATATCTTATCATGAAACATAGATATGAGATGCGACATCTCGTTTTAAGAAGCATTAGAAATCTATTGCTTCGATAAGTAGACATCTGCAAACGCTACTTCCTAGCAATGAAGTGTCGCATTTACATTCTTTTGAAGTGAATACGATGTATTCATGATACTTCGCAATGAATATTATATCTTATCATGAAACATAGAAATGAGGTGCGATATCTTGTTCTAAGAAGCTTTGGAACTCTATTGCTACGGTGTGTAGACATCTGCAAACGCCATATAATAGCAGGGAAGTGTCGCAGTTACATTCTTTTGAAGTGAATACGAGGTATACATGACACTTAGCGATGATTATCATGTCTTATCATGAAACATAGAAATGAGATGCGATATCTTGTTTTAAGAAGCTTCAGAACTCTATTGCTACGGTGCGTAGACATCTGCAAACGCTATTTCGTAGGAATGAAGTGTCGCATTTACATTCATTTGAAGTGAATGCGATGTGTAAGTGACACTTCGCAATGAATATTGTATCCTATCATGAAACATCGAAATGCGATGCGACATCTAGTTTTAAGAAGCATTAGAACACTTCAGTTTCGATACGTTGACATTTGCAAACGCTATTTGCTAGCAAGGAAGTGTCGCATTTAAATTTTTTGGAAGTGAATACGAGGAATACATGACACTTCGCAATGAATATTATATCTTATCATGAAACATAGAAATGATATGCGATATCGCGTTTTAAGAAGCGTTAGTACTCTACTCCTACGATACGTAGACATCTGCAAACGCTATTTCCTAGCCAGGAAGTGTTGCACTTACATTCTTTTGAAGTGAATAGGAGGTATACATAACACTCCACAATGAATATTATATATTATCGTGAAACATAGAAATGAGATGCGTTATGGCGGTTTAAGAAGCACTAGAACCCTATTGCTTCGATACGTAGACATCTGCCAACGCTAATTCCTAGCAAGTATGTGTCGCATTTACATTCATCTAAAGTTAATTCTAGGTATACGTAACAATCCACAATGAATATTATATCTTATCGTAAAATATAGAAATGAGATGCGATATCTCGGTTTAAGAAGCATTAGAACCATGTTGTTTCAATACGTAGACATCTGCCATCGCTATATCCTAGCAAGGAAGTGTCGCATTTACATCCATTTGTAGCGTATGCGAGGTATAAGCGACACTTCGCAATGAATATTACATCGTATCATGAAACATAGGAATGAGATGCAATATCGCGCTTTAAGTATTATTAGAACAATATTGCTTCGATACGGAGACATCTACAAACGCTATATCCTGGCAATGAAGTGTCGCATTTACAATCTTTTGAAGTGTATACGACATATACATAACAATTCGCAATGAATATTATATCTTACCGTGAAGCATAGAAATGTGATTCGATATCACGTTTTAAGAAGCATTAGCACTCTATTGCTTCGATGCGTAGACATCTGGAGACGCTATTTCGTAGAAAGGAAGTGTCGGATTTACATTATTTCGAAGTGAATACGAGGTACACATAACACTTCGCAATTAATAGTAAATCTTATCATGAAACATAGAAATGAGTCCCGATATCCCGTTTTAAGAAGCATTAGAACTCTATTGCTTCGACACGTAGACATCTGGAAACGCTACTTGCCAGGAAGGAAGTATCGCAGTTACATTCATTTGAAGTGAATACGAGGTATACATAAAACTCCACAATTAATATTATATCTTATCACGAAACGTAGAAGTGTGATGCGATATCGCGATTTACGAAACATTAGAACACTATTGCTTCGATACGTAGACATCTGCAAACGCTATTTCCTGGCACGGAAGTGTCGCATTTACATTCATTTTAAGTTTATGCGAGGTATACATGACACTTCCTAATGAATATTATGTCTTATCATGAAACATAGAAATGAGATGCGATATCGCGTTTTAAGAAGCATTAGAACATTATTGCTTCGATACCTAGAAATCTGGAAACGCTATTTCCTAGGAAGGAATTATCGCATTTACATTCATTTGAAGTGAATACGAGGTATACATGACACTTCGCAATGAATATTATATCTTGTCATGAAACATGGAAATGAGATGCGATATCTCGTTTTAAGAGGCATTAGAACTCTATTGTTTCGTTACGTAGACATCTGCAAACGCTATTTAATAGCAAGGAAGTGTCGCATTTACATTGATTTGAAGTGTATGCGTGGTATACATGACACTTCGCAATTAATATGTTATCTTATCATGAAACATAGAAATGAGATGCGATATCGCGTTTTGAGAAGCCCTAGAACTCTATTGCTTCTTACGTAGACAATTGCAAACGCTACTTCCCAGCAAGGAAGTGTCGCATTTACATTCATTTGAAGTGTATACGAGGTATACATTACGCTGGACGATGTATATTATATCTTATCATGAAACATAGAAATGAGATGCGATATTGCGATTTCAGAAGCACTAGAACCCTATTGCTCGATACGTAGACATCTGCCATCGCTATATCCTAGCAAGGAAGTGTCGCATTTACTGTCATTTGAAGTGAATGCGAGGTATACATAACACTCCACAATGAATATTATATCTTATCATGAAACATAGAAATGTGATGCGATATGGCGACTTAAGAAGTAATAGAACACTATTTCTTCGATACGTAGACATCTGCCAAGGCTATTTCCTAGCAATGTAGTGTCGCATTTACATTCGTTTGAAGTGTATGCGAGGTATACATGACACTTCGCAATGAATATTATATCTTATCATGAAACATAGAAATGTGATGCGATATCGCGTTTTGAGAAGCATTAGAAATCTATTGCTACGATACGTAGACACCTGCAAACGCTATTTCCTAGCTAGGGAGTATCGCATTTACATTTTTTTGAAGTGAATAAAAGCTATACATAACAATGCACAATAAATATTATATCTTATCATGAAACATAGAAATGAGATGCGATATCGCTATATAAGAAACATTAGAAATCTATTGCTTCGAAATGTAGACATCTGTAAACGCTACTTCCTTGCAAGGAAGAGTGCATTTACATTCATTTGAAGTGAATACGAGGTATACATGACACTCCACGATGAATATTATACCTTGTCTCGAAACATAGAAATGACATGCGTTAACGCGATATAAGAAGCATTAGAACACTATTACTTCGATACGTAGAAATCTGCAAACGCTATTTAATAGCAAGGAAGTGTCGCATTTACATTCTTCTGAAGTGAAAACGAGGAATACATGACATTCCACAATAAATATTATACCTTATCACGAAACATAGAAATGAGATGCGATATCGCGATTTGAGAAACATCAGAACTCTATAGCCACGATACGTAGACATCTGCAATCGGTATTTCCTAGCAAGGAAGTGTCGCATTTACATTCTTTTGAAGTGAATACGAGGTATAAATGACACTTCGCAATGAATATTATATCTTAACATGGAACAAAGGAATGAGATGCGATATCGCGTTTTAACAAACATTAGATCTGTATTGCTACGATGCGTAGACATCTGCCAACGCTATTTCCTAGCAAGCAAGTTCCGCATTTACATTCATTTGAAGTGTATGCGAGGTATACATGACACTTCGCAATGAATACTATATCTTATCATGAAACATAGAAATGAAATGCCGTATCCCGTTTTAAGAGGCATTAGAACTCTATTGCTACGATACGTAGATATCTGGAAACGCTATTTCCTAGCACGGAAGTGTCGCATTTACATTCTCCTGAAGTGAGTACGTGGTATACATGACACTTCGCAATGAATGTTATATCATATCATGAAACATAGGAATGAGATGCGGTATCCCGTTTTAAGAAGCATTAGAACTCTATTGTTTCGATACGAAGACATCTGGTAACGCTATTTCCCAGCAAGGAAGTGTCGCATTTACAATCATTTGAAGCGCATGCGAGTTATACATGACAATTCGCAATGAGTATTATATCATATTATGAAACATAGAAATGAGATGCGACATCTCGTTTTAAGAAGCATTAGAACTCTATTGTTTCGGAACCTAAACATCTGATAACGCTATTTCCTAGCAAGGATGTGTCGCATTTACATTCATTTGAAATGTATGCGAGGTATATGTGACACTTCGCAATGAATATTATATCTTGTCATGAAACATAGAAATGAGATGCGATATCGCGATTTAAAAAGAATTAGGAATCTATTGCTGCGTTACGTAGACATCTGCAAACGCTATTTAATCGCAAGGAAGTTTCGCATTTACGTTCTTCTAAAGTGAGTAGGAGGTATACATAACACTCCACAATGAATATTATACCTTATCACGAAACATAGAAGTGAAATACGATATCGCGATTTAAGAAGCATTAGATCTCTATTGCTTCGATACAGAGACATCTGCAAACGCTCTTTCCTAGCAAGGAAGTGTCGCATTTACATTCATTTGAAGTGTATGCGAGGTATAAGTGACACATCGCAATGAATATTATATCTTATCATGAAACATAGATATGTGATGCGATATCGCGTTTCAAGAAGCATTAGATCTCTATTGCTACGATACGTAGATATCTGGAAACGCTATTTCCTAGCAACGAAGTGTCGTATTTATATTCAGTTGAAGTTTATGCGAGGTATACAAGACACTTCGCATTGAATATTACATCTTATCATGACATATAGAAATGAGATGCGATATTGCGTTTTAAGAAGCATTAGAATTCTAATGCTACGATACGTAGACATCTTTCAAACGCTATTTCCTAGAAAGGAAGTGTCGCATTTACATTCTTCTGAAGTGAATACGAGGTATACATGACACTTCGCAATAAATATTATATCTTATCATGAAACATAGAAATGAAATGCGATATCTCGCTTTAAGAAGCATTATAACTCTATTGCTTCGATACGTAGACATCTGCAAACGCAATTTCCCAGCAAGGAGGTGTCGCATTACAATCTTTTACAGTGAATACGAGGTATTCATGACACTTCGCAATGAATATTATATCTTATCATGAAACATAGAAATGAGATGCGATATAGCGAATTAAGAATCGTTAGAACTCTATTGCTACGATACGTAGACATTTGCAAACGCTATATAATAGCAGGGAAGTGTCGCAGTTACATTCATTTGAAGTGAATACGAGGTGTACATGACAATTCGCAATGGATACTATCTCTTATCATGAAATATAGAAGTGAGATGCATTATCACGTTTTAAGAAGGATTAGAACACTTGCTGCGATACGTAGATATCTGCAAACGCTATTTCCTAGCATGGTAGTGTCGCATATACATTCTTTTGAAGTGAATACGAGGTATACATGACACTTCGCGATGATTATTATGTCTTATCATGAAACATAGAAATGAGATGCGATATCTTGTTTTAAGAAGCTTCAGAACACTATTGCTACGGTGCGTAGACATCTGCAAACGCTATTTCGTAGGAAGGAAGTGTCGCATTTACATTCATTTGAAGTGAATGCGATGTGTATGTGACACTTCGCAATGAATATTGTATCCTATCATGAAACACAGAAATGTGATGCGATATCAGGTTCTAATAAGCATTAGAGCAATAATGCTACGATACGTAGACATCTGAAAACGCTATTACCTAGCAATGAATTGTCGCATTTACATTCATTTGAAGTGCATGCGAGGTATAAGTGGCACTTCGCAATGATTATTTTATCTTACCATGAAACATAGAAATGAGATGCGATATCGCGTTTTAGGAAACATTAGAGCTCTTTTGCTACGATACGTAGACATGTGGAAACGCTATTTCGTAGAAAGAAAGTGTCGCATTTACATTCATTTGAAGTGAATACAAGGTATACATAACACTCCACAATGAATATTATATCTTATCGTGATACATAGAAATGAGATGCGATATTGTGATTTAAGTAGCATTAGAACTCAATTGCCTCGATACGTAGACATCTGGAAACGCTATTTCCTAGAAAGGATGTATCGCATTTTCATTCGTTTGAAGTGTAGACAAGGAATACATAACACTTGGCAATTAATATTGTTTCTTATCATGAAGCACAGAAATGAGATGCGATATCGCGTTTTATGAAGCTTTAGAACTCTATTGCTACGATACGTAGACATCTGCAAACGCTATTTCCTAGAAGGAAGTGCCGCATTTACATTCATTTGAAGTAAATACGCTTCGTACATAACACTCCACAATGAATATTATATCTTATCACGAAATATAGAAATGAGATGCGATATCGCGATTTAAGAAGCATTAGAACCCTATTGCTACGATACGTAGACATCTGCCAACGCTATTTCCTAGCAAGAAGGTGTAGCATTTACATTCATTTGAAGTGTAGACGAGAAATACATAATACTTCGCAACGAATATTATATCTTATCATGAGACATAGAAATGAGATGCGATATCTCGATTTAAAAGGCATTAGAACACTATTGCTACGATACGTAGACATCTGCAAACGCTATTTAATAGCAAGGAAGTGTCGGATTTACATTCTTTTGAAGTTAATACGAGGTATACATAACACTCCACAATGAATATTATATCTTATCATGAGACATAGAAATGTGATGCGATATCGCGTTTTAAGTAGCATTAGAACTCTATTGCTTCGATACCTGGACATCTGCAAACGCTATTTCCTAGCAAGGAAGTGTCACATATACATTCTGTTGAAGTGAATACGAGGTATACATAACACTCCACAATGAATATTATATCTTATCATGAAACATAGAAATGAGATGCGATATCGCGATTTAAGAGGCATTAAAACTTTATTGCTTAGATAGGTAGACATCTGCAGACGCTATTTCCTAGCAAGGCAGTGTCGCATTTACATTCATTTGAAGTGTATGCGAAATACACATGACACTTCGCAATGATTATTATATATTATCATGAAACATAAAATGAAATGCGATAACGCGTTTTAAGAAGCACTAGAACTCTATTGCTTCGACACGTAGACATCTGGAAACGTAATGTCCTAGAAAGGAAGTGTCTTACTTACATTCATTTGAAGTGTAGACGAGGAATACATAACACTTCGCAAAGAATATTATATCTTATCATGAGACATAGAAATGCGATGCTATATCGCGTCTTGAGAAGCATTACAACTCTATTGCTTCGATACATAGACATCCTGAAACGCTACTTCCTTGCAAGGAAGTGTCGCATTTGCATTCTTTGAAGTGAAAACGAGGTTTACATAACACTGCACAATGAATATTATAGCTTATCATGAGACATAGAAATGAGATGCGATGTCGCGTTTTAAGTAGCATTAGAACTCTATTGCTTCGATACGTGGACACGTGGAAACGCTATTTCCTAGAGAGGAAGTGTTGCATTTACATTCTTTTGAAGTGAATACGAGGTATACAAGACACTTCGCAATGAATAATATATCTTATCATGAAACATAGGAATGAGAAGCGATATCCCCTTTTAAGAAACTTTAGGGCTCTATTGCTACGACACGTAGATATCTGCTGACGCTAATTCCTAGCAAGGAAGAGTCTCATTTATATTCATTTGAGGTGTAGACGAGATTTACATAACACTGCACAATGAATATTTTATCTTATCATGAAACGTAGGAGTGAGATGCGATATCGCGTTTTGAGAAGCATTAGAACTCTATTTCTTCGATACGTAGACATCTGCAAACGCAATTTAAAAGCAAGGAAGTGTCGCATTTACATTCATGTGAAGTGTATCCGAGGTATACATGACACTTCGAAATGAATATTATATTTTATCATGAAACGTAGAATTGGGGTGCGATATCGCGATTTAACAAGCATTGGAACACCATTGCTTCGATACGTAGACATCTGCAAACGCTACTTCCTAGCAAGGATGTGTCGCATTTACATTCACCTGAAGTATATGCGAGTTATTCAAGACACTTCGCAATGAATATTATATCTTATCCTGAAACATAGAAATGAGATGCGATATCGCGTTTCAAGAAGCATTAGAACTCTATTGCTTCGAAGCGTAGACATCTCGAAACGCTATTTCCTAGCAAGGAAGTGTCGCATTTACATTCATTTGAAGTGAATACGAGGTATACATAACACTTCACAATGAATATTATATCTTATCATGAGACGTAGAAATGAGATGCGATATACCGTCTTAAGAAGCATCAGAACCCTATTGCTTCGATACGCAGACATCCGTAAACGCTATTTAATAGCAAGGAAGTGTCGCATTTACATTCATTTGAAGTGAATGCGAGGTATACATGTCGCTTCGCAATGAATATTATATCGTATCATGAAACATAGAAATGAGATGCGATATCGCGTTTTAAGAAGCATTAGAAATCTATTGCTTCGATACCTAGACATCGGAAAACGCTATTTCCTAGCAGGGAAGTGTCGCATTTACATTCTTGTTAAGTGAATACGAGGTATACATAACGCTTCACAGTGAATATTATATCTTATCATGAAACATAGAAATGAGATGCGATATCCCGTTTTAAGTGGCATTAGAACTCTATTGCTCCGATACATAGACATCTGCAAACGCTATTTCCTAGGAAGGAAGTGTCGCATTTACATTCATTTGAAGTGTATGCGAGGTATAAGTGACACTTCGCAGTGAATATTATATCTTATCATGAAACATAGGAATGAGATGCGATATCGCGTTTTGAGAAGCATTAGGACCTTACTGCTACGATAGGTACACATCTGCGAACGCTATTTGCTAGCAAGGAAGTGTTACATTTACATTCATTTGAAGTGTATGCGAGGTATAAGTGACACTTCGCAATGAATATTATATCTTATCATCAAACATAGAAATGAGATGCGATATCGCGAATTAAGAAGCATCAGAACTCTATTGCTTCGATACGTAGACATCTGCAAACGCTATTTCCTAACAAGGAAGTTTCGCATTTACATTCATTGGACGTGTATGCGAGGTATACATAACACTTCGCAATGAATACTACGTCTTATCATGAAACATAGAAATGAGATGCGATATCGCGTTTTAGGAAACATTAGAGCTCTTTTGCTACGATACGTAGACATGTGGAAACGCTATTTCGTAGAAAGAAAGTGTCGCATTTACATTCATTTGAAGTGAATACAAGGTATACATAACACTCCACAATGAATATTATATCTTATCGTGATACATAGAAATGCGATGCGATATTGTGATTTAAGTAGCATTAGAACTCAACTGCCTCGATACGTAGACATCTGGAAACGCTATTTCCTAGAAAGGATGTATCGCATTTTCATTCGTCTGAAGTGTAAACAAGGAATACATAACACTTGGCAATTAATATTGTTTCTTATCGTGAAGCACAGAAATGAGATGCGATATCGCGTTTTATGAAGCTTTAGAACTCTATTGCTACGATACGTAGACATCTGCAAACGCTATTTCCTAGAAGGAAGTGCCGCATTTACATTCATTTGAAGTAAATACGCTTCATACATAACACCCCACAATGATTATTATATCTTATCACGAAATATAGAAATGAGATGCGATATCGCGATTTAAGAAGCATTAGAACCCTATTGCTACGATACGTAGACATCTGCCAACGCTATTTCCTAGCAAGAAGGTGTAGCATTTACATTCTTTTGAAGTGAATACGAGGTATTCGTGACACTTCGCAATGAATATTATATCTTATCATGAAACATAGAAATGAGATGCGATATCGGGATTTAAGAAGCATAAAACTCCATTTCTTCGATAAGTAGACATCTGCAAACGCTATTTCCTAGCAAGGAAGTGTCGCATTTACATTCGTTTGAGGTGAATACGAGGTATACATGACACTTCGCAATGAATATTATATCTTATCATGAAACATAGAAATGAGATGCGAGTTCGCGACTTAAGAAGCACCAGTACTCTGTTGCTTCGATACGTAGACATCTACAAACGCTATTTCCTAGCAAGGAACTGTCGTATTTACATTCATTTGAAGTGTAGACGAGAAATACATAATACTTCGCAACGAATATTATATCTTATCATGAGACATAGAAATGAGATGCGATATCTCGATTTAAAAGGCATTAGAACACTATTGCTACGATACGTAGACATCTGCAAACGCTATTTAATAGCAAGGAAGTGTCGGATTTACATTCTTTTGAAGTTAATACGAGGTATACATAACACTCCA
Organism: Xylocopa sonorina; assembly: GCF_050948175.1. NCBI lineage: Eukaryota > Metazoa > Arthropoda > Insecta > Hymenoptera > Apidae > Xylocopa > Xylocopa sonorina. The sequence continues at coordinate 325,060 of NW_027490125.1, read as the reverse complement.
CAATGAATATTATATCTTATCATGAGACATAGAAATGTGATGCGATATCGCGTTTTAAGTAGCATTAGAACTCTATTGCTTCGATACCTGGACATCTGCAAACGCTATTTCCAAGCAAGGAAGTGTCACATATACATTCTGTTGAAGTGAATACGAGGTATACATAACACTCCACAATGAATATTATATCTTATCATGAAACATAGAAATGAGATGCGATATCGCGATTTAAGAGGCATTAAAACTTTATTGCTTAGATAGGTAGACATCTGCAGACGCTATTTCCTAGCAAGGCAGTGTCGTATTTACATTCATTTGAAGTGTATGCGAAATACACATGACACTTCGCAATGATTATTATATACTATCATGAAACATAAAATGAAATGCGATAACGCGTTTTAAGAAGCACTAGAACTCTATTGCTTCGACACGCAGGCATCTGGAAACGTAATGTCCTAGAAAGGAAGTGTCTTACTTACATTCATTTGAAGTGTAGACGAGGAATACATAACACTTCGCAATGGATATTATATCTTATCATGAGACATAGAAATGCGATGCTATATCGCGTTTTGAGAAGCATTAGAACTCTATTGCTTCGATACATAGACATCCTGAAACGCTACTTCCTTGCAAGGAAGTGTCGCATTTGCATTCTTTGAAGTGAAAACGAGGTTTACATAACACTGCACAATGAATAATATATCTTATCATGAAACATAGGAATGAGATGCGATATCGCGATTTAAGAAGCATTAGGATTCTATTGCTTCGATACGTAGACATCTACAAACGCTATTTCCTAGTAAGGAAGTGTCGCATTTACATTCTTTTGAAGTGAATACGAGGTTATGATAACACTCCACAATGAATATCATATCTTATCATGAAACATAGAAATGAGATGCGATATGGCTATTTAAGAAGCAGTAGATCTCTATTTCTTCGATACGTAGACATCTGCAAACGCAATTTAAAAGCAAGGAAGTGTCGCATTTACATTCATGTGAAGTGTATCCGAGGTATACATGACACTTCGAAATGAATATTATATCTTATCATGAAACGTAGAATTGAGGTGCGATATCGCGATTTAACAAGCATTGGAACACCATTGCTTCGATACGTAGACATCTGCAAACGCTACTTCCTAGCAAGGATGTGTCGCATTTACATTCACCTGAAGTATATGCGAGTAATTCAAGACACTTCGCAATGAATATTATATCCTATCATGAAACATAGAAATGAGTTGCGATATCGCGATTTAAGAAGCATTAGAACTCTCCTTGCTTCGATACGTAGACATCTGCAAACGCTATTTCCTATCAAGGAAATGTCGCATTTACATTCTTTTGAAGTGAGCACGAGGTATACATGACACGTCGCATTGAATACTATGTCTTATCATGAAACATAGGAATGAGATGCGATATCGTGTTTTGAGAAGCATTAGTACGCCCTTGCTTCGATACGTAGACATCTGGAAAAGCTATCTGCTATCAAGGAAGTGTCGCATTTACATTCATTTGAGGTGTAGACGAGATCTACATAACACTGCACAATGAATATTTTATCTTATCATGAAACGTAGGAGTGAGATGCGATATCGCGTTTTGAGAAGCATTAGAACTCTATTGCTTCGATACGTAGATATCTGCATACGCTATTTCCCAGCATGGAAGTATCGCATTTACATTCATTTCAAGTGTATGCGAGGTATACGTGACACTTCGCAATGAATATTGCATCTTATCATGAAACGTAGAAATGAGATGCGATATCGCGATTTAAGAAGCATTAGAACACTACTGCTTTGATACGTAGACATCTGCAAACGCTACTTCCTAGGAAGGAAGTGTCGCATTTACAGTCATTTGAAGTGTATGCGAGGTATACATAACACTCCACAATGAATATTATATCTTATCATGAAACATATAAATGGGATGCGATATTGCGTTTTGAGAAGTATTATAACACGCTTGCTACGATACGTAGCCATCTGCATAGTCTATTTCCTAGCAAGGAAGTGTCGCATTTACATTCATTTGAAGTGAGTACCAGGAATACATGAAGCTTCGCAATGAATATTATATCTTATCATAAAGCATAGAAATGAGATGCGATATCCCGTTTCAAGAAGCATTAGAACTCTATTGCTTCGATACGTAGACGTCTGCAAACGCTATTTCCTAGCAAGGAAGTGTCGCATTTACATTCTTTTGAAGTGAATGCGAGGTATACATAACATTGCACAATGAATATTATATATTATCATGAAAAATAGAAATGAGATGCGATATCGCGATATAAGATGCATTGGAACTTTATTGCTTCGATACGTAGACATCTGCAAACTCTATTTCCTAGCAAGGAAGTGTCGCATTTACATTCATTTGAAGCGAATACGAGGAATACATGAATCTACGCAATGAATATTATATCTTAGTATGAAACATAGAAATGAGATGCGATATCGCGTTTTGAGATGCAATAGAAATATAATGCTACGATACGCAGGAATCTGCAAACGCTATATCCTAGCAAGGAAGTGTCGCATTAACATTCTTTTGAAGTGT